>NC_091472.1:52507332-52813582 GCF_036971445.1 Narcine bancroftii | reverse complement strand
CAAGAAAATTGTGTCATCTACTTTTACACACTGGGTCAGTTCATTTCATCTTCTTCTCATTCTATCATTTTAGGGGGGTGGAGGTCTGCGGTGGGCCCTCTCTGTTGTGTTCCATGTACAGTTCCCAAATTTGTTCAAATAATATGACTTTATTTTATAAATTATATGTTATTTTTTCCAATGGAATACATTTATTCATTTGTATGTACCATTGCTGTACTCTCAGGCTCTCTTCAGATTTCCAAGTTGACATTATACATTTTTTTGCTACAGCTAAGGCTATCATAATAAATCTTTTTTGTGCTTCATCCAGTTTGAGACCTAATTCTTTCCTTCTTATATTACTTAGAAGAAAGGTCTCTGGATTTTTTGGTATGTTGCTTTTTGTCATTTTATTTAATACCTGATTTAAATCTTCCCAAAACTTTTTTTACTTTCTCACATGCCCAAATTGCATGTACTGTTGTTCCCGTTTTCCTCTTACAGCGTAAACATCTATCTGATAATGTTGGATCCAATTTTTTAAACTTTTGACATGTGATATATAGCCTGTGCAACCAATGATATTGTACCATGCGTAATCTCATGTTTAATATATTTTTCATAGTTCCAGAGCATAACTTTTCCTATATTTCATTTTTTATCTTTATGTTTAGATCTTTTTCCCATTTTTGTTTGGGTTTATAGCTTATTTCATCATTTTCCTTCTCTTGCAGCTTGATGTACATGTTTGTTATAAATCTTTTTATTATCGTTGTCTCTGTAATCACATATTCAAAGCTGCTTCCTTCTGGTAATCTCAGTCTGCTTCCCAATTTGTCCTTTAAGTAGGTTTTCAGTTGGTGGTATGCAAACATTGCACCATGAGTTATTCCATATTTGTACTTTATTAGTTCAAATGATAATAAATTATTTTCCAAAAAACAATTTTCTATTCTTTTAATTCCTTTTCTCTCCCATTCTCCAAAGAAAACGTTATCTATTGTGAAAGGGATTAGTTGATTTTGCATCAATAATAATTTTGGTAGTAGGTAATTTGTTTTTTTCCTTTCTACGTGAATCTTCTTCCAAATGTTGAGTAAATGGTGCAGTACTGGTGAAGTTTTATATTGTACCAGTTTTTCATCCCACATGTTGTGGTGCCTTCTCCCCTATTTTATCTAGCTCTCTCTTGGTCCAATCTGGTTTTTCCCTTGTTTGATAAAAATCTGACAGATACCTTAATTGTGCTGCTCTATAATAATTTTTAAAGTTTGGTAGCTGCATACCACCTTGTTTGTACCATTCTGTTAATTTATCTAGCGCTATCCATGGTTTCCCCCCTTTCCATAAGAATTTTCTTATTATTCTCTTTAGTTCATTGAAGAATTTCTCTGTTAAGGGAACTGGTAACAATTGAAATAGGTATTGTATCCTTGGGAAGACATTTATTTTAATGCAATTTACCCTCCTTATCAATGTTAGTGGCAATTATTTCCAATGTTCTAAGTCTTCCTGTAATTTCTTCATTAATGGCTGATAATTTAATTTGTATAGGTGCCCTAAATTATTATTTAATCTAATGCTTGTGTTTGCCATTTAAATGGTGATTCTTTTTTAAACTCTGTGTAATCCGCATTATTCATTGGCATCGCTCCACTTTTATTTGCGTTGATTTTGTACCCCGATATTTCTCCATATTCTTTCAATTTCTTATGTAGTTCTTTTATTGATATTTCTAGTTCTGTTAAGTATACTATGATGTCATCAGCAAATAAACTGATTTTATACTCCTTCTCCTTTATTTTTATCCCTTTTATTTTATTTTCTCTCCTTATCAGTTCTGCCAAAGGTTCTATCGCTAAAGCGAACAGTGAGGGAGAGAGTGGACATCCCTGCCTAGTTGACCTACTTAATTTAAATTGGTTCAATACATATCCATTACTGTCACCTTTGCCAATGGTTCCTTATATAATGCTTTAATCCAATTAATATATTTCTCTGGTAGGTTGAACCTCTGTAATACTTTGAATAAATAATTCCATTCCACCCTGTCAAAGGCTTTTTCTGCATCTAAAGCAACAGCCACTGTTGGTATCTTACTTCCTTGTACTGCATGGATTAAATTAATGAACTTACAGTCATTGTCCGTTGTTTGCCTTTTCTTAATAAATCCATTTTGATCTTGTTTTACTATTTTTGGTACACAGTCGGCCAATCTGTTTGCTAATAGTTTTGCTATTATCTTATAATCTGAATTAAGTAGAGATATTGGTCTATATGATGATGGTGTTAGTGGATCATTCCCCGTCTTTGGTATTACTGTAATTATTGCTGTTTTACATGAATCTGGCAAGTTTTGTGTTTCTTCTATCTGGCTCATTACTTCCAGGAGAGGAAGAATTAATAACTCTTTAAATGTTTTATAGAATTCTATTGGGAGTCCATCTTCTCCAGGTGTTTTATTGTTTGGCACCTTTTTTAATATATCTTGTATTTTCTCTATTTCAAATGGTTAAAACTCATCCATTTTGTCTTCTTTCCCTTCGTTCTCCATTTGGTGTAATTGTTCATAGAATTCCTTAAAGTTTTCATTGATCTCTGTTGGGTTATATGTAATTTGTTTGCCCTTTTACCTTGATGCCAATACAGTTCTTTTAGCTTGTTCTGTTTTAAGTTGCCAGGCTAATATTCTGTGCATTTTTTCTCCTAGCTCATAATACTTCTGCTTTATTTTCATTATGTTCTTCTCCACCTTATACGTTTGTAATGTTTCGCATTTTATTTTTTGTCTGCCAATTCTCTTCTTTTTGTGGTATCTTCCCTTGTTGCTAGTTCTTTTTCTGTACTTACTATTTCCCTTTTCAGCTGTTCTATTTCCCGATTGTAGCTCTTTTTCATCTTAATTACATAACTTATTATCTGCCCTCTAATGAAGGCTTTAATTGCATCCCATAATATAAATTTGTCTTTCACTGATTCCATATATATTTCAAAATACATTTTAATTTAGCATTCAATAAATTCTCTAAATTCCTGTCTTTTAAGTAGCATGGGGTTTAATCTCCATCTATATGTTCTTGGTGGGATGTCCTCCAGTTCTATTGCTAATAACAGGGGTGAATGATCAGATAGCAATCTAGCTTTATATTCCATTTTCCTAACTCTCCCTTGGATATGGGCTGACAACAGGAGCATGTCAATCCTTGAGTATGTTTTATGTCTACTCGAATAATATGAGTATTCCTTCTCCTTTGGGTGTTGCCTCCTCCATATATCCAAATGTTGCATTTCCTGCATTTCCTGATTTAACCATAAATTTGGCCACTTTATTCTTTTTGCTAGGTTTTTGTCCAGTTTTATCCAACTTTGGTTCCAAATTAAGGGTAAAATCCCCTCCTATCAATATATTCCCCTGCGTATCTACAATCCTCAAAAAAATATCTTGCATAAACTTTTGATCCTCTCCATTAGGTCCATATATATTGACCAAATTCCAGAATTCTGAATATATGTGACATTTTATCATTACATGCCTCCCTACTGGATCTATTATTTCCTCCTCCATTGTGATTGGTACATTTTTATTGATTAATATAGCTACACCTCTGGCTTTTGAATTATATGATGCAGCCGTTATGTGTCCTACCCAGTCTCTCCTTAATTTCTTGTGTTCCACTTCAGTTAGATGCGTTTCCTGCAAGAATGCTTTATCTATTTTTTTCTTTTTTCAGTAAATTTAATAGCCTATTCCTTTTGATTTGGTTATGTATTCCATTAATATTTATAGTCATATAGTTCAACATGGCCATCTCATACTCTGTTTACACCTCATTTCTGCTTCCTCTCCACCACCTTTTCCCTTTTTGAACTCAATGTATGACAACACTTCTAAAGCATAAAATACTTCAACAACTCCCACATCTAAAATTCCCTTAACCCCAAGTGTCTCCCACTCTCTGAGTTGCCCCTTGTCCCTTGCTGGGCAACCGCAACTCCCCTCTTCATTTGGATTGTGAACCCGCTCGCAAGCGTCAACTGATTTCGCAGTGACTGTTATTCTCTCCCACCCAACACCCTCCAGAAAAGACTTTATCTTCACATTTAACAAAGCTCACCCTCTACTTTTTCCCCCTCCTTTTTTCCCCTCTCCCTTACTTCCCTTTTCTTTCCCTTCTTTAGTTCTTACTTATACATTATTTTTGCATCTTTATATATAGTTTGTCATCATTCTTCATTCTTGTTACATCTCTTCATCTCTCCTTCTGCCCTGCAGGCATTCTGCAAATTCTCGTGCTTTCTCCGGATCGGAGAACAATCTGTTTTGCTCCCCGGGATAAATATTTTAAGCACAGCTGGATATCTTAACATAAATTTATAGCCTTTTTTCCATAGGATCGATTTTGCTGTGTTAAACTCCTTCCTCTTCTTTTTTACTCTTCTCTAATTTTATTCCTTGCCATCTCCAATATATTTTTTCTTGTCGTGTATCTCAGAATTTCTACTAACACGGATCTTCGTTTTGTTGTGACGGTGGTTCGGGGCTAATGTTCTGTGTGCCCTTTCTATTTCCATTCCTTCCTGTATTTCTGGCATTCCCAGGACCTTTGGGATCCATTCTTTTATAAATTCTTTCATATTTTTGCCTTCTTCATCTTCCTTTAGACCCACTATCTTTATGTTGTTTTGCCTACTATCTTCTCTTTGGCTTGGCTTCGCAGATGAAGATTTATGGAGGGGGTAAAAAGTCCACGTCAGCTGCAGGCTCGTTTGTGGCTGACAAGTCCGATGCGGGACAGGCAGACACGGTTGCAGCGGTTGCAGGGGAATATTGGTTGGTTGGGGATGGGTGTTGGGTTTTTCCTCCTTTGCCTTTTGTCAGTGAGGTGGGCTCTGCGGTCTTCTTCAAAGGAGGTTGCTGCCCGCCAAACTGTGAGGCGCCAAGATGCACGGTTTGAGGCGTTATCAGCCCACTGGCGGTGGTCAATGTGGCAGGCACCAAGAGATTTCTTTAGGCAGTCCTTGTACCTTTTCTTTGGTGCACCTCTGTCACGGTGGCCAGTGGAGAGCTCGCCATATAACACGATCTTGGGAAGGCGATGGTCCTCCATTCTGGGGACGTGACCCATCCAGCGCAGCTGGATCTTCAGCAGCGTGGACTCGATGCTGTCGACCTCTGCCATCTCGAGTACTTCGACGTTAGGGATGAAAGCGCTCCAATGGATGTTGAGGATGGAGCGGAGACAACGCTGGTGGAAGCGTTCTAGGAGCCGTAGGTGGTGCCGGTAGAGGACCCATGATTCGGAGCCGAACAGGAGTGTGGGTATGACAACGGCTCTGTATACGCTTATCTTTGTGAGGTTTTTCAGTTGGTTGTTTTTCCAGACTCTTTTGTGTAGTCTTCCAAAGGCGCTATTTGCCTTGGCGAGTCTGTTGTCTATCTCATTGTCGATCCTTGCATCTGATGAAATGGTGCAGCCGAGATAGGTAAACTGGTTGACCGTTTTGAGTTTTGTGTGCCCGATGGAGATGTGGGGGGCCTGGTAGTCATGGTGGGGAGCTGGCTGATGGAGGACCTCAGTTTTCTTCAGGCTGACTTCCAGGCCAAACATTTTGGCAGTTTCCGCAAAGCAGGACGTCAAGCGCTGAAGAGCTGGCTCTGAATGGGCAACTAAAGCGGCATCTTCTGCAAAGAGTAGTTCACGGACAAGTTTCTCTTGTGTCTATAGTTTTCCATTATATCCATCTTCTGAGCTAACAACTCTTGTGACTCTATCTTTTTTGTCACTGTCTTCCAATTTTCTTCTTAAGTCATTCACTTCCATTTCTACAGCCATTTCTTGTTCTTCCACATTTTGTAATCTTTTCCCTATTTCTGTTAAGACCAGCTCTAATCTATTCACTTTTTCTTCTGTACTTTTCATTTTTCTTTTCATTTCACTAAATTCTAATGTCAACCATTTTTTAATGCTTTAATTTGTTCTTGAAAAATATTTTTATTTATATACGGTCCATCTATTCCTCTGTGCAGAGCTTGATCTTCTTCTTCTTCTTCTGTGTCTGCACCTGTGTTTGTGTCTTCTACTTCTCTTCCTTTTATCTGTTTCTCTTCTGACTTTCTTGTTGAGCTGCTTGCCTCAGTTTGTTGGGTGTGTTTTTGCATGGCTTCTTGATGTTGGTCCTCTTCTTCTGGGCTAGTTATTTGTTGGGCTTCCTGTTGCTGTTTTTCTTTCTTATCACTCCCTTTCCTGTTGCTTTCCTCTTCTTCCAGCTGAGAGCCCTGCTGTTGGGCATCTCTCAGCTGGTCGTGCTGTGTAAATTCACTCCAAAGGTGGACCTCCCTCCCGTCGGTGTGCGCATGCGCAGTTGCGCACTTCTGTTTGGGTCCGAGAACCATTTTTGCATTCCCGCGGTCGGGAAGTTGCGACTCTGCGGGGTCGACACTAACCTTGGGGAGTGGGCTCCTCTCTCCATGGTGGCTCCCTGCCTCTTCTTGCAGGTAAGGCCTTCTCCTTTCTCTTCCAGCATCTTTCCTTCTTTTTTTTTGGTTGTTTTTGCTTTTTCCTTCTTGGGTGCCATTTTCTTTCTTTTTTCCACACCTTTATCTTTTATTTGTTGTGTTTTGTGTTTCTTGAACTTTGCGTTTTCTTCACTTTATTTCTTCTTTTCTGGAGAAGGCTGGTATTCTCCTACCGGCCACTACTCCATCATGTGACTCCTCCCTACCCAGTCCTCATTAAGGGCTCAGTAGTGGAGAGGGTCAAGAACTTCAAAAATCCCAGGTGTCAACATCTTTGAGTATTTGTCCTGGAGCCTCCATGTTGATGCAATCATGGAAAAGGCTCACCAGCGGCTATACTTTGTGAGGTGCTCGAGGAGATTCGGTATGTCACTGAAGACTATCAAAAACTTCTACATGTGTAATGTGGAGAGCATTCTGGCTGATGGCATTATTGCCTGGTATGGAAGGCACCAAATCTCAGGACAAGGATAAATTCCAGAGGGTTGTTAACTCGACCTGAATTATCATAGGTACCAGACTCCAATCCATTGAGGACACCCAAATGAGGCGATGATTTAAAAAAGCTGCTTCTATCCTCAAACACCTCACCACCCAGGCCATGTCCTCTTCACTCAGCTACCATCAGGAAAAAGGTACAGGATCCTCAAGACAAGAACTCAGCGGTACAAGGACAGCTTCTTCCCCGCTGCCATCAGTTTCCTGAATAATCAATGAACCAAAGACGCTGCCTTACTCTTCACGCACTTCTATTTTACTTTGATTTGATATTATTGCTGTAAGATTGTTCATAATATGAATGTTTGCACTATAATACTGCTGTAAAACATCAAACCATGACTTGTTCATGGCAATAAATTTTGATTCTGATTCTGGACTCGGGCATTGGGATCCTGGCAGAAGCAGATACGTTGGACTCCTGGGAAGGAATGGAGAGGTCTAGCTCCCAACAGGAGCTGGGGCATCAGGCTCCCGGGAGGAGCATGGATGTTGGGCTCTCAACAGGAGCGGGGGGTGTCAGGCTCCTGGGCAGGAGTGGGGATCTTGGGAAAGACATAGCATTTCCAAACACAGAAGACACAGGTTTATACTAAAACACTCCAATACTTCAAACACAAGTACTGGTTTACTATGAAATAATTTGTGTTTTAATTTCAACTGTAACAACAACTATTTATCGATACCCCGATTTAGACCGACCCCGCTTTTTTTCGTGATGAGATTTTATGGACCCTAATGATTGCATTATATCAGGGGCACACTGTATGTGAAAGAGATCATTGATTTTGAGTGCAGAAGTATCATTTAATGATAAATCATTCAAGGGAAATAGCAGTTTATATGTGTTACACTTTTTATTGAGGTGTTTCAACTCTGTTCTTAACAATTAATAACAGAGAAATGTTGAAAAACAAATAGTTCTTTAATATGTATTTTTTAAGATATGCTGTAATACTTGGCAGTACAGGGAGCACACATAGAATGATTAATTATTTGAGAGGATCCTCAAGTTCAAATACTATTCCCACTGGACAAGTTTTACTTCCATTCAGTTTGTGAAGAGAGGAAATATATAGTTAAAGGGTAGGGACTGGGTTGAATAAGGTCCTTTTCTGATCAGCAAAAATTTTATCTGTAACAACACAGACTAATGTAGGGAGAATAGTTATGGATTAAAACCTGGTTTTCCTGAATAAAACCCTCAACTTAAATAAAGGTGAGGTCGGAACTTGTAGTGTGCAAAATCAGAAGAGAAATTGCATGATCCAGAATTTGCAAAACAAAAGAATGTTTACCTCCATCCAATAAGACAGTGACCACAGTGAGAGCATCCACTTTTCTGGTGCTTGCAATCAATGTTTAAAGAGCATCTTGGTGTCCAGGAGATTTGGTGCCATCAAGTAGATGACACAATTTTCTTGTTTATTTTCTTTGTGTAATGACATTGTTTAATGGGTTTAATGTATCATATATGTTGAATGTTGAGTGGGTGCGGAGGGGGGGGTGAAGGAGGGAGGGAAGGGAGAGGGAAAAGGGAAGAAAATGACACTGTGTCTATTCAAGATGGAAATGTTTATGTGTATTTTGGTCAATATGGTTCATAGTGTGAAAAATATATATATTGTTTTTAAAAAGTTGGATTTTCAATCAGGAAACCAAGAAGGATATTGAATTAACCCTTTAAAACAGTGGTTCCCAAACTTTTTTGGTCTGCCTCTCCTTGGCTCCACATCCCAAGCACCACCACCCCCACCCATACAACGGTGCTGGGGGAGGGGGTGGGGTAGTGGTGACGCTGAGCAGGGTCTGAGGGGGGTTAGTGGATGCACTGAGTGGGGTGGGGGTATTACTAGTGGTGCTAAGTAGGGTGGGTGGGGGGTTAGTGGCAGCTCTGAGAGGGGGATTAATGATGGTGCTGATAGGGGGGGTTAGTGATGGCACTGAGATGGGGTTAGTGGCAGTGCTCAGAGGGGATAGAGGCGGCGCTGAGAGGGGAGGTTAGAGGAAGCGCTGGGGGGGTAGTTTGGTGGTGACGCTGAGTTGGTTGGTAGTGATGCCACCAATATGGCGGCCACAGAGTCCAGGTCTCATGAGAGCACCTTGTTGCTTTTCTTTTGCTCACTACTGACACCCTGAGTCTGGTCAGAACATTACTTCACTGGATTCTTCATTAAACTTTGCTGCAGACTGAATAATAAAAAGGTGGATAGTTCGGAACGCCCCCTATTTCCTAACTGTCCCCTGACCACCCCTTTTTCCCTCACCGTCTCCTTGGATTTTTCCACCACCCACAAGGGGGTGGCAACGCGTACTTTGGGAATCACTACTTTAAATATTACAGGAAATGCAAAATAAAAAAAAATAGGTAATAAGCTTATTTGGTGAAAGTTTAAGCTGAAAAATCATTTACTACAATTTAATTATAAATAATTTATTTTGAGATGCTAAACTTAGATTTTTATGGGCAATTATTTTGAGCAGAAACTCTGATTTCATTCATGATTATAAACTCAAAGACTGAAGTCAATAAATGAAGATTTTCAGGGTATTTTATTTGTTCAAGAGCTGTCACCCTTATTGAATGAAAGAAAATGGCCTAGTGCAACTTGCATGGCCATGCTGACAGCAACTTTGGGAATTTTGAACAAGTACTGAAATCCTAATTCTGCTACCACTGAGAGTATATAATGATTAACAATAATAAAGTGCAATGTTTAAATTAACGATTAAGCTGTGCTGTTGTCATACCCATCTTATTCCGTGCTTGTGAGACATGGATAGTAGACATGCCAAACAGCCTTGCCACTTTCACATGGCATGTCTACATGGAATGTTAGTAGCAAGACAGGATTCCAGACACAAATTCTCTCTCAGATAAAGCTCCCTAGCATCTACACACTGTTGAAAGAATCACAGATGAGATACGAAGGACATGTTAGAAGAATGTCTGATGGTAGAGCGTCAAAGCAGCTACTTTATGATGAACCGACTGAGATTAAACAGTCATGTGGTGGACAGAAAAATACATTTAAATACTTTCTTACAAAATTCAGAAAATTTCAACATTGACACCACAAGTGAGAAAAAATATCATTGGATCATCCTGTCTGGTGTACCTGCATGCAGAGTGGCGCTCATTTGTACAAGGAAGCTAGAATGGTGTCACCATTTCTATAGGGAACAAGGTACCTTGGATTTAAATGGATGTAACTAGTTACTAAATAGAGCCAACAGCCATAATTTGATTAGGCAACAAGCTGCATTGAACAGACAATATAATGCACTGATTATCCTTCCCACATGTTCCCAGAAAGTCGCACATTTCTACATTAGTTATCTGTTTGTTTTTACGCAATGGTTATAAAATAGATATTTCCCATCTGGTATTTTTTGGAATGATAAAAACAACATGATGCCTCCTAAAATGAAATTCTGCCATTCAAAATGGTGCTCACGGTGCTTGCCTACCTCGTTATTGCAGGACAGAGTTGCAGGGCCACTGTTGTTAAGTCAGTCTCGTCCGCCATTACTGTGCGATCCGACTTCCGGTAGGACTTCCTGTGAATGCATAACATGTCACTCACTACATCATCGCTGAGGTGGGACCCCCCACCCCCACTCCCCACCAAATTGACAGGGAGGGCAAATTACAGGGAATTTGGAATGCAGTGTGAAAGGCCCAGGAGTTCCTGCCTTCCTGAGAATTTCACCCAGGTCCAAGTAGGGTCACTGCTCATCCAGTGTGTGAAAAGGTTTACTGTTAATTGCAGAAACATAGTTCCAGGATTCAACTCTGAATTCAGCCATTCACCTAGTGATACGTTTGTTGTGTACTGGATATTGTATGTCTTGCTGTGTGCACCATGGACTGGAGTGATTCTGTTTCTTTGGGTTGCAGATGTATAATTAGCTGATAATAAATTTGAACTTGAACATCACAACAAAGATCACATTTTTAGCTGTTAAATTATAAATATTTAATTAAGATTTTTTTAAAACTGTTCATTCCCACTCATTCGTGCTAACATTGATGCCTATCTATGGCTATCCAGGCAAATCTGTCTGAAAATTTGCCCGTGCTAGGGCCGTAAACATTGACTTATTTGCTCTGACATTTACCAGCTGTACAGGAACACTCTTTCCACAGATGCTATCTGACCTGCTGAGTATTCAAATTTTGATTTATTTCAGATTTTAAGCATCTACATATTTATCTGTTCTAGACATGGATGGCTGAGTGAAATACAAAAGTTTTCAGATGCTGTGATTGTAGCAAAAACACACAGAGATGCTAGAGGAACTCAGCGGGTCTTGGAATGGCCATCGGAGGTAAAGATATATATCACCATGTTTCAGGTCTAAGCCCTTCTTCATCCCCCTTCATCCTCACCTCATTGAGTTCTATGATGCTCAACTCTTCTTCCGTTGGCTCCACCCTCTTGCCCCCTTCGACAACCACAATTCTCCACACCCCACTACAGACACTTTCTCCTGCTTAAAACCTTCTTCCTCCTGAACAACTCATTCTGGTCTTCTGCCTGCTCAAGAATGTCTTAGAGCAGTTGCAGGAAAGGGGAGGGTGAACAGCCAGCTGTCGTTGTCCATGTAATGATACTGATCATGTTTGCATGGCCACTAGCAAGGCCTTGATTATAGTTACTGTTTGATTAGGCTTGGCTTCCAGAAGTGGGCTGACACAAAGTATGTAGGATTTGTAACGGAGGCTTTCAGCCTCATGGCATGCCTCATTGAATTGTTTACAACAACTTTAAAGTAAAGAACCTTTTCCTTCATCCATGTGTGTCTAAGAACTGAAGCATACAAGATGACATGGTGTCAGAAGTGGGATGAAGGAAATTAGAAGGAAATCTTTAAAAGAAAAATCTAAAGTCAGCAACTAATCAATGAAGAGAAGCTAACAAACTTCAGCTGACAGGTAATGTGGCTGAAAATTGGAACAGATTTAAAGAGCATTTTGGATTATATTTAGTGGCAGTTGGAGCTGACGAGAAAAGTGATAAAGTGAAAACTTCAGTTTTCTTACATGTCATGGAGGTGTATAATAACTTCACATTTGCTGCTGAAGGAGACAAAATGAAATTGGGAAAATTAATGGAACAGTTTGAGGCATACTGCATACCTAAATGTAAAGTGACATTTGAGAGGCACAGATTTTTCACATGTGCACAAAAAATGGAAGAAAGTACTGGATTAGTATGTGAGTGAATTGAGAAACAGAAGGAAAACATGTGAATTTGGTGGACTGACCAACTCACTGATAAAAGACAGACTTGTGTGTGGTATTCCAGATAATAGTCTAAGGAAAAGACTATAAGAGTAAAATCTAGACCTGGAAAAAGCCATAGCACTCTGTAGGGCTATAAAAAACTGTAAAATTCCAGGCAAAAGAGCTGTACAATGAAATTAGCTGCAACATGGATGAAGTGAGCAAGAACGGACATAAACCATTTAACAAAAAGAATGCGAAAAGGGAAAGAGAGGCGTGGCCAAGTGAACAAAAATGAAAGGGACAATGGAAAGCCATGTTGTCGATGCGGTACACAGCACCTACCAAAAAAGCATCCAGCATATGGAAAAACATGCTATATGTGCAACAAAAACCACCATGATGCCCATTGCATAGGAATGGGCATAGGAACCAAGTGCAACAATGCAAGGTTCATGAAATAGATGAAAGGGAGATAGACGAATTATATGTAGTGACTGAAAACAAAAAAGAAAACAGAGACTTGATGTTGAGATTAAAAGTGAATGAGATATACATTTCAGTTAAATTGGATATTGGTGCACAAATTAATGTAATATCAGAGACTAATTTTAAGAAGATTAGACCCAGACCAAAGATGTATGGAACAAAAGTGAAGATGACAGAATATTCAGGTACCAATATACTAGTGCAAGGAGAATGCATGGTCAAAGTGAAACACAAGGGCAAAGAGCGCCTGCTAGCATTCAACGTGGTACCAAAGAATGTACAAGCCACATTAGGTTTAATGGCCCATGAGAAACTTAACCTGGTAAAAAGAGTCCACATTGTGGAAAATGAAGGAGACAGTCTATGATTAACTCATGAAAGAGTACAATGACCTATTTCAGGGTCCAGGTTGCCTTCCAGGAGAACACACAATCAGAGTGGATAAATGTACCATCGATAATACATCCAAGCAACTAAGGTAGAGTTGGACAGGATGGAAAGCCTGAATGTGATTCAGAAGGTAGATGAGCCAATGGAGTGTGTGAGTTCACTCATTCTTGTGGACAAAAAGAATGTAAAGCTTAGAATTTGCCTGGATCCAAGAGATCTAAACAGAGCAATAAAGAGAGAACACTTTAAGTTTCTGACACATGAAGAACTCACGTCACAGTTGGTAAATGAAAAGATTTTCAGCAAGTTAAATGCATCATCAGGATTTTTGCAGCTAAAATTGGATGAAGCAAGTTCAAGACTGTGCATGTTCAATAGTCCATTTGTCCATACAGATTCTTAAGGTCACCATTCGGAATTGCCTCAGCTCCTGAAGTGTATCACAAAACTATCCATATGGTCTATGAGCACCTGGACAGTGTTGATATCTCAATGGATGACATCATAGTATGGGGAACCACAAGAATGGAGCATGATGAGAGACTAAGGAAAGAGCTGGAAGCAACAAGGAAAGCAAACCTGAAGCTGAATAGAGAGAAACGCCAGCTCGGGATGACAGAACTAATGTTTATTATTGGCAGTGAGGGCATCAGACCAGATCCGAGAAAGCTGTCCGCCATTGGGAAGATGCCAAGGCATCAATGCAAAAAAGGGTTTAATGGAATGATCAACTATATGGGTAAATTCATATCCAACTTCTCAGAAAAGATGGCTCCATTGAGAAAACTAACAGAAAAGAACATTGAATGGGAGTGGAATCATGAGCATGTAAAGTCATGGAGCGAACTAAAGAAACTGCTCACAGAGGAACTAGTTCTGAGGTTTTATGACCCAGCGACACCCATCCAGATATCATCAGATGCATCACATAGCGGGCTCGGTGCAGTTCTTCTGCAAAAATATGATGACTGGCAACCCATGCGGAGATGCGGAGATGCGATACGCTCAAATTGAAAAGGAGCTGCTCAGCATCACATACGCCTGTGAAAGATTTCATCAGTTTGTGGCAGGACAAGCAATCAGTGTGGAGATGGTCCATAAGCCCTGATTCCATTGTTCCAAAATCCATTAAATGAATGTCCACTGAGAATACAAAGAATGATGATTAGGCTGCAACGCTATACACTGAATGTGGCGTACACTCCGGGTAAGCTAATATACACAGCAGACAGGTTGTCTAGAGCTGTTGACTTGAGAGACACTGCAAACACCCAAATGGTTGTGGATGTGAATGCCTTTATGGACATGATCACAAGTGTACTGCCGATATCAGTTGAAAAAATGGAGCTCATAAAGTCAGAGCAAACAAAGATGAAACATTGAGACAACTGAGAAAAAACATCTTGGATGGATGGCCCAACATGAAGCAGGACTGCTCACCTGATGTTGCAGAGTAATGGAACTGCAGGGCAGAACTATCAGTAGTTGAAGACATCATCTAAAAGGAAGTAAAATCCTTATCCCTAAGAGTCTAAGAAAAGAGATGCTAAAAAGGATCCATGGAGAACATCTCGGAATCGAAAAGTGTAAGGAAAGAGCACGAGAGGTGATGTACTGGCCAAGAATCAACAATGATATAATAAATGAAGTGTACAATATGCCGGAAATATCAAGTAAGCAATCCTGCAGAACCACTGAAGCCACACCCAGCACCATACAGATTTTACAAGAAGGTAGGCACTGACCTATTTGAATGTTAAGGGAAGGACTATCTTCTAGTCACAGACTATTACTCCCTGTATCCAGAGGTTTGTAAACTGGACACCACCACTACAGATCGTGTAATAACAGGTATGAAAGCCATATTCTCTAGTCATGGTGTGGCAAGTGAGTTCTTCACAGACAATGGACCCCAGTTTTGCAATTTAAAGTTCTGACAGTCTGCCAAAGAGTAGGACTTTGTACACACCTTGCAAGTCCTCATTTTCCACAGTCCAATGGTCTTGTGGTAAAATCAATACAGACATAAAAATATTGATGAACAAGGCAAAAGACAATGGAATGGACTTCTACCAGTGCATGCTAGTATACTGCACAACATCACTCGAGTGTGATATGTCAGCAGCACAGCTCCTTATGGGACGTAGGCTAAGATCAAACCTACCCATTCAGGAGAACTTCCTAAAAACAAAAGAAGGGGAGAGGGTGAAGAAGTTCAAAGAACAGAAAGAAAAGCAAAAGTATTACTTTGCCAGAGGAAAAAAAAACCTACCGGTGATCAAATAAGGCTAAAAGACAAAACAAACTTATGGACTCAGAAGGGAACTGTCCTTAGTGAAGTCCAACCAAGATCATACACCATTCAGACAAATGAAGGTGCTGTTCAGCAAAGATCTTCAAATAGTACCAGCCACAATAGATGGAAAGACGGATATTGCTGAACAACCTGATTGCACAGCTGAGAAGGCATCATCTGAGGCAACAACTCAGATTTAAGGACAATCAATTAGGAGATCATCAAGAGGTGTGAATCCTCCTAAGAAACCCATTGAGCAAATTTAAAGACTTCTGTTATAGAATGAAGTAGTGCTAACTTTTTCGCTCTTCATTTTAATGTATGCAAATGTGAACACTCAAAACAAATTTTAAAAATGTTAACAATGTTGATAATAATGAAAATATAAGTCCTGATGTTACAGTTAAAATTGCAAAGTTATATAAAGAAAACATGTTAGTTAAAAGTAAGCTACTTTTGTTTTAAGGGAGATGTAATGACAGTGATCAGGTTTGCCTGGCCACTAGCAAGACCTTGATTACAGTTACTGTTTGATTAAAATTGGCTGCATGCAGGGGGCTAACACACAGTATGCAGGATCTGTAATGGAGGCGTGCAGCCTCATGGGATGCTCATGGTGCTGCTTACAACATCTTTAAAGTAAGTAACTTTTTCCTTCATCCATGTGTTGTCTAAGAACTCACACATACAAATACAAGATGAAACAGTCCATATTGGTACCAAAAATATAGGAAGAAAGCGGGACGAGGTCCTAAAATTGAATTTAGGGAGCTATGAGCTAAGTTAAAGAGTAGGACCTCAAAAGTAATAATCTCAGGATTATTACTGGTGTTACGAGCTAGTCAGAGTACAAAATAACAGGTTAGTTAGAATGAATACATGGCTTGAACAGTGGTGCAGGAGGGAGGGTTTCAGTTTCTTTGGGCATTGGAACTAGTTCTGGGGCAGATGGAACCAGTACAAACCAGACAGTCTACATCTGGGCAGGGCTGGGATCAATGTCCAAGGGAGATTGTTTGCTAATGCTGTTGGGGAAGATTTAAACTAATGGGGCAGGGGGATGGAAACCTACGAGGAATGAGGAAGATGGTACAGAGACCAAAGCTAGAGTTTGGAAAGAGAAAAAGAAAGATAGAGGGCAGAAAACTCAGAAGCAAACAATGCAGAGGTCACTAGATTCTAAAAGGACAATGAGCATAAGGGCACTTTATCTGAATGCCCGTAGCATTAGAAACAAGTTTAGTGAACTTGAGGCACAAATCAGTACCCAGGCATATAATGCAGTGGCCATCACAAAATATGGTTGCAGAGTGGGCATAATTGGGAATGAAATATTCAAGGGTATCAGGGAATATGAAAAGATAGACAGAAAGGTAAAGGTGGTGGGGTGACACTCTTAATTAAGGATGAGATCAGGGCAATAGTGAGAGACAATATAAGATCTAAGGAGCAGAATGTTGAGTCCATCTGGGTAGCGATTACGAATAGTAAAGAGAAAAAAATCACTAGTGGGAGTTGTCTATCGCCCACCAAATAACAATAGCACAGTGACACAGGCAATTAACCGAGAGACAACTGAGGCATGCAAGAACTAAACGGCAGTTGTCATGGGGGAAATTAACTTCCATGTAGATTGGGAAAATCAAGTTGGTCGAGGTAGTCTGGAGAATAACTTCATAGAATGCATCTGTGATAGCTTTCTTGAGTAGCATGTTAAGGAACCAATAAGGGAGAATATTATTTTAGATCTAGCATTTTGCAATGAGAAAGGTAAATTTAATTATCTAGTAGTGAAGGTCCCTCTTGGAAAGGGCAATCATAGTATGATTGAATTTCTCATACAGATGCAAGGTGCAATAGTTAGATCTAAAACTAGTGTATTCTGCTTGAACAGGGGAGACTACAACAGGATGAGGGAGGAATTATTCCGCGTGGATTAGGAGTACAGGCTAGTTGGCAGAAAAATTGAGGAACATGGGAAGACTTACAAAGAGATTTTTTCACATTGCTCAACAAAAATATATTCCTGTTAAAAAAAAGGGCAGTAAGGGAGGGAAGAGCCAGTCATGTTTAACTTAGGGAATAAAGGAAAGTGTAAAATTAAAAGCTCCCAAGGGTACAAAGTGCCAAGAGGATTGGGAAACTGAAGGATCAGGAAAACTTTAAAATGCAACAAAGGACAACTAAATGCGACATAATGAAAGGGAAGAAAGATTAGGAAGGTAAATTAGCACAAAATTTAAAAACAGATAGCAAAAATAAATAAATACATAAAATGGAAGAGGGTGGCTAGAGTCAACCTAGGTCCCATGTGAAAGGGAAATTAATATTGAATAATGAGGAAATGACCGAGGCATGGACAGATATTTTGTGTCAGTCTTCATGGTGGAAGATATGTCCAGCATATCAAAGAGTGGTGATAGAGATGCAAAGGGAGGTGAGGGCCTCAATAAAATATTTATTACAAGAAAGATAGTGATGAGCAAACTAATGGGACTGTAGGTGGTCAATCCCATAGTCCTGATGGGATGCATCCCAGGGTACTGAAGGAAATGGTGGGAAGTTATAGTCAATATGTTGGTAGTCATTTACCAAAATTCTCTGGATTCTGGGTAGGTTCCTTAAAACTGGAAGGGATGTAGGCAGAAGATGGATAACTGTTGTCCAGTTAGCTTAATGTCTGTAGTTGGAAAAATGCTTGAAGCTGTCATTAAGTATGAAATGTGAGGCATTTAGAATGAAAGGGTTCCATCAGGCAGACTTCGCATGGATTTAGAAAGGGCAGGTCTTCTTTGACAAACTTGCTGGGGTTCTTTGAGGATATAATGGGTGCAGTAGATAGATAGAGGGGAACAAGTTGATGTCAAATATTTGGATTTCCAGAAGGCGTTTGATAAGGTGCCACATAGGAAACTTATCAATAAGATACAGATGAAAGGAGATGGGGGAGGTATATTGGAATAGATTGAGGATTGGTTAACTGACAGAAGGCAGAGAGTTGGGATAAATGGGTGTTTTTCTGATTGGCAGACAGTGACAAGTGGGATACCGCAGGGGTTGGTGTTGGGCCTGCAGCTGTTCACCATTTTCATTGATGATTTGGAAGAGGGGACAGAGTGTAGTATAGCCAAGTTTCTGGATGATACTAAATTGAGTGGAAAAGCATATTGTACAGAGGATGTTGAGAGGCTGCAGAAGGATATAGTGAGTGGGCAAAGGTCTGGCAGATGGAATACAATGTTAGTAAATGTGAGGTCATCCACTTTGGTAGGAAAAATAGGTGAACAGATTATTATTTAAATGGTGAAAGACTGCAGCCTGCTGTTGTGCAGAAGGACTTGGGAGTGCTTGTGCATGAATCGCAAAATTTGGGTTGCAGGTACAACAGGTTATTAAGAAGGCTAATGGAATGTTGGCCTTCATTGCTAGAGGAATTGAATTCAAGAGCAGGAAGGTCATACAAGGTACTGGTGAGGCCATATCTGGAGAACTTTGTGCAGTTCTGGTCTCCATACTTGAGGAAGGATCACCAGGTTGATCTCCGAGATGATGGGGTTGACCTATGAGAAGAGACTAAATCACCTTGGATTATACTCACTTGAATTCAGAAGAATGAGAAGAGATCCTATAGCAACATATAACATTTTGAAAGGGATAGATAAGATAGAGACAGGAAAATGGTTTTCACTGGTAGATGACACCAGAACAAGGGGTCACAGCCTCAAGATTCAGGGGAGTAAATTTAAGACGAAGACGAGGAAAAATTGTATATCACAGAGAGTAGTGAATCTATGGAATCCTTTGCCCAGGGAAGCAGTTGATGCTACTTTATTAAACATATTTAAGGTTCAGTTAAACAGATTTTTACATAAAAAGGGAATTAAGGGGTATAGGGAAAAGACAGGTAGGTGTAGTTAAGTCAATGATCAGATCAGCCATGATCTTTTTGAATGGCAGAGCTGGCTTGATGGGCCGGATGGTCTACTCCTGCTCCTATTTCTTATGTTCTTAAAATGTTGCCGAGTCATCAACTGTATCGACTTCACTAATTCTCTCACTCATTCCCATCTCACCCCCCTGAAAACGCCTGGCCCGCCACTCTCTCCCCAATAATTCCAACCTTTCCAACAAACCCACAGACAAGGATGGTGCTGTTGTGGTTGGATACATTAATCTCTATCAGACACGTCCTCTTATTTACTCCTCCAGGAGTACCCGATCAAAACTCATCAAATCACTGTATTATGCATTATCTTTGAACTCATATCTTTGGTCATCCAACCTCATTGTCCTCAATACCACACTGCCTGTTTCTATTTCTTACCCACAGGGAAGAAGGGGTCAGGTCCAAAACATCAGAAATATATCTTTACCACCTATGGACACTGCAAAACCAGCTGAGTTCCTCCAGCATTTCTGTGTGTTTTTAGACATGGATAATGCTCTTTCGATTGCCATTACTTCCCTCTTATTAATTCTTACAAAATCATTATCTGAGTTTTTTGTATCACTAGCAACCTTTGAATGCATTGCCTATTGCTACTAGTTTTTGGAAGAGCTTGGAGAGCATGATTTATTTATTACGTAAGATGGAGTTACCCAAATGTTGTAGGCAGGTTCAGGATTTTATTTCAATAGCAGTCAAAGATGCTCAATGGCACAAGGACAACTTCTTCACTGCTGACATTAGATTCCTTAATAATCAAAGAATCAAAGACATTGCCTTACTTTTCGTGCCCTCTTCGTATTTTTTTTATAACGTTGTAAAATTTTCTGGAATAGCAGGCATCCAACACACATTTAATTCACCTTATCTTTAAGATGTTACATAATGATATGTTTCAAAGGAGTATGATCATATTTTAAGTGGAATATGGGATGCGGGGTCCTAGTGACTGGAAGGGAGTGTAGGATCCAGGGTCCTGATTATTGCATAGAGACCATGAGAATTAGGGAACACAGAATGTGGAGCCTATGTGAAATAGTGGGGAATATGGCAAATATGGGATTTCTGAGTGGTTGGATAGTGGATTATTGGAGCTTTATTAAACTTCTTGACGTTAGTCTCAATGATAATGAAATATCTGTTGGATTTGATGCTGATCCAGTTCCATTACCAAATATCCTGAACATTTGACAATAGACTGAAAAGCATTGTTTACTTCAAACCTACTTATCCTATAAATATAGAACACTGACTGATCCCTGCATAGAATTGGAACCCAGCATCTTCTGGTACTCAGCTAACGGTACAACTTGGCAGCACAGTGGATATCACAAAGCTATGCCCAATTGTTTAATATTTGAACTCAGATTTCTAAAAAAAAAGTTTAGAACAACTTAATTTTAAGTACTGTAGTTTAAATCAAAATCATACTTAACATATGAAGTTGATTTGGACAGTCATCCTTACATATTGTTGAAGTAATTTATTTGATGAGGGGAAATAGTCAAAGTAATGCATTACATTTCTTGTGAGAACATAAAAGAAGCAAGTTAATTGACAAAATTATTCAATTTGTTGACATTTTGGCCAATCGTATCAAGAAAAGTCTCTTTTATGGGTGAATTTGTCAGAATTTCAATTAGGAGAAATGCAAGTGAACCATTTACATTTATAATTTTCAAGCAGTATTATTAAATAGAACTTGATGGTTTGAAAATACACAGTGAAGACAGTGGAATCAAAGCAAATTAATTTAAAGTGTATACTAATGAAAATATATGTTCAGTTATTGAAAGGGAATAATCAGATGAATGTATCTTCATTATGTATAACATATACTCTGAAATATCACCAGCAAATTCAGGGAGACTTATTTGAAGTTGGCAGCTACACAAGCCAGGAGCATTGTTACATGCTGGTGCAGACTAGGCAACCTGAAGACTGGTCAGAATGGCAGATGAGAGCCTTGGAGGCAGCACACCATCTGGAGCTGTCGAAAACCATGGAAGAATTAGAGCAGAGAAAACTGCAGAGAACATATGCTGAATGGATTCAAAAAATTCCACAAACCAAAAATAAAACCTGGGGATCACCTGCAATGCTATTCTGTCATAAATCTTCAATGATGTATTGTAAATTTTCTTGTATATAAAGGTTAGATTTAAAAAAAAACAACTGTATTGAATGTAGCACTCATGCACATAGGGCTTCATTTAATTGTATCAAATATTTTTAGGCCCTGTCCTAAATTAATTTAGTAATCACTAAACCATATGATAGAAAATGATATAAAACTAAGTCTTACTTTTCCACTAGAAAAATTGGTTGTGAGTGTTTAAGTTTCCCATAAATATTTCCAAATCAATGACATTGTGGAATGCCATAATTGTTGGCATATAATTTCTGATATGCTTTTTGTTTCTTAAAGATGCAGCTATATAGATCTTTCAGTACATGGAAGGCAAGATGATCTTTGTGTACATTGCTTGTTTTACAACTCTGTAAATTAAGCACCATTAGGTCTTGCAGTGAGTTTTTACAAGCTACAGATATTAAAACTAGTTTGAAAATATGTTTATTTTACTGTTCTATTCAGCTTTTTGACATCACCTGCGTAACTAAACATTAGATATTGAGTGTTTATTGTGGTATATATTGCATGAATGTGCCCTTGAATACTATGCATTATATAAGAATGCTCTCATGGTGAAAATCTGTAACATATTCAATGTTCAAAGTTAAAAGTTCAGATTTATTGTCAGTGTACATACATGACATCACATACAACCCTGAGCTTCTTTTCCCTGTGGGCCAGGCAGAATTAGAAAAAAAACTGCACTCATGAAGATACATATACATGTAAACAAATAAAGAAATGTAAACAAATTGAATGTGAAAATCAGAGAGAAAAAAAGAAAATCAATAAAGTGCACATGTAAGAGTCTCTGATTCAGTTTGTCTTTGAGGAGGCTGATAGTGGAGGGGTAGAAGCTGTTCCTGAACCTGGTGGCACTAGTCTTTTGGCACCTATACCTCTTTCCTGATGGCAGCAGCGAGAATAAAGCATTTTGTGGATCCTTGATGATTGCTGCTGCTCTTTGACATCACCATTACCTGCAGATATTCTTGATGGTGGGGAGGGTTTTGCCTGTGATATCCTGGGCTGTGTCCACTACCTTTTGGAGGGACTTACACTTGGGGTATTGGCTTCCCCATATCAAACTGTTCAGCACACCTTCCACCACACCTCTGTAGAAATTTTCCAGGGTTTCTGGTGTCATACCAAACCTTCGCAATCCCCTGAGGAAGTAAAAGCTTTCTTTATTGGTGTGTTGGGTCCAGGAAATATCCTCCAAGATAGTGACTCCCAAAAACTTAAATTTGTTCACTCTCTCCACCTCTGATATACCAATGATCACTGGATTGTATACCTCAGGCTTTCCTTTTCTGAAGTCAACAATAAGGTCCTTAGTTTTGGTGATCTTGAATGCAAGATAGTTGTTGGTGCACCATTCAATCAGTCTATATCCTGCATTTCCTTGGTATTTGATACCTTGGTACCATGCTATTGTTGGCAAATTAGATGGCGTTATTGTCCAACAGAGCCACACAGTCGTAGGTGTAAAGTGAGTAGGGCAGGGGCATAAGAACACAGCCCTGTGGTGTTCCATAATGATGGAGATTGTGGAGGAGATGTTCTTACCAATCTTCAGTTATTTTGGTCTGGAGGTGAGGAAATCCATGATCCAATTACACAGTGGGTGTTACCTCCCATGTTTTGGAGTTTGCTGATCAATTTTGAGGGGATGATGGTGTTAAATGGTGAACTACAGTCAATAAAGAACACTTCAGATGTTCCAGGACTTTGTGTAGAGCCAGTGAAATGGCATCTGCTGTAGACCTGTTCCAACGATAGGCCAACTGGAATGTATTCATGCCACTGCTCAAACAAGAGGTGATATGCTTTATCACCAGCCTTTCAAAGCACATAATCACTGATGATGTAAGTGCCACTGGTTGGTTGTAAGGAGATCCAAGTTGACCACAGATGCTGGAATCTGGAGTAAGAAAACAAATTGCTGGAGAAACCTAGCAAGTCAAGCAGCATTTGAGGGCAGATAGCTTCTCTTCCAAAAGTTTGTTTTATGCGCTAGTGAGTTGTGTTTGCAACTGAAGTAATTTCTACTCTCTTGTTTGCAGTTTTGCAGAAGATAAAGTATGCTTCCAGGTACAATTGTTAAATTACTGCAGGACAACCATAGAACCATAGAACATTACAGCATAGAAACCAGGCCCTTCGGCCCTTCTAGTCTATGAACTCTTATTATGCTTAGTCCCCTGACATGCATCTATTGCATATCCCTCCACACCCTTCCTTTCCATGTACCTGTCCAAGTTATTTTTAAATGATAAAATTGAGCCCACATTCACCATTTCAGCTGGCAGTTTGTTCCACTCTTCCACTCTGTGTGAATAAATTCCCCTTAATGTTCTCCATAAACCTCTGCCCTTTCACCCTTAACCATGTTTTCTGGATTGTATTTCACCTCAGTGGAAAAAGTCTACTTGCATTTATTTTATCTATACCCATCATAATTTTGTATACTTCTATTAAATCTCCCCTCATTCTTCTGCATTCCAGGGAATAAAGTCCTAACCTGTTTAACCTTTCCCTGTAATTCAGCTCCTCAATACCTGGCAAGATCCAAATAAATCTTGTCTGCAAACTATCAATGTTATTGATATCTTTTCTGTAGTTATATGGTCAAAATTGCACACTATATTCCAAATTTGGCTTCACCTTTGCCAATATATTGTTATCATATCATCCCAACTCCCTCAATACTTTGATTTATGAAGGCCAATGTGTTAGAAGCTCTCTTTACAATCCTATCTACCTGTAAAGGATTCCACGTGAACAGCAGCTGGACATGGGTCAATTGGTTCTAAGTAATCGGTGAATGCAGTTTGAAATGTGGGGCTATGCTGGAATGAGTGTGGGGGGGGGGGGGGTCACTACAGTGAGCACCGAAGCCTTCGCCGTGAGCCTGGGTGGTGCAACCATAGGAGCAGATCTTGGTGCTAGTAGCGAATATTCAAACGAGAGCTTTGAAGGCTGAAGTGGAGGGGAGAAGGCAATACCCAAGTATGTAAAATATGCTTTCTTTCAATTCCCCAGTTCATGCTTCCAGTCCTCTAAAACTACACATTTATAATTTGCTGCTACCCTCTCTCTCTCTCTCTCTCTCTCTCTCTCTCATATATATATATATATATATATATATATATTACCCCCTCCATAAATCTTCGTCCGCGAAGCCAAGCCAAAGAAGAAGATATAAACAATATTTTAATCATTTACTTTTCACAGGGAGATGGGACTGCAAGATAGTTGTAAAGAAGTTGCTATCAACCAAATCAATATCTTTGTGCTGTATTGCAATCAGTGACATGACTGATTGATGGACTAATGTTGGGGCAAAGATCAGTATGCTAGGTCACAGCAGAATGAGGCTTGGATAATGATCAGAGAGATGTGAAAAAAAAACTAAGACACAAATCAAAGAATGAGGGGAAAAAAGAATTTTAAACAAAAGCAGAGTTGAAAGAAAAAGATCAGAGAGCTGAATAGAATTTGATATAGTGAAGGCAGTAATTTGGGCAGTCACTACAGCTTGAAATAACAGACAAATGCAGAAAAATAATAAATAGCCACAATACTAAAATTATATTTGAAACTGTTAACAGGATGTATGTTGGGTCATGGAGGATTTAATAGGAGTTGCCATTCAAATATTGATTTAAATTATGTTTTTTAGCAATATTTATAGAAGCAGACAAAAGAGTGAAATAGTATAAGGTTTTTCAGAAGAATTGAACATTGCACAAAGTCACCGAGAGTTTCTTCTACCAGTATTATACAACCAAAGGAGGAGATGCAAAAATAGATAGCAAATGAAAGTCCATAGGGATGATTGAAAGGGACAAGACAAATTCCTAAGTATTGCAATGTGTCTTGGTCTGTCATTCATTCTGATATTATTGCAGTAGCATGAGCTCCAAAATAATTAATAATATCTACCCATTAAATTTGCCAGTCTCAGCTGTGGGAGATGTCACTCAGTAAATGTGCAGAAATGCACTGCCCATACATCTTCAATTTACATTCAGAAAATCAGGAACAGTCCTAATGAATGTCCTATTTCCAACATCAGGTTACCCTAACCAAGCTTTTGTCAAATGAAGTTCCATGCCAGTCATGGAAATGTCCCATTTGCCTGGAGGAGTTCCACTTTGCGCCCTGAAGGATAAGCTCTCCAAGAGGAAAAACAAAACTCTGAATTAAAGTTCCTCTAGCTTCACAGAAATAAAAGACAACCAAGAACATCTACTGCTTTCTAAACTATTAAAACTATTCCCACATGTATTGCATTTTATGCATTTTATATGTCTTTCAATATTTCCAAGGTACTGTCTTTGATGATCTGGAACTCTGATCCAAAGATTTGCATATTGCCACTCAAGCAGAATAACATTTAAAGCACTTTCTCACTGGAGATGAAAAAAACCCAATTGTTAATTACAGCAATGTATAAGGGAAGTTAGTGAAAATATCTTTCTCAGCTACATGCCCATGTTTTGATGTGTGCTGTTATGAAATAATATTCCTATTATATCACTGTGTGCCATTTGCAGAAAAGTGTTGGTGAAATTCACCTTAACAATATCTCCTGGAAATTATTAGGTGTTTTTGCCGGATAGCTAGGTTCTTGTAAATCACAAAATCCTGTAGACACTGCAGTTGGACTAAAAAACACACAAAATGCTGGAGAAGGTCAGCAGTGTCCTTTATGTAGCAAAGGTGAAGATACATAACTGGCGTTTCGGGCTTGAGCCCTTCACCCAAGTATGAGAAAATGCCAGCAGGCATCCAAACAAAAGAGTTGGAGAGAAGGGAGGGGGGCAAAGGCAGAAGATAATAGGTGGAGAAAAGAGGGAGGAGCAGCAGCAATGAGGGGGAGGATGGATGACTGGGTGGGTGGGAGAACTGGAAAGACAGGAAAGGGGGAGGGGAATAAAAGCAAGGAGATTTAATGGAAAACAGTAAAGTGAATGTTAACGCCATCTGGATGGAAGGTGCCCAGATGGAAAATAAGGTGTTGTTCCTCTAATCTGCGGGTGATCAGGATGGGACAGTACACAAGGCCATGGACAGACATGTGAGCACGGGAGTGTGTCTCCAAATTGAAATGGTTGTCCACTGGGAGGTCGCTGTGGTTGTGAACAGAGAGAAAGTGCTGGGCAAAGCAAACTCCCAGTCTGCGGCCGGACTCTCTGATGTAGAGAATGCTATAAAGGGTGCACCAGATGCAGGAAATAAGTCCTTTGGATGTTCATGTGAAGTGTTGCTTCACTTGAAAGGCCTGTTTGGGGCCTTAGACTGTGGTGAAGGAGGAGGTGTGGGTGCAAGTGTTGCACCTCCTGTGGGCACAGGGGAAGGTGCCTGAGATGAGATGGTTGGGGAGGGATGAGTGCTGAGGGAATCGTGGAGGGAGCAGACCCTGCAGAAGGCTAAGAGGGGAGGAGAAGGGAAGATATGTTTGGTGGTGGGATCCTGTAGTAACAACCAGAAATTCTGCAGAGGCTGGTGGGATGGTTAGTGAGGACGAGGGGGATTCTGTGTTTGTTGTGTCTAGGGGCTGGGGGGGGGGGGGTGGCAGGGCAGATGAGTGGGAAATGGAGGAGATGCGACTGAAGCCTGAGTCAATAATGGTGGAAGGGAAGCCATGTTTGTGGAAGAAGGCAGACATTCCAGAAGATCTGGACTGGAAGAATTGAGAGAAGGGAATGGAATCCTTGCAGGGGGAAGGGTGGGAGGAAAGGTAGCCCAGGTAGTTGTGGGAGTTGGAGGGTTTGTAGTCAAGTTGGTGGACAGCTTGTCTCCCGAGATGGAGACAGAGAGATCCAATAAACAGAGAGTTTTATCGGAGATGGACTAGGTGGGTTTGAGATTGGATGGAAGTTGTGCACCAATTGGATGAATTTGACAAGCTCATCACGGGTGCATGAGGCAGCCCCTATGTAGTTGTTGATGTACCGGAGGAAGAGTTGAGGGGTCTTGGCTGTGTAGGCTTGCAGCATGGATTGCTCCACAAAGCTCACAAACAGGCGGGTGTAGCTGGGACCCATGCAGGTACCCATGGCTACTCCTTTGATTTGGAGGAAGTGGGATGTGTTAAAGTTAAAGGAGAAGTTATTTAGAGTGAGGAGAAATTCTGCAAGGAGGAGGATGGTACAGGGTTGGCACCAGAATTAATGTTGGAGGGGGTCATTAGCATGTTAGAGGGGGAGCACAGTGCAATGCTCACAAATTTGTTCAGCAGGGGGAGGGGTGCAGTTAACATAGTCTTCCCCTCTGATGTAGGTGACAATAGTAATGCTTTTGTTGCGTCGTGTCACTAGATGCTAGTGATGCTTGATACATGCTAGTGACACCAGAGGGACCATATGGAAGTACACAGCACTTTGTTTGGGGGGGAGCAATGCCTGCAATTTCCCCCCTAGGTGCTGACCCTGGGACAGTGGTGGTAGAGGGTGACTGTTTGGGTCTTTGGTCGAGGAAGAAATTAAGTTCTTTCAGACCTTCTGTGTGGGGGATGGAGGTATAACGGGATGGGACATTAATCGTGAAGGTGAGGCAGTCTGGTTTGTAGAATCTGAAGTCATTGAGGGGATGAAGGGTATGTGAGGTGTCGTGGATGTAGGAGGAGAGGGATTGGACCAGGGGAGAAAAGGTAGAATGAAACTAGTTTGGTGGAGCAGGATCAGGCAAAAACAATGGGTCAACCCGGTTGATTAGGTTTGTGTATCTTGGGTAGAAATTGGTGGGAGAGAATGAGGTTGACAGCCATGGAGGGGAGGTGACCAGAAGTGATGAGGTTGGGGATGGTGTTACAGACAGTGGCTTGATGTTTAGTGGTGGGGTCCTCTGGTAGGGGACGATGGGAGGAGGTGTCTAAGAGCTATTCACTGGCCTCAGCAAGATAGAGGACAGTGCACCAGACCACAACTGCACCACCCTTGTCTGCAGGTTTGTTGGTGAGGTTGGGATTGTTGCAGAGAGAGTGGATGGCAGAACGTTCTAAAGAGGTGAGGGTGGAATATCAGAGTAAAGTTGAGGCTAGTAGTAGTGATATCTCGATGGCAGTTGGACATAAATAGGTCTAGCGCAGGCAGCTGGCCAAGACAACATATCCAGGAAGAAGAAGAAGAGGGCTTGAAGCAGGAGAAAGGGTCTGGGGTCAGGAGGGAAGAAGAGTCATGGCCATGGGAGTGAGCCCAGAGCCCAAAGTACTGGGGGTTCACTTGGAGGAAGTGGACATTCTTGACCAGGGGATCAGACTTATAGCTCTTGGTGTGTCTCCGGAGCAGAACGGGCCCAGGGGTTATCAGCCAGGATGGTAGTATGGTTCCCCACGCTGACTTTCTGAGGAAGGAAAACAGCCTTTCATGCAGGGTGGCATTAGTAGCAGTAGAGATAAGTGACATGGTAGTATGGAGTGCCTCAGGGAGGACCTCTTGCCACTGGGAAATGGACCAGCCTTTTGACCTGAGGGTTAGGAGGATTGACTTCAAAACAGTGGTGTTCTCCCTTTCTACCTGGTCGTTCTCTTGGGGGGGGTTATAGCTCATGGTTCTTCTCATGGCTATGCCCTTGGCCAGCAGATGCTGCTGCAACTCCTCACTCATAAATGAGGACCCCCCAGTCGCTATGGATCTAGCAGGGGTATCCAAACAGAGTGAATAGGTTGTGTAGTGATTTTTTGACTGTGGCCATGACTTACAACTTCCTGCAGGCTTCAATTGCCTTTTTCCAGGAGTCTTTGTTAGATGTCATCAGACTTGAATCCAGCTACACGCCTCTCATACCAGTTCTTCTAAATGAATGGCAACAGAGACATCTTGCAGCTGCAGGCTCGCCCCAGCTCCCACAGGACCTGCATGTATTCTTCCACCAACTCAGCGGGTACTTGTCTATGACTGCACAGAAGCTACCTGATAGAGATGACATTCATTGAGGACCGATACTGCCTTTGCAGGAGCTCCGTAGTGGCTGAGTAAGTACTATAGTCTCTGATCATTTGAAAACAGCGGTGGCCGAATTGTGTGAAGTGCAGGTCCCATTTATCTTCCTCACTCTGCACATTGTTGCGTCGCATAAATGCATTGAGGTAGTGCAACCATTAATTTGTTGGAGGCCTCTGGGTCTTTAGAGTCAGTGTCCAGTTTATCAGCCCATATTTCTTTGTCCATAGCACGATATTATGGTGATTAAATTGAGGCACTATCAATTAACCACATTAGGCTAGTAGTAGTGATTAATAGGCTTTAATCACCATAAATCATCAGCACATTTCTCATGTTGCTGGCCCAATTCCAAGGCAGGTACTGAGGAAGGGGTTTGGGCATAACAACCTTTATGGGGATTCTGAGGGGGGATTCACAGGTACAGGGGCGGGCCAGCCTATACAGTAGATACATCAAGACAGTGGTGACAGCTGTATAGTGTTTCCATTACACGAGGCCATGGACAGACATGTCAGTGTGGCAATGGGGTGTGAAATTGATAGGTCCTCATTGTTGTAACACAAAGAACTCAATGAAGTGATCTCCCACTCTACATCTATTCTTCCCAATGTAGAGGAGTCTGTATCAGAAGCACCAGTTCCAGACACCCATTCTCATTCCCTAGACTCAGTGCTGAGTCCAGCAGCAGAGCAGGAAGTCTGATGCATCAGCAAATGATGATTAACTCAATCCTGATTTCTGCAAAAGTCAGGAGTGAGCTACCCTGCACATGGCAGCTCTCTGATGGGTCTCTGTCTAAAGAACAGCATAATCTGACTATTGATCCTCAGTGGAATTAATTCAATAGCTTCTTTGATTTCTTTGTTTACTAGTTAGTTGTCCTGGCGTGCAGGGAGTATTTCCTTATTTCTTTAAGCTATACATCATATTGGAAAAGAATCATTCTGTAAAGCAAGCTTTCCTGCATCTTTTGCAAATGATACCTGGGTTGATACATTGAGTGTTATTTATTGTTATTATATACAATTTTCAAGCAACTGGGTCATTTATCTCCAATGATATGGTACTGCCTATACAAGGACCTCTGCATCCAGCCATTGTTTTAGTTAGTTCTGGTTGAGAAGCATTTGATCTCGGTGACATTCTCAATGCACTTGCTGATGTAGTCAGTCATGGAACTCATGTACTTCTTTATGTTTAGATCACCATTGTAGATGGCCTTCTCCCCAAAACAGCTTCAGACCATGGTCTCAAAGCTGTCATGCCCCCCTTGCCCTCCTCCCCCAGCCACATCCTGATATGTGACAATGTCTACCTTTTTTAAAATTTCACATTCCCATTGCAGATTCTTAACTACCAAAACACAATATTAGAAATTGTACCCATCATTGTTTTCCAAACTCCTTTACTGAGTGGACAGAAAATGGATGGTATGTTAGGAAAAGCACCTCACCTGGTATACAAAATTAGAAAGGAATATTCATTATGCTTCTACCTGCGTGCTTTCAAACAAAAAAAAAACCTGTCATTTACTGAAAATTAATGCAGAAACACCACACAAATGATCCCCGAATTGTTATTTTCAAACATTCTATTATTTAAAAATATTTTAATTTAACATTACTTCATCTGTTCCCTGGCATTACAGTCTGGTCATAATAGCTCTGAAATGATAGAAAATAAACAGAATCCTCTTAGAGAAATGGAAAAAAAATCTCTAGTGTGCTTTCAGTAACAAGTTAAGCATTATAATTTAAACATTCTCAGGGAACTTGAGCTGCCAGCCATGAATGGAAACAAGGTCCAAACAAAAAGAAATTGAATAATTCACTAAAGGTAAAGGGGGGAAAAGGTTTAATCAATAATTATCAATGAATTGATCAGAAAATTAAAAGTTCTGCAAAGCCATTCATCTTTATTCATTTTGTCTGAGCTATACTATAGTTTAGATGGATTGTTCCACACATTACCCTCAAAATGAAACAATACTGGTTTTTAGACTGCAATGTCGGAAAAATTGCAAAAAAAACCCCATAATTACTGCCCGTGTTGTCGCTCACCCTTTCTAGACTGCAAGTACCTGAGTGCAACAGTCCAGGTGGTTGGACGTGCAGGACAGCCGGTATGATTTACACTGCTTCCTCCAAAACATTGTCGGGGTCCTGCAGGATAAATCACGGTGCAAAAATTGACTCAAAATTCGTTTTTAGATTCCCCATGTAGCGGCAAAATTCTTTGATTGTTACATGTCTGCAGTCTAAATATCAACAAAAAAAAGACAGACAAATTTCATATTGTATATTTCATAAATTTATTGTAACCTATAGATCAACGTATTTAGGTAAGAAAAATAATCATATTGCAAAACAATAATCTTGTACAACATGACTTTAAACACGACATGACTTAAGTTTGATCATTCTATTTGAATTATACAAAATCTGCTAACGCAAGTATTGCTACGTGTGCTGGAATGCATATCATTATAAGATTCCTTCTGAGCCAGAACAAAATGATGAATCAATTACTTAACTAAGAACAATGTATATCATTATTTAAATTCAGAAGCTACATTTCGGGTGTACAGTAACCAGCAGGTGCAACAATTTTTCATGGTTTTAATTACAACTGGTCAAAACTTATTCAGCTCATCTAATCGTGTCTTTGTTCTACAGAGAAGCCAAAATCAGAACCAGAATTCATTGTCATGAACATGTCACAAAATTGCTTGTTTTGCAACAGCAGTATTATGCATTACAGCTGGAAAAATTGCTATAAATTACATTTTAAAAAGTGCAAAATAAGAGAAAAAATGAGGTGCGTCTGTGGTTCATGCTCCATTCAGACATTTGATGCTAGAGTGGAAGAAGCTATTTTTGTACCATTGGGTGTTTCTCTTCAGGCTCCTAATCCTTTTTCCTGATGGTAGAAGTGAGAATAGGTCATAGGCAGAGTGGTGAGGGTCTTTCATGATAGAGGCTGCTTTCTCAAAACACCACTACCTGATGTCCTTTATGGAGTTAAAACTAATGCCCATGATGGAGCTAACCGAGTTCACAACATGCTGTAGCCTTTTTTCTGCCTTATGCATTGGCACCTCCATACCAGACAGCGTTGGGACCATTCTGAATTCTCTCCATTGTACACCTGTGAAAATAAGCAAATCTTTGATGATATACCAAATCTCCTCAAACTCCTAATGAAATATTAACACTGGCGAGCCTTCTTTGTGATTGAATTGAAATGAAGGCCACAGGATAGACCTACAGAGATATTGACACCTAGGAATTTGAAGTTCCCCTTTCCACTGCTGACCCTTCAATAAGGACTGGTTTGTGTTCTCCTGGTTCCCCTTCCTGAAGCCCACAATCAGTTCTTTAGTTTTTTTCTAACAATATTTGACACCACTCAACTAGCTGATCTATCTTAATCCTGCATGCGTCCTTATTGCTGTCTGTGATTCTGCCGATGAGCATGTTGCTATCGGCACATTTGTGGATGGGATTTGAGTTGTTCCAAGCCACACAGCTATGGGTGTACAGAGAGTAGAGCAGTGAGCTAGGCACACATCCTTGAGTTACGTCTGTGGTGGTTGTCAATGAGAAGGAGACATTGTGACCAATTCACACTGATTGAGGTCTTCTGATGAGGAAGTCAAAGATCTAGTTGCAGAGGGAAGTGCAGAAGCTTTCAGACCAGTTCATGTTGAAAGCTGAGCTGTAATTAATGAAAAGCAGCCTGATGTACATCTTGCTGTTGTTCAGGTGATCCAGGTCTGAGTGAAGAGCCAATAAGATTGCACCTGCTCTCAAGCAATTGTGGTGGTAAGCAAATTGCAGTGGGTACAGGTCATTACTTACGTATGAGTTAATTCAGTTCATGCCCAACCTCTCACAGTAGATGTGAGTGATACTGGGTGATAGCCATTGCTCACTCTGGTCTTCTTGGGCCCTGGGATGATTGACACCTTTTAGAAGCCAAGTCACAATATGAATTGCCTGAAGGTACATTTCTTGATATGAATCCTGATCCAGCCTTTTCTCAGCTTGGTCAAGTTAAGTCAAGTTTATTGTCATCAAATTGTACAAGTACAACCCGATGAAACTTCATTTGCCCATCCTTGGTGGAAAACATGTGGACACACAACCAGACCTAACACACATACAAACAATACAAGTATTTTATCTAGTGTGAGCAGGTCCTTTGGTCATTCAGTATTCTCACTGTGCATGGGAAGAAGCTGTTCCTCAGTCTGGTGATGCTGATTTTGATATTTTGGTATTTCTTCCCTGATAAAAGCAGCTAAAAGATATTGTGTGCAGGCTGGAAGGGGTCCTCAATGATTTTGTGCGTCCTCTTCAGACAATGATCCTGTAGATCACATTGATGTGGGGTGGGGGGGGGGGTGGAGTAATGAGGGAGACGCTAGTCATCCTCTCTGCCACTCTTATGGGTCTGTGGATTGACCTCCAATTAATTTCTCGACAATAACTGTCTCACACTGAGATACAGCCAGCCAGGATGCTCTCGATAGAGCTCCAATAGGTGAACAGTAGCCTCGCCCGCTTCAGTCTTCTCAGAAAGTGCAGTTACTGTTGTGCCTTCCTGACAAGTGAATGTCCATGATAGGTCACTAGTAAAATGAATGTCAAGGAACTTGATGCTCTCCACTCTCTCCATTACAGGGTGGTCATTCCTCGTCCTCCTAAAATCCATGATCATATAATTTGTCTTGTCCACGTTCAGACTCAGGTGGTTACTCTCACAATATTTCATGAGATTTTCCACTTCTTCACTGTAGTGCGACTCATCATTGTTGCTGATGAGGCCAACTGCTGTAGTGTCATCTGCAAACTTGATGACACTGTTGAAGCTGGATCTAATAATGCAATGGTGGGTCAGTAGCATGTTCAGGTGTGGACTGAGCACACAGCCCTGAGATGCACCAGTGCTCAGAATGATGGTACTCAACATTCTGCTACCGACCCATACAGACTGTGGTCTTTCCTCTAGGAAGTCCAGGATCCAGTTCCAGAGAGGGTGTTGAATCCCAGTGAGGACATCTTCACCACCAGACTCTGGGAATAATCATATTAGACGCGGAGCTAAAGTCAATGAACAGCAACCTTGCCTATGAAGCATCGTTCTTCAGGTGGGCCAGGATAGAGTGAAGTGACAAAACTATAGTATTGTCTGTTGAACAATTTTTTTTATGTAGGAAAATTGAAATGGGTTCAGCATCTCTGGAAGGTGTGCTTTGATGTGTTCCATCATCAGATGCTCGAAACATTTCATAATGGTGGAGGTCAGTGCCACAGGGCCGTAGTCACTGATGCCTGTTATTGTTCCCTCAGGTACCGGGATGACGATGGGCATCTTGAACCCTGCAGAAGCTATGGATTGCTGCAGTAAGGTGTTGAAGATGTCGTGAAGACCTCTGTCTGCGTAGTCCTTCAGTACTCAACCAGGTATGTTGTCTGGTCCAGCCACCTTGTGTGCGTTGACTTTGGATAGGGTTCTGCTAATCTTGGCCTTGGCTATATGGGAAACCAGTTCATCAGGAGGACACAAAGTCTTCTTTGGCATCATCCTGCTCTTCTCATCAAACCATGCATAGAAGATGTTCAGTTTGTCCAGAAGGGAGGCTTCAATTTCATTAATTCACAAGGATGACTTGTGATCTGTAATAGTCTTGATCCCTTGCTACATGCACCATGTGTCACTGGTGTCGCACAGCTGTCTGTGGATACCCCCACTTTGCCTTCCAGATTGCATGGAAGAGTCCTGCTCTGGCTAATCTTAGTGCCATCCTGCACATTATCTGGAAGGCAGCATCACAAGCTCTGAGAAGTGCATGGACCTCTGCATCCAGCTATGGTTTTAGTTAGTCCTGGTTGAGAAGCATATGATCTCGATGACATTCTCATTGCACTTGCTGATGTAGTCAGCCATGGAACTCATGTACTTCTTTATGTTTAGTTCACCATTGTAGGTGGTCATCTCCCCAAAACAGCAGTCATGCAGGACTGCTATGCCTCCCTCGCCCTCCTCCCCTGGCCACATCCTGATCTCCCTGTGAACTGACCTAGTTTGAGACTTTGTGATACTTCTGATGGCATAGTAATTTTGAAGATTCATGTTTATCGTTCTGCTTCCAATCTACATATTTCTGTAAGATTACCAAAGCACAATCCCCATTTTCCCACTCCACATAACTGAGACTTAGTCTTGTAGCTGTTGCCTATCATATCTTTGTCAGATGAATGTTTCATTTCCACGTTATACCACATTTTGAGACTGTGCTCAAGAACTGTTAAAACCATAGCACCTCTCTGGACAATTCCATCACTCCTCAGTCAGACAAATGTACTGCCTCTTTGGCGACTTTCCAAAACATAACATATTTGATTTCATTATTTTTCATCAGTCGCTAATCTCTCTGCCACATCATTTAACCAAAGTAATGATAGAAATTCTGGCTTGAATAACATCTGATTAAGGAGAAACAATTTGCCCATCTCATTTTTGAATATATGGGCCACCTTCTTCAATTCAATTTCTCGGCCTAAATGTCATAATTTACAGATTTGAGCAATTGGATTTAAATTTTGAGTAAATTGGAAACTTGACAGGAAATTCTGTTTTCTTTAGTGAAATTCAAAAGGAAAATACTGGAAATGTTCGACATCATGCAGCATTTCAGGTTAAAAAGGCCAAAAAAAAACAATCTCCATAGTTGAATAGATCTAGCCAGAGGTAGCCAAAGGCCCAGAAAAAGGGGCTGGACTGCAGGTAAGGATGAAAAAGATTGGCTTCAAGCCCTTCCACCCACACCCCCCCCCCCCACAACCTCCTCACCCCCTACCACCAGCATTCTCTTAGAAAATGTCTAAAATGTAGAGAATAAACTGGATGAACTGAAAGCTAAATTTACCTTTCAAAGGACATTGAATGAATGCTGCGTGCTCCGTTTCACCGAGGCGTTGCTTACAAGCTCCACTCCGACTCTGCAGATCCATCGATGGCATCTTAATTCAGCAGATGAACTGCAAAGCAGCTTCAGGTAAAGTAAGAGGTGGAGGTGGAGGACTCTGTGTGGTGTTCTGATGTTGGTGTCCTGGTGAGTTCCTGCACCCCAGACCTGGAATACCTCACTGTGCTGTGCTGCTGCTACTACCTTCTGCGAGAATCCACATCAGTTGAGGTGATTGCAGTCTGCCCATTCACCCAGATGAACATGAAGCAAATTCTTGATGACCTATAAATATCCTGAGGCCATAGTCATAATTACCAGGGACTTCAACCAAGCCATCCTCAAGTTTAAGGGCATCCTACTTGAATTCTACATGCACAATTCCTGCCCCTCCAAAAGTCCAAGCACTCTTGATCCCTGCTACAACAATACAGCAAGTCAGATTATCAGGCTGTGTTCTTTTTTAAAAAATCTTTTTTCACACCATAAACCACATTAACCATGATACTTACTTTTTTCCTTTTCAAATATATACAGTGCCATTTTCTCCCCCCGTCCCTCCTCCCATCCCACCCACCCTACCTCCCCCCTCCCGTCCATTTAAAGTACAAAATCTAGGATACATTAAACCAGTCAAACAATGTTGTCATTCAATAAAAATAAACAAGAAATTCCACTGAGTCAATTCTTTTCATTTCCTTCTCCTTTCGTTAATTTAGGTAGTGAATGTCCCCGGTAGGTTTTCGCTATTGTGTTTCATGTAAGGCTCCCATATTTGTTCAAATATTTAAATATTATTTCTTAAACTATATGTTATTTTTTCTAATGGAATACATTTATTCATTTCTATATACCATTGTTGTATTTTCAAATTATCTTCCGATTTCCAGGTTGACATAATACATTTTTTTGCTACGGCTAGAGCTATCTTAACAAATCTTTTTTGTGCATCCTCCAAATCAATTCCAAATTCTTTGTTTTTTATGTTACTTAGGAGGAAGATCTCTGGATTCTTTGGTATATTGTTTTCTGTAATTTTGATGCTACTTGCATACAAGCAGAGGCTAAGGAGGGAAGGCCCAGTGGTGAATGTTATTCAATGATGGCCTGAGGAGCTAGACACCATCTTTAATAACTGGTTTAAGTAGGGTATACTGGCAATGTTGAAGGATTCAATAGACAATATCAATGAATACACTGCTAATGACTTCATTGGTAACTGTTTATGAGAAGTCACAACCAAGAAGACAATAAAGAAATTCCTCAATCAGAAACAGTTAATGGCTAACACAACACTTTACAGTGCCAGCGATTGGGATTCGAATCCTGTGCTGTCTGGAAGGAGTTTGTACGTTCTTCCCGTGTCTGCGTGGGTTTTCCACGGGGGCTCTGGTTTCCTCCCACTGTTTGAAGTGTACACGGAGTGTAGATTAATTGGGTATAATTGGGCAGTACGGGCCAAAATGGCCTTTTATTGTGCTCCATGTCTGAATTATTAAATTATTTAACCATGAAGTTAACTCATTGCTAAAGGCCAAGTTAGGGGCATTCAAGCCAGGGCTCCCGGGCTTTTTCAAGAAATCCAAGTACGATCTTCATTGGACCATCAAGGAAGGCAAAAGATATTACCACAGCAGGCTTGAGTCATGGAACATCATCATAAACACATGGCAACTATGGCAGGGTATGTATGTTATCATACGGTACCAAGTAAAGCTGGCCAGCACAGGACGTGTTGCGCAAAACTTTCTGATGAACTAAATATGTTTGATACTCACTTTGATCATTCTTCTCCCAAGGATGCAGCTTGACTCGCCCTATTCCTCCATGTTTAGCATGTTGGGGAACTTTGATCCTGTATGGATCAGTATATGGACCTCCAAAATTGTGAAGCAATATGTTCTTCTGCAAAGACCAGTTGGTCTTGTCATCCTTGTCATGTCAAGTTTATTATTATCCAATTGTGCAAGTACAACCCAATGAAACAACGTCCTCTGGGCCTCAGTACAAACCATGCAGACATACAACCAGACAATACACACTTACAAACAATACATATGCAGGACAAGCATTCATATATAAAAATAAATAAATATGGTTTCGTGAATATGAGAGTCTCAAATGGTTAGTGTGAGCAGTTCCTTTGGTCGTTCAATATTCTCACTGCCCGTGGGAAGAAGCTGTTTCTCAGCCTGGTGGTACTGGCTCTGATACTCCTGTATCTCTTTCCCAATGGGAGTAGCTGAAAGCACTTGTGCAGGAAGACAGGTATCCTCAACAATTTTTTGTGCTCTCTTCAGACAATGATCTTGGTAGATCATGTCGGTGAGGGAGAGGGAGACCCCAGAGAATCTCTCTGCCACACTTATGGTCCTGTAGATTGACCTCCAGTCCATCTCTGCAGCAGCCATACCACACTGTGATGCAGCAGCCAGGATGATCTCAATAGAACATCTATATGGATCAGCCCTTTGGAACAAAAATGGTAATGAATGAGCCTCCGGGAAACAGAATAATAATGTTTTAGGGACAAAACCATGCCAGAAATTAATTGTGCTTTTTATATTTTTAATGGACCAGAGGCATCAAAGGCATTGGTACTTTCCTGTTGCAAAGGACGTGCGTCAGGATAAAGCATGTGCCAATTAAAATTAACATTCTTGGAACCAAGCTGACCAGGTGTTCATATGTTAAAAAAAAGGACAAGAATTTTGCTGAACAGTTGCTTTCTTCAGATTCTTCGGCCATTGTTTGTTGATGGTCTTATCTCCTCTTTGCTTCAGTGCAAGTTAACTCACCAGACAAAGCTGTGGTACTGCATGATAGGAGGCACACAATCAGGCTGCTGGACAAACTCAGCAGGTCAAGCCGCATGAGTGAAAGTAAAAGGCTGAAACATCAACAAACTTCCACTGATGCTGCAAGACCCTCTGAGTTCTTCCAGCACTTTGATTTTTTCCCCTATGATACTGCATGCTTTACAATATGGTATGGTGTAAGTTCAGTGATTTGGAAGATTGCTGATACAAGAAAAAGGGAGTGTGGGCACATCTGGAAATCTGTGATCTTATCAACTCAAGCAGTATGGAATATGTGTCAATGGCTTTAGCTTATGTGATTAGATATGGTGAAGGATGCAGCTGAGAGCAAAGGCATGTACATTTTGCAGAAGTGATTTCATCTTTCACTAAACAATGTCTGGCTTCTAGGCACTTTGCACTTAGGCAGCCAGGCAACAGGGAGTGCTGTGGAGGAGGAGATTTAGTATTGCAGAAGTCTGATGGAAACTACGTTTGTAGAATTCCTGTTTAACAAATGAATAATGAAGCTTATTTCTCTGGCGTTTGTCCAAAATTCATTTTCTATCTGCAAAAGATTTGTTGATCCTTTTACTTTGCCCGTGAATAAGGCTTTTTCAAAGGAATCGTGCAGGGTTTCCACCAACAGCAGGTCAGATTCAATATACTAAACTGAATGAATCTGCATCCTATTTCAGTTTCCCAGCATTAAAACCAAATAGCAATCAATACAATTGTCAATATGTTCACAGAAAGATCACTCTGAATCTCCAGCCTGATGAGACAGTGACAGTAAGCTGACACAAAATCTTAAAGAACAAGTAAGCCAATTTCTCAACAGAGTCTCCACACCTTTTTCTTTTGTTTCAATCATTAGGTAACTGCTCTTTAGTGAAAGTGGGATCACCTAAGATTGGTTGACTTGCATACACTACTGTTTCCACCATCCTTTCCTTCATTTTCTGTTCAAGAATGTTGTACAGTATTGGAGGTGCAAGTGTGCTTGCTCAGACTCTTGCAATCAAACACAACTGTAGGTCGACCAAGAAAGCTCTCACACATCTTATGAAAGGGTTGGGTATGGTGCCATGAAAATGAGCCTTAACATTATTACAGGCAACAAATGAAGAGTAAAATCATGGACATAATAACATGGGTTAAAGGAGCTAGAACCAATTGTTCTGATGTGAAGTTTCAATTTTATTTTCTGGAAAGCTATTTATAATTTTTGAAGCAAAATTTAAAAGTTGTCAGTCCTGTCAATTCACCCCATATTCAAGCCATGTGTTGCAAAATGTCATTTCAAATTTGGCATAGAATCATAAAAAAATTAAAATGCTTTGTGGAAAATTAAGGCTTTAGACTTTGATTGCATTTAAATTTATACCAGTTTTAATTATTCAGTAAAAGATGACATCTTTAAAACTTCAATTAGATTAAAATCTATGTATTGGTACAGTTAAAATAGTACTTATAAAATCTTTACAGTTTAAAAGTTGGTCCGAATGAACATCTTTGCTAAAAGGGAGCTTTTATTCGCCAAAGAAGATTTACTAGATAGTTGATAATTGTCATCATATGCATAAGTACAATGTGCATATGCACCAAGATTCTTACTTGCCGCAGCGAAACAGGTACTTTGTAAAAAAAACCAACTCCAATACTCTACATTAAATTACAGTACAGAATGAAATAAATATAAAGGGTAGATAGATAATTTTTAAAAATCAGTGATAGTAGTGCGTTGCTTTTTAAGCTTGACCTGTCATTCATCAACATTATACCTAATCATCTACTTCAACACTGTTTATTTGCACTATTCCCATGTTCCAGTGGTGTCATTTTTGCCATTTGAGGAGACTTTGAGTAAACTAGACTTGTGTCAGATAGAAGAATGAAAAAAATCACATTAAAACTCACAACATTATTATGGAGTTCAACAGGCTGCATTGTCAGGGTTCTGGGTCTCCGAATAAAGTTCAAGTTTATTGTTACATTAGACCTGTTATGGTGGGAAGGGTTGGTTTTGCGAGTGGTCCATTTAGGACTGAGATGAGAAATGTCTACATGTGTATTCCAGAGTGCAATGGAGGCCCAGTGATTGGATTAATTCAAAGCAGAGATCATTAGATTTCTGTAAATTATTTTCCTACAGTATTCCCATTTCACTTAATGATGGGAAGAGTGCAGAAAAAAATGGTGTTGAAGTAGAGGATTTGGTATAACTTGATGAATAGTGTATCAGGCCTAAAAGGAAAATAACCCTACTCCTGTTCTCATTTATTATGTTCTCTAACAAATGTTCAAGGAAAATTAGAATTTCTGTGTCTTGAAAACAAAATGAAAAAAAAAATCCACAAATTGTATTCTTCATGCATCCAGTTTTTAATGATGTAATTGTAATGCGTGTCAAAAGAACTAAAGACTTGTTGATCCAAACCAAGGCTTTTATTAACTAAAAGACTGGAGCATATCACAAGTAGGTCGACCAGTCCAGAATGACCTGGTCTGGCTAGGAGCAATCCTTTAAGACCTGCCAGTAGGCGTGGCTACACTCTCAGCCAATCACAGTCATCCTACACTACCATCTGTACATATGTACATATACACATTGGTGATAGAATAAGTATTTTCATTTTATTTTGATTAAAACAATAAATCAAATGAAAGCAGAAAACAAAAGCACACCATTTTGACTGCAGTTAATGCTACACTTGGGTCTAACCTCTTTCCCTTACCACTATTCAGGGCCTAAAAGTGTCCTTCTAAGTGAAGCAACACTTCACTTGTGAGTCTGAATACAGCCTCCTTTATATCAGAAAGACTGAACACAGACTAGGAGATTGTTTTATTGAGGTCCTTCACTCTGCCCACTGTAGTAACAGGGACCACCCAATTGCCAACCATTTCAATTCCATGCCCCACTCCCACACCAACACATTTGTCAATGGCCTCCTGCACTGCCAAACCAAAACCACCCACAAAATGGAGGAACAACACCTAATATTTTGTCTGCACACACTCAAAGTGGACGGGATTAACATTGATGTTCTCTGATTTATTTTTAGGTCCTTCCCAGAAGACCCAGAACCCTGTGGGCTTGTGGTCCTCCCCACCCCTCTTCCAGCCATTTTAATCAGGCACCAGTCTGCTCTTTGCTTAAACCTTAATGAAGGGCTTAGTCCCAAAATGTTGGTTACATATCTTTACATGGTTGTGTGGCCTACTGGAATTCTCCAGCACTTTTGTCTGTTGAATAAACATATCCTGCTCTTAAATTTACCTGGAGTATTTCTGACATCTCTCTTCCCTTCTTTCATCCCTCTGTCACCAACTATCCACCTAATCTATTACAACTAACCAACTTGTTGAGCTATCTGGATTATTTTTCATCTCATCTTGTCCCTTCTAAGGTTATTATCCATTACTCACAATTCCTCCACATTACCTGTCACCAGGATGAAGACAGAACATCCGAAGTGTCTTCTTTATTTACTAAATGTGGATTCCCCCCTCATCATATTGATGAATTCCACACCTGGATCTCTTCTATTGCTTCAATTTTAATCCCACCTCTCCCAGATAAAACAGGCACATGTGGTCTTCACTTTCAACTCCATCAGCCTCCATGTTTCTCACATTATACTTTAATCCAATCCTATAACCAGCCACATCTTCCCCTTTCCACCCTGTTATATACAGAGGAAACTTGGGACTATTTTATGCTGGAGCATGAATACTGCAAGACTGTAAGAGCCGCATCACACTTGAGTGGTGAGCATGCTCAGTGAGACACATTGTAAGAGCCACATCACACTGAGTGGTGAGCATGCTCAGTGTGACAGTATATTCATACGCCTGAGATGTGAGTAAAGGTTTGTGCTCTAAACTCACATGCTTTTCTTAGTGTTTATTAAGACCTCCAATGGTACAACTGAGGACATAACATGGTGGCAGCGATGGGACTGTCAGAAACCCACATCATATAGGAAAAAAAATCCCTATAAACCAAAATAAAACAAAGAGAAGGAAACAAAGAAAAAACACCATTACCTGACAATCACAGCTGGAGAAGAAAATGGCCACAGCAGCATTACACCCTGCCTTGGACTGGGAAGTCGACAACATCATAGAGGCTTTTAAAAAGTTCAACCTGACATTCAAGGGAATCACACCAGAGGAAAAAGTTAGTTACATCCTTCTTTGGATGGGGGAGCAAGGACTAGACCTGTTTAATAGCTGGGAGCTGGGTGAAGAGAAAGAAAATAACCCAGAAAGGATATTAGAAAATGTTTCATCTCACCTGGAATTGAAATCCAACTATAGAATAAAGCGATACAAGTTCCAGGGATTAAAACAAGAGCCTGATGAGTCGGTAGATAATTTCCTCATAAGGCTAAAGAACATGGCAGCAAAATGCAAGCTCAAAGAAATAGAGGAGAGAATAGTTGATCAACTAATCTGGGGAAGCTCTCATCCTGAAGTGCAGAGAGATCTCATAGGAAAAGACAGCTTGAAACTAGCAGATGCTGTAGTCGTAGCTAGGGCATTCGAGGCCACTAGCAGGCAAATGCAATCCTTCTCCATGCAGGCCAACATGCACCACAGAGATAGAAGGGTTGATGCCATAAAGCGTATGCAGAGAAAGTCGCAGACATCCGAGAACTGCAGGAGGTGCGGCAGAATACACCCTTTCAATGACCGCAAGAAATATGCCGTGTATGGACGGAAGTGCAGGACCTGTGGGAAGGTCAATCATTGGGAAAAGATGTGTAGGTCTGACATGAAAAGAGAAAGAAACCAAGAATACAGAGGGAAAGTACACCACATCAAAGGAAGTGACACCAGTGACTCCGACTCACTGACGCTCGGCATCGAAACAATACTCCTCCATGAGATGTCCAAGAAAGGAAAGGGAGAAAAAAATGAATTGCACATCATGATCCTAGTAAAAAGAAAGATCAGAAACAAACCAACAACATTCAACTTAAAAATAAAATTGGATACTGGATCACAAAACCACATCCTCCTGCTTAGACTGTTCCCCGAGTACATAAAGAATGGGTACCCAGAGGAAGACACACTAGAAGCCGCAAATGTCACGCTCACAGCCTATGGTGGCCCTGTGATTAAACAACTAGGAAAAGTCCAAATAAAAGGCAAACATAAAGGAAAGAGCATCATATGCACATTCTTTGTGGTTGATGCTGACGGACCAGCAATCCTAGGCCTGAATAGTTGTCAAAAATTACAGCTAATCTCTCTAAACAACGAGATCAGGGAGAAGAAAATGTCCAAGAGGATCAATAGCGATGCCCCACATGAGCAATGCCCTCAGATCACAAATAAGGCCGAGCTCATGGACATGTACCCTGAATGCTTTGATGACACAATTGAGTGCTTTGAGAACTTTGAATACCATATTACTATAGACCCAAAATACAAACCAATAATCCATGTTCCATGGAAGGTTCCAATAGAGCTGAAACAAAAGCTAAAGCAGGAGATGGAAGAAATGGAAGAAAAAACGAGTCATAGCAAAAGTAGTTGAGCCAACTGATTGGGTAAGTTCTATAGTAGAAAAAGAAAAACCAAATGGCCACCTTAGAATATGTCTGGACCCCAAAGACTTAAACCAAGCAATCAAAAGAGGGCACTATCCAATACCAATGCTGGAAGACATCACTTCTGAACTAGCGGGATCCAAAATCTTCAGTAAGCTAGATGCCAAGAATGGGTACTGGAATGTAAAGCTGGATGAAGAATCGACACTGCTAACAATTTTCAACAGTCCATTCAGCCGGTACAAGTTCCTGTGCCTACCTTTTGGCCTAAAGGTGAGCCAAGACATCTTCCAGAAAAAAATAGATGAGCCCTACATGGATGCAAGGGCACTGACAACATCGCAGATGACACCCAGATTTTTGGCAGAGACGGGAAAACCCACGACCTCCACCTACATGAGGCCATGGAGAGAGCAAGAGGGTCTGGCGTCAAACTCAGTTCAGGCAAATGCATCATTAAGGTGGAGGTGGGCCTGTTCTTTGGAATGGTGTACACACCTGAAGGGGTCAGGCAAAGCCCAGAGAAGGTAACAGCCATTGCTGAAATGGAACACCCAAAAGAACATAAAGGAACTAAGAAGCTTCCTTGGCCTGGTCCAATATGACTTCCTTCATCCCACACAGCCAACTTCAGAGAGATGCTGAAAGAGGATGTGAAGTTTCAATGGTCACCATTGCATCAGCGAGATTTTGACAAGCTTAAGGAAGTGGTCTGCAGAGTAGAACTGAGCTATGAGAGAAATAAAACTGTCACATTACAAGTAGATGCTTCCATCAGAGGCCTTGAGGCAGCACTGGTGCAGGAAGGAAAACCAATATCCTTTGCCTCAAAAGCCCTGACAACACGAGAGACCCAATATGCCAATAAAATCGTATATGGATGCAAAAAATTCCACAAGTGCCTTTATGGGAGACAGTTTGTGGTAGAGAGTGATTATCGCCTGCTGGAACACATCCAGAAAAAGAACCTAAGCAAGGCACCAGCCAGACGACAGAGGCTACTTCTCTGGCTTCAATGTTATGACTTTACCTTGAAGTATAGGCCAGGGAAGGAAATGGTGCTTGCTGATGCTTTTTCACGTCTTTCCCCAAATGAAAAATATGAAATGAAAGACAGGAATCAAGATACATCCCCTCATCAGGATAACCAATAACAAACTTAAAGAAGAAACCACAAAGGATGAAGAGCTGCAGCTGCTCTCCCAACAGGTGATACAGGGACGGCCGGAAAGGATAAAACTGGTACAGCCTACAATACATCAGTATTGGTCTGTCAGGGATGACATATCCCTGGAAAATGGTGCACTGCTGGCAGGGTCTCAGCTGATGATACCAGAGACAATGAAAAAAGAAATTCTCCAGAAAATACACCAAGGCCACATGGGAATGGAGAAATGCAAACTTAGAGCAAAGTCAGCAGTTTACTGGATAGGCATGTACAAGGACAGCGTAAACATGGAGGCTACATGTCCGGCATGCCAGAAATATACAACAAAAAGAAGAGATGATACCCGCAAATCCCTGGCAGACCTTCTGAATTGCAGAAAGTACAAGACAATCCTGCCAAGAAAAATCCGTTCACCAGACGACCAAGAGGAAACAAGAAGAAAGTTGACTAACATACAAGAGGAAAGTCGTCAACATTACAATAAACATGCACAAACACGATAGAACTCTTCTGAGGGCAGCATGTGCATGTTCAAGAGCCAGTGATAAAAACCTGGAGTCCAGCAAAGATTGTTAGAGAAGCTGAGACGCCAAGGTCATACATCATTGAGACAGAATCTGGTAGGCAGCTGAAACAAAACAGAATCCACATTCGCCCAACCCCAGATCTGACACGGAAAGTGCCAGAAGCACCAGCAGTTTCTAAAAATCTAACAACTTGTGAAGGAATGTGAATAGAAACCACAAACAACAGCACTGTAACAACTGAACGGCAAGTAACAGGAGAACCGAGGAAAACAACACCACCACCCACAATCGTACAAACACCACTGAACCAATCAGATGCAACGAGGTCTATGAGGTGGAAAAGCAGTGCGATTCCGCTGAAAAGAATATAGAATTGCAATTGTGTAATTAGAATAATTAATTCTTAATGACAAGTACAGGTCAAGAAGCAGTAACAATTTATTTTTAAGAAATTTAAAATCTTAATAAATCTTTTAATTCTTTATACATTTTTTTAAAGGAAGGATGTTATATACAGAGGAAACTTGGGACTCTTTTATGCTGGAGCATGAACACTACAAGGCAGTATGAGCCGCATCACACTTGAGTGGTGAGCATGCTCAATGAGACACATTATAAGAAGCACATCACACTGAGTGGTGAGCAGTAACCTGACCAGTAACCTGAGATGTGAGTAAAGGTTTGTGCTCCAAACTTACATGCTTTTCTTTATGTTTATTAAGACCTCTGATGGCACAACTGAGGATATAACACACCTCTATCTGTTTTTGCAGGGATGAATCTCCCTGAAACTTCCTGGTTTGCCTTTCTTTCCTAACTCATCCTTCCTCCCCTAGCACTTCTTACTGTAACTGCAGAAAGTGCAAAAGTAGCCCTTACATCTCCTGCTTCTCTTACCTCTAGGATCATAAACAGGTAAGGCAGAGCTTAACATGCACATTGTCCAATTGAATTAATTGTATTTGATCTACCGGGCATGGCATTTGTACATCTGTGAGACCAAACACATTGGCTGACTGCTGCATTGAACACCTACCCTTTGTTTTGTAGGTACAAACTTGAATTTCCTGTAGCTAATCATTTTAACTCCCCAACCATTCCTATAATGACATTGTCTGTACTTAACCTCATCCATGGTCAGGGTGGTGTTAAATGTAAACTTGAGAGACAGCACGTCATATTTCTCCTACACAGCCTAAAACTTAACAACCATGGCGTGGTTAGCTGAGTGGTTAGCGTGATGCAATTACAGCAACAGCGACCTGTTATGAATCTGGCACTGTCTGTAAGGTGTTTGTACATTCTCCCTGTGTCTGCCAGGGTTTCCTTCGGGTGCTCTGGTTTCCTTCCACCTTTCAAAACATAAGGGCTCTTTAGATTGAATGGGGTATTTGGGTGGGACAGGCTTGTGGGCCAGAAGGGTCTGTTACCATGTTGTTTTGAATCGCTGGAGTGTCAAGGAGAGGGGAGGAATGACAGATGGGCGAGGGAGAGGTTAGTCAGAGGAAGAGTTTTAAAAAGTGTTAGAATAGCAAATAGAGGGTTCGGCAGAGTGTTGATTTGTGGTTGTGAGTAATTGAGATAATTGGCAAGGATAAATAAAAGGGGGGTAGCAAAAGAAGAGTGGCTCAGTGTGTGTGGGCAGGACACAGAGAAGGAGTGGAGCTTTGATGCTTTGGCAAGCTGAGCTAAGTTACATTTATTTAACTTATGGAGGCAGTAGTTAGAGCAGTCCAGTGCTCTGGTTGTAGAATGTGGGAAGTCAAGGACTGTGGTGCAGCAAGCAGACACAAAACACAACAAAGGCTTTAATCCACTTAAACTCTGTTGTACACCAGTAGTAGCCTCGATAGCTATATACAGGTCAGTGATTGAAAGCCAGCCAGGTGGAATCAGCCTTTAAAATGGTCTTCCTTCAGGTACAGAGGTCATCCCTTGCAGTAGGCTGGTGGGCACACAGTCCAGTGCTGTGGTTGTATCACCACAGGGAAAGCATGATTTTTTTCCTGATGATTACACCACAACTCTGACAATCTGATTTAGGGACCTGGAGCTGGATGAACTTCAGATTTTGAGCAAGGCAGAGGTAGTGATATACAGGAGAATCAGGGAGGCAGTCACCCCTTAAAGTCAGGAGACAGGTAACTTGGTGACTGTCAGGAGAGGGAAGGGGAAGAGTAGAAAGAGCAGAGCACCCCTGTGGCCATTCTCCTCAACAATTGTACTGCTTTAGATACTTTTGGAGGGAATGACCTACCAGAGACAAGTTGAGGTGGTCACTTCTCGCACAGGGGCTAGCCCCTTGGCTCAGAAAGGAAGGAGGAAGAAGATTGATGGTGATTGGGGATTTGTTGATGAGACAAGTGGATAGGAGATTCTGTGGACAAGATTGAGACTCCCAGATGGTATGTTGCCTCCCAGGTCCCAGGGTCAGGGATGTCTCTGATCAAGTTCACAGGATTCTGGAAGGGGAGGGAGAGCAACCAGATGTCATGGACCACATGGGGAAACAATAACATCGATAGAAGTAGGGATGAGATCCTGAAGAAGGAATGTAGGGAGTTAGAAAAGAAGTTATAAAGCAGGACATCAGGGGTGGTAATCTCTGGACTGTTTCCTGTGCCACGCACCAGAAGTGGTAGGAACAGGAAGTTGTAGCAGATGAATGAGCGGCTGAAGAGTTGGTGCATGGGGCAGGGGTTCAGATTTGTGGATAATTGGCACCTCTTCTAGGGACGATCTGACCTGTACAAAAAGGACAGATTGCATCCGAACTGGAGGGGGAACCAATATCTTGGCAGGCAGGTTTGCTAGAGCTGTTGGGGAAGGTTTAAACTAGTTTGGCAGGGGCTTGGGAATCAGAATGTGAGGACAGTGCAGTGAACTGAGATTCATTGGTTGTGCTGATGGCTGGCTCCTCCCTCCACGCTCTGCCCCCATCTACCCATATATAACCCAGGTTTCCCATCTAAACCCTAAGCCCAACTGAAGACTATTGTAAGACCCTAACCTTTGTTATAAGCTAATAAAAGGGCATGTTCTCTCTCCAGTTGTGAGAGCTTTTATTCACACCGCAGACAAAAATTAGGGTAGAAGGATAAAAGCATGATGTGATGTGTTCTGAGTTAGTGAGGAAGGAAAGGCAGGGGACAAAGCATAAAGGTGGCCAGTTAGAGGGTGTGAAATGTCTCTATTTCAGCATTAGGAATAAAAGCAATGAACTTAAGAGCATTGATCAGTACATGGAACTATGATGTTGTGGCTGTTACTGAAACTTGGCTGGAGGTAAGGCAAGATTAGCTGATGCAAGTACCTGGGTTTAGGTGTTTTAAAAAGAAAAGGATGGGAAGTAGAAAAGGGGTGGGGGTGGGGTGGAGCATTACTAGTCAGGGAGGACACTGCTGAAGATGTGTCCACTGAGTAGGTGTGGGTGGAAGTCAGAAATAGGAAGGGAGCTATCACTGTGCTGGGAATAATCTATATAGTCCACCAAATAGCCCTCATGATACTGAGTAGCAAATAAGCAGGCAGAATTTGGAATGGTGCGGGAAATACAGGGTTGTAGTTATGGGTGATTTCAACGTCCCTAATATTGACTGGCAAGAGGGATAGATAGGGGCTGAAGTTGTCAGGTGTGTACAAGAAGGATTCCTGATACGTTATGTGGACTGGTTGATGAGAGGAGAGGCCACACTGGATCTGATTCTGGGGAATGAACCTGGTTGGGTGGCGGACCTTTTGGTGGGGAAGCATTTTGGTGAGAGTGGCTGCAACATAGCTATGGAAAAGGATATTAACAGTCAAACTGGCAAAGTGCTTAACTGGGGAAGGGTTAATTATGAAGAGATGAGGCAGGAACTAGCTAGAATAAACTGGAAACAAACGTTTAAGGGTAAAAGTACACAACTAATTTGGAAGAAATTTAGGGACCACTTGTGCATAGTTCAAGATAGGTGGGGACAACAAAAAGAGGGTAGGAAGAGGGAACTGTGGCTGATGAAACAGGTCAGACAACAAGACCAGAGGAAGAAGGAAGTATAGATTAGATATAGAAAGCAGGAGAAGTATATGGTAGCCAGGAAGGAGCTTATGAAAGGAGCTGGGAGAGCTTGAAAGGCACGAGAAGGCCTTAGCATGTAGAATTAAAAAGAATCCCAAGGCATTCTATGTATATGGGAAGATCAGAAGGATGACAAGAATGAAGGTGGGGCAATTATGTGGAAGTCAGCCCATGCTAATACTAGACAGCAGAATAGAACACACACACAGCAAAGTATCACTTTAAAACATACAGATCTTTATTTCCATAATATTCAATTCATGTACAGGAAGTGAATATGGCAAATCAGGTGAGGTCAATTACTGACACCCGTCTGAAGCCTTTAGTTCTCACTCCAAAGATACAGAGATTTCATTCTACATTTATACAATTTCAAATAGGTAAGGGGTGGAAGTGACCCCCACCTTTGCATTACATAATTTTATTATATTAAAAAAATGTTCCTGACTCTATTTTCTGGTGTTTATCTTCCACAAAAGAATAGTATGTCTTTTTTTGTCTGGTAAATAATCAACATTATCTTGAAGGATACAATTTTAATGATGTTTATGCCAGCTTTATTTCAAATTTAATTATGTTTATCCAAGCCATTTCTTATCACTGTTTGAGTAAGGTCTACAACCTGTTTTCTGCGGAGTTTGCAAAACGATTTCAGCCATTTTATGGCACACTATGTGATTCAGCCATTTTGTAATTATAAGCTGCTTTCTAATTCTAACAGCAAAAGCTTTAAGTATTGAGATATAAACTATACTTCCATGACTAAAGGATAAAGGAGGCAACATGTGCCTGTAGGCAGAAGAAGTTGGGGAGGCCCTAAATGAATACTTTGTGTCAGTATTCACAAGAGAAAAGGACCTTGATCATGATGAGGTCGAAATTGAATAGGCCTGTGTACTGGACAATGTGGAGATTAAGGAAGTGGAAGTGTTGGATCTTAAAAACATCAAGATTGATAAATCCCTGGGGCTGGATGTAATATACCCAAGGCTTCTTTGAGAAGTGAGAGAGAAGAGATTGCTGAGGCAGTAGCTATGATCTTTGAATCCTCTTTGGCCACAGGGGAGGTGCTGGAGGATTGGAGAATGGCAAATACAGTTCCCTTGTTTAAAAAAGGTAATGGGGGAATCCTGGGAATTATAGGGTGCTGAGAATTAAGTCATTGGTGTGTAAACCAATGGAGAAAATTCTTAGGGATAGGATCTATGAGCATTTGGAAAAGTGCAGCCTACTCGAGGATAGTCAACATGGGTTTATGAAGGGAAGGTCATGCCTCATAAATCTAATTGAGTTTTTTGAGAGTTAACAAAAGAAAATTAATGAGAGTAGGCCAGTAGATGTGGTCTACCTGGATTTTAGCAAGGCATTTGGCATGGTCCCCCATGAGAGACTCCTCCAGAAATTCACTCGTCACGAGATCAGTGGAACCTTGGCTGTGTGGATAAATAATTGGCTTGTAGGAAGAAAAAAAAGAGTGGTAGTGGAAGGAAAGTATTCTGCCTGGAGTTTCTCTGGGACCCCTGCTCTTTGTGATTTTTTTATAAATGACTTGGATGAAGAGGTAGAAGGATGGATCAGTAGGTTTTCAGATGACACAAAGGTTGGAGGAGTTGTGCAGGGAGCTGAAGTTTGTCGAAGGTTACAAGAGGACATAGATGGGATGCAGAGATGCGGGGAAAAGTGGCAGATGGATTTCTATCTGGATAAGTGTGAGATGAGGCATTTTGGAAGGACAAAGCAGAAGGCTTTGTATAGGGTTAATGGTCGGTTACTACAGATTGGGGGAGGCATAAGCGTCTTCCATTGCAGAGTAGTGCTGAACTCTAACTGTACTCACAAAATGTCAGCTTTGACCTAAATGAGCAACAGGCACTTACCTGGTTTTTTGATCACACATTGACAAAGGCCTCAGGCCTGAAACATTGGTTACCCTTTAATTCCTATGGATTCTGTGTGACTTGCTATAAAAAGCAGCAGAGCACAGGGATTGCATGAGTGTGATCATGCCCAGGACCCATCACTGCACATGTAATTCACATTGGGGAAATAACGGACTGAATTATCGGGTGATGCAAAATTACTCAGGAATCATTGTTGTTCTCTCTGGAGAAAATAAATACATTTTCTATCACATAATTTTGACAGTGATCAAATTTTTAGAACTGAATTTGACAAACGTGAAGGTCACTTACTGAGTTACAGACTGTGTGAGGATCTAAAAATCTTTGACAGGAAGAAAATACTCTTTATCTTAATTAAAACCCACACAATATGTCTTTGAACAACAGAAATGAAGATCAAGCTCTGTAACAAGCTACTGAGATTATTAAAAGCTAGGCTGTGCATCCCTGAACTGTGCAATTTCAATCACTTGACACTTGTAAAGTATTAACTAAAATAATAGATTGGATTTGTTGGGTTCTGTCAATGTTATATTGTGTAGAGTACTTGGCTTCCAACACAAGTATTAGGAAGTTCAAGACTTCCACAGGTGTCTATCTGAAATCAAAAGCCCTGAACTTGCTGATGGATTCCTGGCAGAGCAACTGACACAAACTGCCATTAGTGTCACCAGAGAATAAGGGAGAAAGAGAAACAAAAGGGAGACCCTTCAGAGACACTGAGCCTCCACATCTGCAACAGATTCCTGTTCGATTCGTTGGCAACCCAAGCTCCAGATCTAAACCTCTGACATGGTCAGGAAGCCTTCAGAGTCCAAGTCCCTTCGAGATCTCTTCTTACCATCAGCATCCTTTTGAATCCAAACTCCGATACCTGGTTCCCATGAACCAGTCTCCAGCACCCCGTGCAGGTCCCCTGACCACAAAATCATCCACAACCTGTGTGGGACTTTCAGCCACTTCAGCTCATAGGGTCCCTCAGCTGCTGAGCCCCTTGTTAGTCTCCTGCTGTGGTCATTGTCCAGTAAGATCATCTCCTCTGCTTCTCCTTCTCAATGGGGGATGTTCTCCCTCTTTCTCATTTGAAACAAAAATGTCTGCAGACGCTGTTCTTTTTGGGGGAACTGAGCAGATCTCACATCATTGATACACGTATAACTGAGGTTTCAGACCTGCGCCCTTTCTCACGGTACCTCCTATGGATGCTGCAAGACCTGCTGAGTTCCTCCAGCATTTAGGCATTTCTCCGTGTTTCTGATATGCTGCACCGGTCCGTTACTTCCCTGGAGTCTGCAGCCCTTGATGTTAGGTACAGACCTCTGTGGTTGCAGGATTTTACTTACAAGCTCCATTGGCTCCTTTAACAGGTCGTTTTAAGCATGTTCAGAGCCGCCGGCATTAGGATCGGGCGGTTGAACCCTGTGGAGCAATGCTGTAAGTGCGCTCTCTGGTCTCCCAGATCTGACTAGCCACAGCAATGACAGTGCCATTTACTTATTTAAACTGGAGTATCTACTTGTGCACTCTATGTCTAGTTAGACTAAGTGCAAGGTAACAAAGCTCATTTCATGGAATAAAAATTTTATGTCTTCAAGCAAAATAACAAAGTGAAATGTTTTCATTATTTGTATTTACTACCATTGCTTGTAATTATTCAAACATTATTTTAGATTATTTTGTTACCCACTGTTTACTTTTTCATATCTTTCCAATGTTAATTTAATTTGAAATATATTTGAATGCTTCCGAATATCATGGGATCGAGAAGCATTGAAAAAAAATGGCCCATCAGCTTTGAAAACACCATAGGCTGATGGTGGTTTACTGCCTGACAAATATCTTCTTAGCTGTTCCATAAGCAGGGATTATCCAGGCCCATTCATGTGACCCATCCTGGCTCCACGCAAGGCTTTGGCAATCAGATCTAGGAGACATTTATCCACCTATAAATCCAGGTAGGTTCTGTACCCACACAGTGAGTGCAGAGAATGCACATTCTCCCACCTCATCAAAATTTGTTCCAATTATTCAGTGCATTTTGGAAACTATCACTGATATATTTCAATTACATGTGAGGGTTTGGACCAACTTAGATTCTGGTTTATCAATAATTAGTATATACTCTCCATCTAAATGCATTCAACACTTGACTATCTACTGGTTTAAATGCTAAAAGTAAAATGAACAATACAAATGTAATATTTTGACAATAAGATGGGCTTAATATAGGGAACATAATTTTCTGTGACCCCTTTGGCTGACGGTGCACATTCAAGTAATCGTGAAGCAAGCTGTCAGTGGTGCCAAATGCACAGACTGCCTGCCTCTGTGCATGTACATTTGTAATGCACAAGAGGACCTTTCTATCAGCATTTATGACTCATCTATCTTCCACTGCATTTCATCTAACTACATTCCACTAACATTTCTGCAAAATGCCTTGAGAAGATTGAGCAATTATTTTAGCAGCTGAGGTTGAATCTTCGATGTATTCATAAAACACCATAAGATAAAAAACAATAACATTTTACAGGCATTGTGGCAGCTATGTGTGCTTGATTTTGACATGGCTAATCCTTGGGGATTTGCAACATATACAGGAAGAGAAAACCTTTCCACATCAGTACTCCACTGTCTGTTTTCTCAGCAAACCTAAGCTTTACAATCTGTATTGTATTTCTAAACTGGGGAAAAAAAAACTTTCAACTTAACAGTGAGGCCCTTGGGTGGATCTAGGATAGAATGGAACTTTCTTGTAACAATTGCTGATGTGTTATTGATCCAACCTGCAATACTCACATTGGGATGATTTCATTGCTAAAAAATTGAACTCCTGTACAAGTCCTGGCACATCAGGGATTTGCGAGTCAAGGATAAAAGGAGTTTTGAGGTAATGCGTCAATAATATGTTGATATTCACAAGGGCTCCTTGGAGAAATTGCAAAATTAATAGAAAAAAGATGAAGGATCTTTGATGTGAAATATTCGCTCTTATTCTTTCTACAGATGCTGCTTGACCTGGTGAGTGTTTCCAGAATTTTCTATTTATCATTCAAAAAACTAGCCTTTCTTGCATTTTCTCACAATATAATCAGTAAAATCAGTGACCATTTTTGTGTTGGTAAGTTATAACATGCACTATTTCTATGGATGGAAATTAGGAAAATGCATCTCTTTATACTGGAATATACAAATACCATTCTTTTCATTGGTAGTAACAGCAAAAACATGCAGCACTGCAATTCCCTGAAGGGGAAGAAAATCCTAAAACTCAGGAACACCACTCAACATTTAATTAGAAGATAGCATTATATATTGGAATGATGGGGTAATATTATACACCCATGACTGTGCAGCCAGGCACAATTTCAATGCTATCTACAAGTTTGCCAATGACACCACAGTTGTTGGTAGGATCACACACAGCAAAGAGGAAGTGTACAAGAGGGAGATAGATTTGTCTATTTAATGGTGTCTTACCATCAATCACCACCTACGGCTCCTAGAACGCTTCCACCAGCGTTGTCTCCGCTCCATCCTCAACATCCATTGGAGCGCTTACATCCCTAACGTCGAAGTACTCGAGATGGCAGAGGTCGACAGCATCGAGTCCACGCTGCTGAAGATCCAGCTGCGCTGGATGGGTCACGTCTCCAGAATGGAGGACCATCGCCTTCCCAAGATCGTGTTATATGGCGAACTCTCCACTGGCCACCGTGACAGAGGTGCACCAAAGAAAAGGTACAAGGACTGCCTAAAGAAATCTCTTGGTGCCTGCCACATTGACCACCGCCAGTGGGCTGATAACGCCTCAAACCGTGCATCTTGGCGCCTCACAGTTTGGCGGGCAGCAACCTCCTTTGAAGAAGACCGCAGAGCCCACCTCACTGACAAAAGGCAAAGGAGGAAAAACCCAACACCCAACCCCAACCAACCAATTTTCCCCTGCAACCGCTGCAATCGTGTCTGCCTGTCCTGCATCGGACTTGTCAGCCACAAACGAGCCTGCAGCTGACGTGGACTTTTTACCCCCTCCATAAATCTTCGTCCGCAAAGCCAAGCCAAAGAAGACCATCAATCTTGCACTCAACATCAGTAAAACCAAAGAGATGACTGTGGACTTCGGAAGGAAGTTAGGAGAACACGACCCAGCCCTCATGAAGGGCTCAATAGTGGAGAGGTTTAAGAACTTCAAATTCCTGGGTGTTAAAATCTCTGAGGATCTGTCCTGGAGCCTGCATTTTGATGCAATTACAAAGGTAGCTTGCCAGTGGCTTGTGATGATGTAATGAGGGGTGTAATATACTGACTGCTTGCTATTGGCTATGGCTGTAGATACTCCACCCTACTGGTATTACAGATGAAGATGCTTTCCTATGGTCTGTTAATAAAAGCCAAGTATTAGTATAACACTTGTCTGGTCCATGTCTATGGCATATCAATTTTATTAACAGACTAGCAGAAACGTCAGCACATGGTATAGCGAAGGGAAAATGAGAGAATTCATCAATGATGTTACAGAATCAGGAATTCTTTTTATGGGGGTGTGGCAAGATGGCATAAAGGCAAGACGTGTGTTCCACCTTCTCCCAGATGGAACATTAAATGCCTGACTTTAAGTTGTTTAAAATTAGTTAAAAATAATATTTTTAATTTTTTAAACAATAGTAAATTACTATGGCAACAATGTAAAAAAAATCTAAGGCTCAACTTCAAAAGTAATTACCATTTAAAAGTACAGAAGAATTGAGGCCTACCTTTACAGTGGAATTCTTGGAGTCGATTTTGGCGATTCCTAAGGGCCAGAGGACCCCAGCCCAGCCGATTTTAACACTGACGCCGACCTTGCTCCTGCAAAATGGCACTGGCACCTTGGTGAGTTCAGCCGCTGCCAGTCAACAGGGAGACCTGCAGCTCCGTGATCTTGCTGGGTGGCCTGGGGACATGCGGAGTAGAGTCGGAAGATGATCCAGCGCGCCCCGTGGCTTTGCCCGGCCTGCGTGGAGTGTTGCAGGTCCAGGAGCTCCTTAATAAGGTGTGGGCTGCGGGAGAGCCTGAACACCGGCACCCCGAAGAGGTCGGGGTGCCAGCGTTGGGTGTCCAGACCCGCAGCCGCACTGCCAAGGCATCCACACCGACAGAAGAAGAGGAATTACTTACCTTCACAGAATAAGTCCAGCAGGGGGAGCCAGCAACCTATGAAGGTAAACCTCAAAAAGTGGAATCGGAACCTCGAATTGATTCAGTATTTACAGTTCTGGAAGGGATTGCCTATCAGATGGGTAATATGTCAAAACAAATATCAGATCAAATGATTCAAGGATTTATGGAGATGGAAATGAAGATGCATACTTTATGTGAAATGTCATAAATACGAAGCAAGATATGAATGTAGTCAAAAGTGACATTAATAGATGTATAAAATCTGTTGATACTGTACAAGAAAATTTTAAGAAAATTGAGACAGCTTTTTCTGAGTGTCAAAGTCAAGTGGAGCGTAATAGAGAAAAAATAGAGAAAGTGGAAGGATCTTTCGTAGATCGGGGAATTCAAAAAAGAGACTTATTAAAGAAGATTGATTCTTTGGAAAATCAGAGTTGGAGAAATAATGTGAAGATAGTTGGTCTTCCACAAGATATTGAAAGCTCCGATTCTATAAAATTCTTTAAATGCTGGATCCCAGAAGTTTTGGGTAAAGAGTTCTTTTCTGAATGTTTGGAGTTAGATAGGGCTCATAGAGCTCTGAGAAGAAAACCGCTTCCAGGACAACCGCTGTGACCAGTTTTGATTCATTGCTTAAAATACCAGGATAGAGAAATGATTTTACGTATGGCAGTACAAAAAGCACGACAAAACCAATCCCCATTAATGTTACATAATAGAGGGCTTTTTTATGCTGATCTGAGTCAGGAAGTTATTCGTAGACGGTGAGAATTCAATACAACTAAAGATGTTCTGAGGTGAAAAGGTTATAAGTTCACTTTTCATTACCCTGCAATTTTGAAGGTTTTTAATGGAAACTTTCAATCTCAATTTTTTTGAAAATGATCATGATGCCTTAGTCTTTGCGAACTCCCTGCCAAAATTGAGAAGAAATGGTCATTCTCCTCCTTTGTCTCCTAAAAGGAGATTAAATGGAAATGGCAGTGGAAATGGAAAGAATGGGAAGAATGGAAAAAATAGAAAGAAAAGAAGAAATACAGAATCCTCTTGATGTTGAAGATGCAGAGCAATCGTTGAATTTGGAGTTACTGGGTTGAAGATATGGACTATATTTGAACGTGTTTATCTATATAATAAAAATGTATCTGGCTGGAGGGGTGGATGACACTGAAAACTTTGCTAGTCATTTGCCACCAGTGAGTTTCCCACACCCAGTTTTTTAGGGTAATACTGCCTTTGGGTGTTTTTTTTTGTATGTGTTGTTTTTTTATTTTTGTTTTGATTTTTTTTAAGAGAGTATTTTTCCTCTTTTTAATTTTTTTTATTTTTGAAGGATCACAAAGGGGAGCATTATTTTATAGAGTTTAATTTTTTTAGTGTGTGTATTTACTAATAGTTAAAATTATGTCTAAATTGAACTTTGCAACTTTTAATGTTCAGGGGTTAAATAATCCAATAAAGAGAAAGAATGTATTGCCGTATATAAAAAAGATGAAAATTGATATTGATTTTTTTTAACCAGAAACACATTTGACTGAGAAAGAACATTTGAAATCGAAAATAGATTGGGTTGGTCAAGTTTTTTATTCTTCTTTTAATTCTAAAGCAAAAGGAGTAGCGATTTTAATCCATAAGAAATTACCATTTGAATTGGAATTTAAATTAAATTCCTGTGTGGTGTAGTTTTAAGAGTTAAATTGATCAAACAGGTTTTATTAAGAATAGAAATGCCTGAGATAATATTCTTGAATTGCTTACTCTGATCAATGCATATTGGCGGCAACCTAATCATCCTATGGTAGTTGCACTAGATGCCGAAAAAGCTTTTGATAGGGTTGAATGGGACTTTTTATTTAAGATATTAGAAAAAATTAAATTTGGCCCTTCCTTTATTAAGGGTTAAGGCCTTATATATTAATTCAATTGCTAATGTGGTGACAAATGGACAGACATCTTTACCTTTTAAATTGACTCAATCAACTCATCAGGGCTGCCCATTGTCGCCAGCCCTATTTGCATTGGCTATAGAACCATTAGCACAGGCTATTAGACAAAGTGAGCATATTAGAGGGATGAGGATTAAGGATGAAGAATATAAAATTAATCTATTTGCAGATGACGTGTTGATATATTTGATAGAGCCTGAAAGATAATTGAAACAGTTGCAGGAGCGTTTATCGAAATTTGGAGAATTGTCGGGATATAAAGTTAGCTGGGATAAAAGTGAAATTTTGCCAGTTGGAGTAGAAGATTATTCTGAATTTAAAAATATTACAAAATTAAGATGGATGAATAAAATCAAATATTTAGGTGTGTTTGTGGACAATGACTTTCAATCATTATATCAATTAAATTATGTACTTATATTAAGGTAGATTAAAGCAGACTTAACTAAATGGAAAGATCTCCCATTAACTCTAATTGGACGTGTTAATTGTATTAAGATGAATATCTTTCCTCGAATTCAATATTTACTTCAATCAATACCTTTTATACTTTCAAAGAGTTTTTTTTCAGGATTTGAATAAAGAAGTAAGAGAGTTTTTGTGGAAAGGTTAATTAGCTCGAGTAGCTTTGCACAAACTTACTTGGAAATATGCATTGGGTGGCTTACAGGTGCCACATTTTCAAAATTATTTTGAGGCAGCTCAGATGAAGTTTATTAGTAGACTGATGGATTTGGATCAATCTCCTAGTTGGGGTAAGGTGGAGATATCATGTCAACCTAGAATGGAGATATATTAATTTATATTCTGTTGGAATTTGATTTTATTACAGGAATATGATATGCCAATACTGAAAGATTTATTTAAGATTTTGATTTAAAAAAATAAAATTTTAGGGTCAAAAGATAAATGATCAATTTTAACTCCATAATTGGCTTATTCCATTTTCAATATTTAATAGTTATTTAAAGATTTGGAATTCTAAAGGTATAAAGACAATACAGGACTCTTTTGTAGAGGGACAATTTCTTTCTTTTATCCACTTGAGAGAATGATTTGAAATACCTTTAAATTCTTTGTTTGTGTATTATCAGCTTAGGGCTCTGGTAAAAGATAATTATGGTAGAGAGGTGTATTTACCTACTTTGTCGAAATTTGAATCTTTGACTTCTACTATACCAAAGAAGGGTTATGTTTCAGTTATGTATAATTTATTACAAGACAATATGGATAAGTCAGATTGGGAAAAATCTAAACTTAAATGGGAGACTGATTTAGTGTTTACTTTTCCTGAAGATGATTGGGTGAACATGTGTCAGGACAATGTAATTAAATTGACTAATGTAAGATATGGTATGGTCAATTATAATTTTTGACATCAATTGTATTTGACCCTGGAAAAGTTTAAAAAAAATGGGTTTAATAATTCAGATTGTTGCTTTAGATGTGGTTTATGTACTGGTACTTTTTTACATGCTGTTTGGACTTGTGTAAAAGTCTAACCATTTTGACAATAAATTAAAACAGTTTTGGAAAAATTGTATAGTTTTAAAATACCTTTGGATCCAATGAATTTTTGGTGGGAGATTTGTATTCATTGAAGGGAATGGGTTTGGATAAAGTTCAAATTGTTTTTGTATGTTTGGTGTTATCGGTAGCACGTAAATGCATTGCTAGTACTTGGAAAGATGATGTAGAAATTAATATAATATGCTGGAATAATGAATTGAAAGCTTATATCATTATGGAAAAATTACTTATAATTTACATAATTATTCATTTTTTGTTGATGAGTGGTCTCCGTATTTGAAATATATGCAACTGGATGTATTTTGAACTGTTATTAACATTTATTAAAAAAAATATATATGTGATTTATATTTTTGGCTCCCCATAATGGAGCTAGCTGAAGGGGTGGGAGGGAGCGAAGGTTTTTTTTTTTCTTTTTTTATGTTTGTTGTGTTTTGATTTTTTCTTTATATATAAATCTTTGTAAAATTACTTCGTTTGAATATTTAGATTGTATCTTGTACTTTTTACTTATTTTTAAAATAAAGTTTTAAAAAAAGGAATTCTTATTATTTGAGTGTACTGGCTCCTTAAAATCCACACTGAGATGTTCAAATGGTCGAGACACCTTAATCAATGTGGAAGTGGAAGGTATGTAATAGAGTGGTTTATACTCCATACAGACGTGACACTCATTAGTCAGTTTCTTGATGTCTTCTAGTGAGTATGGAAAATTGAGGGACTTCTCAAAATGATAAAATCTAGTGACCCCTGGATGACATAATTCATTGTGAAGGTCATGCGGGAAAGCACGTCCGGAGGGTCGTTGAATTTTCCTGGGCGATAAAGTATATCGTAATCATAAGTAGAAAACTCAATTTGCCAACACATGGTTTTATTGTTTTTAATCTTGCTCTTCAATTTAGCGTTGAACATGTAGGCAATGGATTTTTGATCAGTCAGAAAAATGAATTTCCTTCCGGCTAAAAGGTGTTTCCATTAGCGAATGGATTCTACAATAGCTCGTGCTTCCTTTTCGATAGAGGATTGCCTGACCTCCGGCTGTTGTTATGTCTGAGAGAAAAAGGTCACAGGTCTACCAGCTTGATTTAGCATAGCTGCTAAGGCCCATTCTGATGCATCAGATTCCATTTGGAATCTACAGCATATCATGGCTATACTTTGTGAGGTGTCTGAGAAGATTCGGTATGTCACCAAAAAATCACAAAAACTTGGCTGGTTGCATCACTGCCTGGAATGAAGGCACCAACTCTCAGGATAAAAATAAACTCCAGAGGGTTGTTAACTCTTGATGCGACATCACAGGCATCAGACTTCCCTCCATCAAGGACATCCACACAAGGCAGTGTCTTAAAAAAGCAGCCTCTATCCTCAAAGACTCCAATGACCCAGGCCATGCCCTCTTCACTCTGCTACCATTGGGGAAAAAGGTACAGGAGTCTAAAGATGAGCACTCAGCGGCACAAGGACAGCTTCTTCCCCACTGCCATCAGATTCCTGAGGTTGGACATTTCTTCAAAGACAACACAAGAAGAATTTGTGAGTCTGTAGCTGGCACAACTCTGGTCTTCCCATCAGTTCATCATTCATTTTGGCCTTCAAATTTCAAAGGCCTACACTTCAACATTGAATATGAAAGAATGAAATTTGAACTTTCTAGATTTTGGTGTGGTCTGTAATGGATTGGGTATAACACACACACACACACACACACACACACACACACACACACACACACACACACACACACACACACACACACACACACCTGTGTATAGCTGGGGATCAGTTAAGTGTTAAGAATAGTTTAAAAGTTAAAACTAAGAAATAAAATTACTGTTTTAAAATTAAACACTGTCTTGTTCATTGCCTATTGCTTTTCATTATGTGCAGTTCATAACAATTGCAGGGGTCTCCAAAGTGGTTGATGGGACTATCCAAGGAGTTAATAAATATCAGGGGGTTGAGAGGCAGTCGACTGAACTTTTGGGGTTGAAAGCAGTGTGTCTCTGCGGAAAATCGTGCCTATAATAGCGGTGGCCAAATTCTTGCAAGAGCTGGCACTGGTGGTCAGCCTCCCACAGGAGCTTACCTTGATGGCCACTATGATGTATTTTGCTTCAGCCATCTAATAAGTAGAGAGAGAGTGAACAGGAGGATGATGAATGGTGGATGGACAGTGCCATCAAACCTCCCACCCCCACCCCCCCGTGACAGCATCTCCACCCCACCCCCTACCCCTTGACATAAAAAAGCACTTAGATGCCTGGGTAGGGGGTCGATGAGAGATCAAGGACTCCATGAGGGGGTCAATGGTCTAAAAGGTTTGGTGGCCCCTAATCTATTGCCTGCCTCCAATGCTTTTTAATTGGCTGAATTACTCCAGTGTGTTGCTCAAATCAAAGCTTGACTAATTGTCAGAAACAACTGTCATTTTTAAATCATCAGAATGATTAATTAGATTAAATATTGTTTGTTACATCTACAGTTTCAATCATCTTTTTCTTCTGGGCATTTTCTTTCAGAAAGTATCCTTTAGGTTTTGCTTTTGATGATATGAATTACATACCTTTTTGGCTCTTAGAAAAGGTGTTAATTAAACTGGTAAACATTAAGCTCTTTTATGAACATAGGCAGGCATTTTAAGGTGCATTTAGGTGTTTTACAATTCTTCAATAATGAAGACCCAGGCTGTCCAGTAAGGCAAACAGAACTGTCCACGATACTACAAATGTGGCCTCACCAATGTCTCATATATCTGTAACAACATATCCCGACTCCTGTATTCAGGGGTAAAACACAAAAGTCTGCCGACACCATGGTTAAAGAAAAACACAATGCAGGAGAAAATCAGCAGGTCAAGCAGTGTGCTTTATCTTTGGCTTGGCTTCGCGGACGAAGATTTATGGAGGGGGTAAATGTCCACGTCAGCTTCAGGCTCGTTTGTGGCTGACAAGTCGGATGCGGGACAGGCAGACACGGTTGCAGCGGTTGCAGAGGAAAATTGGTTGGTTGGGGTTGGGTGTTGGGTTTTTCCTCCTTTGTCTTTTGACAGTGAGGTGGGCTCTGTGGTCTTCTTCAAAGGAGGTTGCTGCCCGCCGAACTGTGAGGCGCCAAGATGCACGGTTTGAGGTGATATCAGCCCACTGGCGGTGGTCAATGTGGCAGGCACCAAGAGATTTCTTTAGGCAGTCCTTGTACCTTTTCTTTGGTGCACCTCTGTCACAGTGGCCAGTGGAGATCTTGCCATATAACACGATCTTGGGAAGGCGATGGTCCTCCATTCTGGAGACGTGACCTACTCAGCGCAGTTGGATCTTCAGCAGTGTGGATTTGATGCTGTCGGCCTCTGCCATCTCGAGTACTTCGATGTTAGGGATGAAGTCGCTCCAATGAATGTTGAGGATGGAGCGGAGGCAACGCTGGTGGAAACGTAGAGGACCCATGATTCGGAGCCGAACAGGAGTGTGGGTATGACGACGGCTCTGTATACGCTTATCTTTGTGAGGTTTTTCAGTTGGTTGATTTTTCAGACTCTTTTGTGTAGTCTTCCAAAGGCGCTATTTGCCTTGACGAGTCTGTTGTCTATCTCGTTGTCGATCCTTGCATCTGATGAAATGGTGCAGCCGAGATAGGTAAACTGGTTAACCGTTTTGAGTTCTGTGTGCCCGATGGAGATGTGGGGGGGCTGGTAGTCATGGTGGGGAGCTGGCTGATGGAGGACCTCAGTTTTCTTCAGGCTGACTTCCAGGCCAAACATTTTGGCAGTTTCCGCAAAACAGGACGTCAAGCGCTGAAGAGCTGGCTCTGAATGGGCAACAAAAACGGCATCGTCTGCAAAGAGTAGTTCACGGACAAGTTGCTCTTGTGTCTTGGTGTGAGCTTGCAGTCACCTCAGATTGAAGAGACTGCCATCCGTGCAGTACCGGATGTAAACAGCGTCTTCATTGTTGAGGTCTTTCATGGCTTGGTTCAGCATCATGCTGAAGAAGATAGAAAAGAGGGTTGGTGAGAGAACGCTGCCTTGCTTCACGCCATTGTTAATGGAGAAGGGTTCAGAGAGCTCATTGCTGTATCTGACCCGACCTTGTTAGTTTTCGTGCAGTTGGATAACCACGTTGAGGAACTTTGGGGGGCATCCGATGCACTCTAGTATTTGCCAAAGCCCTTTCCTGCTCACGGTGTCGAAGGCTTTGGTGAGGTCAACAAAGGTGATGTAGAGTCCTTTGTTTTGTTCTCTGCACTTTTCTTGGAGCTGTCTGAGGGCAAAGACCACATCAGTAGTTCCTCTGTTTGCGCGAAAGCCGCACTGTGATTCTGGGAGAACATTCTCGGCGACACTAGGTATTATTCTATTTAGGAGAATCCTAGCAAAGATTTTGCCTGCAATGGAGAGCAGCGTGATTCCCCTGTAGTTTGAGCAGTCTGATTTCTCGCCTTTGTTTTTGTACAGGGTGATGATGATGGCATCACGAAGGTCCTGAGTCAGTTTTCCTTGGTCCCAACAAAGCTTGAAAAACTCATGCAGTTTGACATGCAGAGTTTTGCCGCCAGCCTTCCAGACCTCTGGGGGGGATTCCATCCATACCTGCTGCTTTGCCACTTTTCTGTTATTCAATTGCTTTATATGTCTCTTCCCGGGTGAGGACCTCATCCAGCTCTAGCCTTAGGGGCTATTGAGGGAGCTGGAGTAGGGCGTAATCTTGGACTGAGCGGTTGGCACTGAAAAGAGATTGGAAGTGTTCTGACCATCATTTGAGGATGGAGATCTTGTCGCTGAGGAGGACTTTGTTGTCTGAGCTGCGCAGCGGGCTTTGGACAGGGTGAGGGGCCGTACACAGCCTTTAGAGCCTTGTAAAAACCCCTGAAGTCGCCAATGTCTGCGCTGAGCTGGGTTCGCTTGCCGAGGCTAGTCCACCACTCATTTTGGATCTCCCGGAGTTTGCGCTGAAGATGGCTGCATACGCGACGGAAGGCTTGTTTCTACTCTGGCCAAGACGGCTTTGTAAGGTGAGCCTGGTGGGCAGCTCGCTTCTTTGCCAGCAGCTCCTGGATTTCCTGGCTGTTTTCGTCGAACCAGTCCTTGTTTTTCCTGGAGGAGAAGCCCAGTACCTCTTCAGTGGATTGCAGTATGGTAGTCTTCAGCTGATCCCAGAGGGTTTCAGGGGACGAGTCCGTGAGGCGGATTGCATCCTCGAGCTTTGCTTTGAGGTTTGCCTGGTGTAGGCTTCATGGTCAAGAACTCCATTGCCTCCAAACTCGAAAACCTCCCGACAGGCCACTCGGACCGGATCATGTCCATGCGACTCCCCCTTCAAAACAAGCATTGCATCACCCTCATCAGTGTCTATGCTCCAACCCTCCAGGCGGAACCAGCAGAAAAGGGACAAGTTCTACACTGACCTGCGCAACCTCATTCAACGCACCCCTACAGCCGACAAGGTTGTCATCCTTGCCGACTTCAACACTCGCGTTGGCAAAGACTCAGAAATCTGGCCAGGAATCCTGGGCAAGCATGGTGTCGGCAAGTGCAATGACAATGGGCGCCTCCTGTTGGAGCTCTGCGTAGAACAGCGGCTTGTCATTACAAATACCCTTTTTCAGCAGAGGGACAGCCTGAAGACTACCTGGATGCATCCCCGATCCAAACACTGGCATCTCCTGGACTACGTCCTGGTGCGAGAAAGAGACAAACGAGATGTGCTCCACACCAGGGTCATGCCCAGCGCGGAATGCCACACTGACCACCAGCTGGTTCGCTGCAAGCTCAACCTTCACTTCAAGCCAAAGCCCAGGAACAGTGAAGCCCCCAGAAAGAGGTTCAATGTTGGAAACCTGCAGTCAGACGAAGTGAGAGTGTGCTTTATATACAGTACCAACGTTGCGGGCTTGAACCCTTCATCAAGGTACTGATCAAGGTACTCCTGTTCTCAGAACTCTGACTGATGAAGGCAATGATGCCAAACACCTTTACCACCCTGTCAACTTGTGTCATCAGTTTCAGGAAACTATGTACCCTGTACCCCTTGGTTTCTGTGTTTTATCAGCACTCTTTAGGGCCCAGCCTGTTCCATTACAAGTCTTGTCCTAGTCTAATGGACCAAAATGCAGCATCTCATACTTGTTCAAATTAAATTCCATAATTGAATTTTTAAAGGCTTGGTAGAACTAAACACACTGTATAAGGTGTCAGCCTACTGTATTCTGTGGCAGAATTTTAGTTCCAGAGATGAGTATCTTCCACATTTTCTCTCTCTATCCAACACACTCCCATGCCACTCTCTTGTGCAGTCTTCACTTGTTCTGTTCTCCTTCCATGTTTCCTTCTTTTATTGCCTATTCTTTGTAAACCCTGTATTTTAGTATGATTTCGTAGGAAAAAAATCCTATTTTACTTTATACAGTTAATTTTAAAATGAAAGGATAGAGATGGGAGTCATTGAAATTGAAGAGTGGAGTCTGAAAGGAAAATGGTTGAACAGATAAACTTGGAGAAAGAAATGTGAAAGGGAAATTTGTTTGAATTAAGTAAAGAAATGTGTATGGAGAATGAAAATAGTATGCAGAGATAAATAAATTTAAAGATAGAAAGATAAACAAAAGTATAGAGATACAGAGGAAAATTCCATAAGAAATAAAAGGGAGAAGCGAACAGAGATTAATGGATCAGTTTTCAAATGCTAATGAGTCTCTGTTGTGGCCAAAATAGATTTAATACTTTTTCATGAGTATTTCTGCAAAACATCTCCTTGGTGATGGTAAAGCTCAAGGAAGGAACAGCCACATATAGATTGTTAAGGTAGTGAATTTCACATAAATCGCTTGTAAGTGCTCACTAATGAGCTTGGACAGCATTTTGGAGAACAGCACTTGACCCTAACACCCTCTCCTAACAACAGGAAATAAACAAGTTTTTGTTGAGGATTTCAAGAGCTGCTTGAGGATATATCTGCTTGGTAGAACTATACACACTATATAAGGTGCACCCTACTGTATTCTGTGGCAGAATTTTAGTTCCAGAGATGAATATCTTCCAGACGATTATCTTTCACAGTTCACTTGCTGTTGAAGATGAAAAGAACTTTGAAATACGTGGAGAGACTTTCTGGGACATTTTGTCAAGATTTCATCAAGCCTGAAGTCCTTAACCTCCATGGGTAAAATATACAAGACATTGTATTTGAGGTCATAGGGGGTTACAGATCTCAATGAGGACAAAGAATGTGCAGTAATTTGAGTGTTGTTCCTTTAAAAAGCATTGCTTCTGGGCCATTGCACACAAATATTGAATAGTGTGCTGCTATTAACAACATCTGTAGAAATTTAACATGTGTTATGGACCCTGGATAATTTTATTTTAGAACCAGGGAAAGGACAGAACCTACAGGGAAAAGAAAGGATCATGCACTGCTGTGAAGTAGCACTGGGAAAAACTGACAGCTGCATGTGAAGCGCTGAAACAGCACCTGGGAGGCTGACAGCTGTGAAAAGTGTGAGAGTCATGCGCCGGAAGCTGGTGGGCTCGCAGAGTGCGTCCACTGCTTTCACCTTCTCTCCACCAATAGGGGGAGCTGAAGGTATGCACTGGGGCAGTTGAAGAGCCTAGTGCACTGAGTTTTTGAATGGGTTTGTCATTTGGTTGGCTGGTTGGAGGACAGTTAGTCAGACAGTTAGTGTGCTCATCCAATAGTTTCAGTAGGAGAAAGAAGACTGAGCTACTTTGACTACTGGTGCCAACACTGTTGTCCTGACAGCAGTTTGTGCCACACTGATACCCAGACTGTGCATGTGACCGAGCTGGGCTTCCCCAGTCCCCTTCCAAAAGGAGGACATTGTGTGACAGGAGTCACTTGATGACCCAAGAGAGGGTGTTTAGAGGGGAAGACTTGTGTGACAGGAGGTCACTTGTTATCCCTAAAGTGGGTTTCGGAGGCATGAGCTTCATGTAATGACTAGGAGGTCACTGGGTGAAATTTTACAGGTGAAGAAATAAAGATGGTTGTTGCCAATTGGAAACTCAGGAAAGTCATAAGTCTACAGTGATCATACGTCTACAATGATCATGGCCATCTGTCTCCCCGTCCAACTAAAAGACCAGCTTCCAACCAAACTAAGAATCCCAAGCCTGGAGACCAGACTCTATGAGCGTTTCCTTTTTGACTCACGGACTTGACATGGCTGACTTGAGGTTTTCTTTTGGGAGTTTTGGGGCATTTTGAGCTTGGACTGTAATGGTCTGGGTTAATTTCCCCCCCCCCCCCCCCCAATACATACACCTGGTAAATATCCGTTATTTATGTAGAGTTGCCATAAAGGCTTATATTTGGGTTTAAGTTTATTGAGGTAATTCTATTGTTGTTAATTTGTTAATAAATTCTGTGTTAAACGACTCATCTGTTTATGCATCTCTCATGAGCCATAACAAAAGTCTCTCCGAAAAATTTGGACTCATAATTCCTACCAGGTACAAAAGCTCCCAGAAGTGTTTACAAAGCTTTCCCAACTCTAGGTAAACCTGATTTTCAACAGCAATGTTGGTTTGTTTTGTGTTGTATGAACACATTTCTGACATTTTGTTTTGAGATTGGAAGGAACTGAAAGGAAAGAAGGATCCAGGAGAAACAAAGGGCTGCACATTGCATGTGACTAGAATCTATCACCAAAGGGAAATCTTGAGAGCATTTTCAGTTTTGTTTTCAGTAAGCATGTATAAAATCTGGGATAAATCACAGTCAGTCCAGATTTTATTTTACTGATTTATTTTGAACACGTAAAATAAAATCTGGACTGACTGAAATATTGCATCCTTATGCACAATGTGATAATACTCACAAGAAACAGAAATTGTTTGAAAAGGTAACAGTTTAAAATACTGCAGAGTAGAAAGCTTCCTGTTAATATTAAAAGGAAGGATGCTGTGAAATGTTTTCTTTCTATCTCATCTATATGAATATTGTCACTAATCAGTTTAAACTATGCCCTTTTATGTTCTTTCATTCTCTTTTATACAATTCTTTGATGTAACAAGGGCAGGTTTGACCAGACTTCACTAAAACTGCAAAATACTTTTAAGAACTGAAGCTGATTCTGTATATTTAAAATTTATATGCACGTCTTTCTTCTGCATTTGAACATTTTACAATATTCCTTACTGCTGTCTACACCAACACACATCAAGACCATTTGTCCAAAGGTTTCTTGCTCATAAATATACAAACGTGCCTTAAGCATGCTACTCTGCAGTTCAACCATATGCAGAGTTGTGCCATCACTTTTTGATCACTCTGCAATTTATAAAAGATGGACTGATAAAAGAAACATAACCATTCTACTATACTGTGTACAAATTATTTTCTACAAACTACTTGAACAAAAATTTGAACATTCCAAATCTTTGCCTTCATTTGAGAGTCTATTTTGCTCATGTGTAGAGTAAATAAAATCAAGCAAATACTAAAAGAACAAGTAATGGCCTTCTTAAACTGTCGACATAAAGCTCTCAAGTTTGGTGAAAGAATTTGTTTAATTTTATTCAAATGAAAATATACCCCTTAGGATGCTTAAAAGTCACACCATTTTCAATGCTCAATAACTGTTCTGTAATTTAAATTAGCCTACCGCAACCTGAATTATGCTGACAATACTTTTAAAAGCAGAAAATGATACTATTATAGTTGAATGCATATTAACATAAAATGGGCTGGGATGCAATTATTTAAAGCTCCCAGTTTGCTCACATTTATATCGGCTCATTTATTAATCATTTTGTTATGGATTGTGAAAAAGGTAAAGTAAGTGATTTTCTTTATAGAGTATGTTACATTTCCCAATGCTAATTTAACTCCCCCCTAAACACACATATTCAGCCATATGGCATATGCCTTTTTCATACAATTTTACGTGTTAATCTGTATTACTATATTTCAGTTCATTAACTGGAAGGATGCATGAACTAAAACCTATTTAGTCAATGAGTTGTTGCAGCTTAAACTACCAAATAGGTCACACAAAGGGTACTTCAATGCTCTAAGATACATAATAACAAGGGTGCTAAAAGGAGAATAAAGAAACTCTATTTTAACTGAAAATATCAGTTAAAGATCTCTATGATTCATGTTAAATAATATCCGTGAATTATTATTAAATTCTAATTTCTTGGAATTTTTGTGCTTACATACGGGGAGTTGAAGAATGAAGCCAGAATGTTTCCACTGATATATCTTATATATATGCCTAGGTATTGGAGATCAACAAATGATGAGATCCCACTCTTGCAACACTGGACAGTACTGAACAGCTCAAAACTTCAGCATAACCTAAAAAAGTGAAGTTGGCCCCTGCTGTGATTGTCTGTGAGTAATAGGCTCTGAGGATCAGTCAGTGCCCAGGAGCATCAAAAGCAAGGTCATTGGCAATGCTGATCTTGGAAGGCTGAAGAGTTGGTAGGCACCAGATGCTGACTGAAAGCCCAAGATGATGTCAATGGTAAGTGGGATGTCAGGACAAATTATGAAGATACAAATAACAAAAGACTTGAAAATATTTTTTTTTGGCAATATGTATGAAACAGATATTAAATCTAAGTCAGAAATATCAAAAGAAGTTTTTGAGTGTAGCAACAGAAGTAGCAAGGAAATATGTGACAATAACATAGAAATCAGATAATTGTATAAGATTGGACAGATGGCAGACTGAAATACAACATTTTATACCTTTGGAAATTTTATATGATTCGGCAACTGTATATGGATTTCATTGGTAAAAGTCCATCTACATCATCCACATTTCCTGCTCCTCCCAATTGATATTTAGAAGATAAAATAATTATATTAGACTAATATGAATCGTGATCAATATATATATACATATATAAATATATATCCAAGTGTTTTCTTTTTTTTCTCCTTTTTTTTCTATTTTGGGGAGAGTTGAGGGGGGGGAAGAAAAGAAAAAAAAGTGTATCATTTTGTATCAATCTTTATTGTATTGTATTCTTAGATGAACGATTAATTATTTGTATTTGATGCAAATGCAAAAAAAATAAAATTTTCAAAAAAAAATGGTAGGTGGGATGAAGGGTTTGTGGTAATCATGGGCAAGGAGAGTGGAAGATGTCACAGTTTTGTGATCAGGATATCAGGGATTCAGGGTTGTGTCAGAGGGTAGGAAGGAAGATAGCTGATCAGGGCATTGGTCAGATTTCAGGGCCTTGAGAAAAGGTTGTAGGGAGTTTGGTCCGGTGATCAGGGGTGTTTGGGTGTCACGATGATTGCTCTGGAGTTGGGCATAAATTTAATGGAGGCCATGCATGGATACAAAGAAACTAGTGAACTTATGTAAGAGTCCTTCCCAGGATTGTATTAAAAATGTGTTTTCATTGAGTGTAATTCCTGACCAGAAATAGAGTTGTTCCTGGAATAACATGATTGAATTTTCTGCATAATATTCCAAAAGAAATAGTGTACTTGAAGTTAAGTTATTGAAGTGCATGGATCCTACAGTGGACTCAAGAGTTCAATATCTGTGTGGGGGAAAGGGGGGGGGGGCATTGGAAGAAGGGACAATTAGGTATATTTGTCAGGACTCTAAACATCATCATTCTCATTTTTATAAAGGTGAACATTTAAAGCAAGGAAGGTACCTGTTAGCTGCATGGACAAAGAAAGTAATTCAAAATAATTAAAATAAAATGATCAGAAACATGATTTTATAATTGTAAATGTATAGTAATTTTGCCTTAAAATGGCTGGACTATGAGTGACTGATTATAGATCCAATTATAATCCACTTCCAACCTGCCCACTTCTGGGTTTAATGGCAGTGTGATAGTACAGATCTATCACCAATGTACATAGTGTATATAGTTACTGTATCTAGACTGTGCTTACAGCGATTGGCTGAGAGCTAAGCCACACCTATTGTCTGGGCCTTAAAGGGTTGTGTCCCTAGCCAGGTCGGATCATTCCGGACTGGTCGGCCACCTGTGAAGAGCTCCGGTCTTTTGCTAATAAAAGCCTTGGTTTGGATCAACAAGTCTTTGGTTCTTTCGACGAGCTCTACAATTTTATTAGCAAAAGAATTTTTTTTGAAAGGGATGGAGCGTTTAACTCGGCCAGAAAAACTTGATATCGACGACCGCCGCGACCAACGACCTACCCACCGCCAATCGCGAGCAACTACAAACCCCACTACTTACCATTCACCCGCCAACGCTGCCGCAACAGCACTTCCGGGAGGTCCTCCAACCTGCTCCTCGAGCGTTGACTACGTCATCCTGTGTCGTGACGTCATCCCGTTGCGTGACGTCATCCCGTTGCGTGACGTCATCGCGCAAAACTCCCCTGTCAACTGCTTCAATAACATTAAACCAGCAATGCTCTCATCCCCTCACCAGAGCAATGGAACTGATTAAAGTGCATGGACACTACATCAATTGTTTATTTGACTCTGGGTCAACTGACAGATTTATCCAGCCAGATCTGGCTCTCCGTTGGGAACTTGACATTATCCCCACTACCCAGAGGATCTCATTAGTGACGAGGTCGCACTCGACTGGCATAAAGGGGTATTGCATCGCCACGCTGGAAGTACAGGGCACGACAGTCACCCACTTCAAATTATTCATCCTTCCCCAATTGTGCGCCCCAGTGTTGCTGGGATTAGACTTCCAGTGTCAGTTCCAAATGGTGTCCCTACACTTTGGGGGACCCCACGCCCCCCTCTCGGTCTGCCTTCGCCCCACCCCCGAAGCACCTGAGCAACCCGCCCCCGTGCCCCGGGGCCAATCCTGCGGCCTTTCCACACTCCAGATTGCCCCGCCAGCACTCTTCGCAAACCTCACCCCTGACTGGAAGCCTGTGGCCACCAAAAGTCGGCAATATAGTTACGAAAACAGGCAATTCATTAGGAGTGAGGTGCGTAGATTGCTGGATGAGGGCATCATCGAACCCAGTTCATGCCCCTGGAGAGCCCAGGTGGTGGTTGTCAAGAATGGGGAAAAACTACGGATGGTGGTCGACTATAGCCAGACCATTAACCGCTTCATGCTCCTGGATGCGTACCCCCTGCCACGCATCACGGATGTGGTGAACCAGATCGCCCAATACCGCATTTTCTCCACTATTGACTTACGTTTGGCCTACCACCAGCTCCCGATCTGCTGCGAGGACCGACCACTCACGGCCTTTGAAGCGATTGGCCGGCTATATCAATTTCTCAGGGTACCATTCGGGGTCACGAATGGTGTCGCGGTCTTCCAGCGGGAAATGGACAGGATGGTGGACCAGAACGGGGTAACCGCTACCTTCCCGTATCTGGACAATATCACCATCTGCGGCCACGACGTGCAGGACCACAACGCCAACCTAGACAAATTTCTTCAAACTGCCCGTCGGCTGAACCTGACTTACAATTTGGACAAGTGTGTCTTCCGGACCACACGACTCGCTATTCTAGGTTGTGTGGTGGAGAACGGGATAGTCATGCCAGATCCTGACCGCATGCGTCCCCTAATGGACTTACCCCCCCCCCACATACCCAGAAAGCTCTCAAACATTGCCTGGGCCTTTTCTCGTATTACGCCCAATGGGTTCCACACTACGCCGACAAGGCGTGTTCTCTTATCAAGACCACCTCTTTTCCCCTCTTGACCGAAGCCACAGCGGCTTTCGATCGAATCAAATCCGACATCGCTGCTGAGATGCTGCACGCGATCGATGAGTCTGTCCCGTTTCAAGTCGAGAGCGATGCATCCGACTTCGCCCTGGCAGCCACCTTGAACCAGGCCGGTCGGCCTGTAGCCTTCTTCTCCAGAACCCTCCAGGGTCCGGAGAGTAGACACTCCTCGATTGAGAAGGAGGCCCAGGCCATAGTTGAAGCGGTGCGTCGTTGGAGACATTACCTCGCTGGGAGGCGCTTTACACTGTTGACTGATCAACGCGCGGTCTCCTTCATGTTCAGCAACACCCAGTGTGGTAAGATAAAAAACGACAAAATCACCAGATGGAGAATCGAACTCTCCACCTTTAACTATGACATCCTGTACCGGCCTGGTAAGCTCAACGACCCGCCTGACGCGCTCTCCAGGGGGACGTGCACCAGCATACAGATGGACAGACTACGGAAACTCCATGAGGCGCTCTGTCATCCAGGGGTCACTAGGTTTGCTCACTTTGTCAAGGCGCGCAACTTACCCTACACAGTTGAGGAGATCCGCTCCATAACCCGAGCCTGTTCGGTGTGCACTGAATGCAAGCCCCACTTCTTCCGTCCGGATAACTCCCACGTTATCAAAGCCACCCGCCCCTTCGAGCGTCTTAGCGTAGACTTTAAGGGGCCCCTACCGTCGACCAACCATAATACCTACATCCTTACAGCCATCGACGAGTACTCCCGCTTCCCATTTGCTGTGGCCTGCCCAGACACCACTGCCACCTCATTGATACAGGCCCTTCACAGTATTTTCACCATCTTCGGGTACCCCAATTCCATCCACAGTGATAGGGTGTCCTCATTCATGAGTGCAGAGCTGCAACAGTACCTTCTGGAGTGTGGTATTGCTTCAAGCAGGACCACGAGCTATAACCCACGCGGTAACGGCCAGGTCGAGAGGGAGAATGCCACCATATGGAGAGCGGTTACACTGGCTCTCCGGTCTAAAGGTCTCCCCACCTCTCACTGGCAGGAGGTCCTCACTAGTGCCTTACACTCCATCCGCTCCCTCCAATGTACTGCAACAAATGCCACCCCCCATGAAAGGATGTTCCTTTTCCCGAGGAAATCCGAATCAGGAAACACTGTACCAGCATGGCTCACCGTCCCTGGCCCCGTCCTTTTGCGACGCCATGTCCGGCACTCAAAGAACGATCCCTCGGTCGACCGAGTGACTCTACTCCACGCGAACCCACATTATGCCTACGTTGAGTTCCCAGACGGGCGGGAGGACACTGTTTCGGTGCGGGACCTAGCTCAAGACGCGGTAGACCCAGCAAACCCCCCAACCCAACCTTCCCCAACTCCTTATTCTCCAGGCCCCGTGCCGCAACAGAAGGACCAACAGCACCCCAATGACCCGAGCCACCCTGCCGACAACACGACTGGGGAATTGAGCGACGGAGCAGTCGCACCCGACGAGCCCGCTGGCGACACCACTCCAGCGACCCCAATCGCGGCACCACGGCGGTCACGCCGGATGGTCAGACCCCCTGACCGCTACAGTCCTGGACCTACCCCTTCTTTTCATTCTCTCCCTCGTTTTTTTTTTCCCAGGGTCAATTCTCCAAGAAGGGGTGAATGTGATAGTACAGATCTATCACCAATGTACATAGTGTATATAGTTACTGTATCTAGACCGTGCTTACAGTGATTGGCTGAGAGCTAAGCCACGCCTACTGTCTGGGCCTTAAAGGGTTGTGTCCCTAGCCAGGTCGGATCATTCCGGACTGGTCGGCCACCTGTGAAGAGCTCCGGTCTTTTGCTGATAAAAGCCTTGGTTTGGATCAACAAGTCTTTGGTTCTTTCGACGAGCTCTACAGGCACGCAGGCAAGGGACATGTTCCAAGGAAACAGGTCAGAGTGTTAAATAATATAATGAAACAGTTCACCTCTGATTGATCCCAATTTGCTGCTGAAAATAGTACTAATTTTGAAAGAAAATAAGTGTTACCAATACTTATAGCTCTAGAGAGTGGGTCAGGTATCAGAATTAATCTCCTATTGTGGGTTCAAACCCGATCCCCTAGAGTCCTATGACTACTATTCCATCCAGCACCACTCAGTTCTCAATAGTGGGAGTAAGGAAACTCCAGCTACAGCCTACTCTTGGAGTGCTCTGAATTCAATGGGAAGCCAGCCTACAAATCTACCTGATTTTTGATCACGAAACTGATTGAAGCAAAGCCCTTCATGGTGTGAAGTCAGATCTCCACACTCGGTAGTGTAAACTGATGCTCTTTTTCTCAACAGTAAATTTGCCCTCTCTCAGCAACGTAACTCACCATGTTTCTGCTTATTGTGTAGATCAAAGGAAGTCGAATGGGAGATAGTGAAATTATTGACTAACAATTTCACCTGAAAGAACACAACATTCTTGGTGAACTTATTTTATATAAGGAGAAGTCAAATTAACAAAAAAAAACACCAGCATTAACCCATGGAGGAAGAGCACAAGCTTTCTCTTGAATAGACAGAAAAACAGCCATTAACTGCAAATCCTACCTTAATTTCATTAAAATAATCTTTATTTTAAATATTACTGTGGGTCATGTCAAAATATTCATTTGAATTATAAAGAACTTACATTTAAATAATGCCATTCACTGTTGCTTTACAGTTGATAAACTATGAACACTCTTCCCATGTAAGAATTGGGGCAACTAGTTGCCCACAAGAATGTAGCCCATAACAATGGCACTGTCAATGGCAAAAAAGATGATGGATTGAATATCTGTTTTAGGGGTGTAGGTTGAAGGAGAGAGAAATGGATAACTATCCAAAAAAACTCCACAAGAGGAAGCTGGAAACTTAGTAAAGTCAAGAAGCAAATTCCATTTTACACAGGGTTTTAATTTTACGCAACCCAATGGCGAGTCATAAGAAAACACCTGATGTATTACTCATAGAACAGTTCAGCACAGTGCAGGCCCTTTGGCTCATGATGTTGTGCTGACCGATATAAACCTACTCAACTATCTAAACCTTCCCAAACTCCCAACCATAATCCTCTATTTTTCTTGCATTCATGTGCTTGTATAAGAGTCTTTTAAATATCTCTATTGTACCAGCCTCCACTACCAGTCCTGGCAATGCATTCCAGACACCCACTACACTTTGTGTAACAAACTTACCCCTGATGTCTCCTCTAATCTTGCTTGCTCTCACCTTCTACAGATGTCCTCTGGTTTCTCTATTATCACCCCAAGAAAAATGTGCTGGCTGTCCACCTTATCTTTGCTTTTAATAATCTTGTAGACCTCTATTAAGTAACTGTTCATTTTGCTTCATTCCAAAGAGGTGGCACAGTTGGCACAGCAGTTAGCGCAATGCCTTACAAGTGCCAGCAATTGGATCAGGGTCCAAATCCAGTGCTGTCTGTAAGGAGTTTGTATATTCTCCCCATGTCTGCATGGGTTTTCTTCAGGGGCTCTGGTTTCCTCCCACCTTTCAAAGTGTACCGGAAGATGTAGGTCCACTAGGTGTAAATTGGGAGGCACAAACTCAAGGGCCGAAATGGCCTGTTAATGTGCTGTATGTCTAAAATTACATTTTCTTTTAAATTAGAAAAGCCCTAGCTCTGTTAACTTTGCCTCATAAGGCACATTCTCCAATCCAGGCAACATTCTGGTAAATCTCCGTACTCTCTCCAAAACCTCAACATCCTTACCCTAATGAGGTAAACAAAACTTAATGCAATATTCTGAGTGTAGTCTAACCAGAGTTTTATAGAGAAAAACACCTCACAACTCTTGAACTCAATCCCCCAGCTAATAAATGTCAGGACCATAAGCCTTTTTAAAGACCGTTTTAACTTTGAAAGATCAATGGATATGAACCCATATGTCCCTTTTTTCCTTCCACACTGTTAATAATCCCACCATGAACCTTTTTAATACATAAAAGTGTTGGAGAAACTCTGCATGCCACACAGTGACCATAAGAAGCAAAGATATAAAATCAACATTTTGGACCTGAGCCCTTCATCAAGCTATGAGCAAAAACCAGGCAAAGGTGGGGGCAGAAGAGAAGAAAGAGGATGGGAAGTACAAGCCAACAGGTGTGGTGATATGACCATCAGCCTACTGCAGGGGGCAATCTCTGTACTTGAAGGACGATCACCTAAGGGGCTGACTCCATCTGGCCAGCTGTCAATCAGCCGACCTGTATATAAACCTGAGCCAGCCCCTCCTGAGCCAGTCACATGGGGAGCCACCAAAACATGAACTGGTGTTCAAATTTTTATTGGAATAAAGGCTGTTGTACAATCTTTTCTGAGCTTGTGCTACCTCAGCGCAGCACAAAGGGTGAATAGGTCATGGGTGGATGTGGGTGGAATGACAGAAGAGAAAAACAAGCTGAGGTGATGGGGGAGCGGGTAGCTCTATGAATAAAGAGGGAAGGGAGTGAGGAGCTGAAGCTAAGGAAACTGAGGAATAGGGTGAGAGAGGGAGACAGTGGCTCTTCTCCACATAGCTGACAAAACGGCATGCATAGCTAGATCCATGGCTACCTGTATGACTTGGAGAAAGTAGAGTGAGTATGTGAAGCAATCCATCCTACAAGCATACACAGGCAAAGGCTCTTCCACTCTTCTGCCACTACATTGACAACTACATTAGTGCTGCCTCATGCACCCACGATGAGTTAATCAATTTTATCCACTTTGCTGTGAACTTTCACCCTGATCTCAAATTCATTCTCTTCCCTGTCTCCATTTCAGGAGCCGAACTCTTGACAGACATCTTTTACAAACCCACCAACTCTCACAGTGACCATGACTAAACCTCTTCACAACCTGCACCCTGTAAGAATTCCATTCCTTTTTCTCAATTCATCTGTCTCCGTTGCATCTAATCGTATGATGAGGTTTTCCATTCCAGATCATCCAAGATGTTTTCTTTCTTCAAAAAATGTGGCTTCCCCTCTACCACCATCAACTCTGCCCTTCCCAACATCTCTTCTATTTCCTGCACATCTCTTCTGGTCTGCTCCATCTTCAGATGCAGCAAAGACAGGATTCCCCTTATTCTTACCACCACCATCCTCACCCAACTTCCACCACCTACTACATGATCCAACCACCAAACACACCTTCCCCTCTCCGCCTTCCACAGGGACTGTTCCCTTCATGACTCCCTTGTCTCTTCACCCATTCCCACTAATCGTCCCCTTGAAATATCCTGATAAATTTCTGCACCCTTTCCAAAGCTTGCTACTCTTGCACCAACACTTCCTCCCTCATCATGTTTCAGTCCCAAGCAACACTTCACTTGTGAATCTGCAGGAGTCATCTACTGCAACTTGATCACTAGATCATTCATATTGGAGAGACTGGACACAGACTGAGAGATCATTTTATTGAGCACATTCATTCTGTCCTTTACAATAGCGGGGATCTGCTAGTGGCTATTCATTTCAATTCTGTGCCCTATTCCCACTCTGACATATGTGTCCATGGCTTCTTGTACTGCCAAACCAAGGTCACCTGTAAATTGATGGAGCAATAGCTAATATTTTGTCTTGGCACTCTCCAACTAAGTGGTGTTAATATTGATTTTTCCAGTTTCTACTAAACCTCTCCACTTCTCCCTCTATTTCCTATCCCTTTGCCTGATTTCCTCCAGCTCCCCACTCCCTCCCCCTCCATTCAGAGAACAACCCTCCTCCTATGATGTCATTTATTTCTCTTCCGCCCTCCCAAGCATATCTATTTAAGACCTCTTGCCTGTTGTCCTTTACTTCTCTCTGTGCCCCTACTTCCCTCCTTCCCTCACCTTTTTATTTAGGTGCCTGCCTGCCTTTTGCTCATACCTTGATGGAGGGCTCAGGCCCAAATGTTGGTTAAATTTGCTTCCGATGAACACTGTGAGACCTGGTGAATTTCTCCAGCACTTTTGTGTATTAAAAACTACACAAAAAATGAACAGCTACAGCATTCACAGACTTTCTTGTTAACTGACATTAACCATGTATCTCATCCTTAAGTTCAACCTTCCAAATTGCATCATTTCACACTTATCCAAATTGACTTCCACCTACAACTTCTCCGCACATCTTTGCATGCAGTCTTCATCCTGTGGTAACCTACACCAACCTTCTACTTATCCACCTATCCACAACTCCTCCAAACTTTGTGTCACCCGCAAACTTACTGACTCATCATCCACTTCTTTGTCCAGATCATTTATAAAAATCACAAAGAACAGGAGTCCGAGAACAGATCCCTATGGAAATCCATTAGTCACTAGACTCCAGGAAGAATATGTTCCATCCACTACTACCCTTTGCTTTCTGCTGGCAAGCCAATTCTAAAGGTAAAAAGTAAAGGTTCAATTTTTGTCACGTAATACTACATTTAGAAAGTAACATGCCTGAAATTCTGTAACTTTGTCTACTGTAAGGAAGACTAAGAGCATCACTTTGTCCAGCAGGCCTCATAGAAATGAGGCCCCAGTGAGGAATTTACTCGCAAGCCCCTTGTTTACAAGACAAGTGCTATCAGCCTCTAAATCAATGGTTTTCAAATGCTGCCCGCCCTAAACTCACATTCCACTTTACCATATGTCATCAGTGCTCTGTGATTAGTAAGGGATTGCTTAAGGCAATATATGAGTGGAAAGGGAAGGTTGAGAACGACTAATCTATATCCTATTAAACATTTTGTTTTAGAAAAATTGTCATTGGTCCATTTCCTTTGGAGTTATGAAACTGTGCACATAAGGAGTTATTTAGGTCTGATGAATACAGTGATTTTTAAACCTTTTTTTTCCACCCAAATACCACCTTAAGGAATTCTAAATGTAGAATTTTGTGACAATAATAGGCCTTTATTTTTATTTGCCATTCATGTGGAGAGAGGGTGCATCAGCCATTAGACACAACCATCCCATCCACGCTGTGAACCGACAAGTAACTGAGCTTACGGCAGATAACAGAAGTCACACACAGCTATTCTCCTCACAGAATATGGAGAACATATTCTCATGCATCTGATGGGTCTACATATGCAATTTAAGGACCAGCCGCCAGCACAGGGCTACCTGAGTGAACAAAAAATGCAATGCAGATATTTCAAGAGCAGAGGAAGTTTCCATCAATAGAGAAGTAATCCGTAGGTCCTTTGGACTTCAGAGGGTTGGTAATCATGGTAGTATTCTATATTAAAAATAAGATAAAGTGGAAATATTTCATGTATTGATACTTATTGTTCCATTTAAAATATTTGAAAAATAATGGAGTGATTCAAATCAGAGCCCGGCAGTTCAAAAATAGCACTAATGTGCAAAGTGGTAAAGATGTTGAAAAAATTGTAAGTATGAGGCATATGTTCTTAACCCAAAAAAAGTATATAGCGTTGGAAAGTATTTGGTTTCAGACACTTAGCCAAGAATGTCAAAGTCATGAATCCTTTTGGCTGTGAATGGAAAAGAGATGAAAATGGAACAGGAGCAAACTATTGTTAAAGGAAGAATCTGCACCATTCACACTTTCAGACAACTCTGGAGGACTTCCTTGTTAATGTGGTCATTGTTATAACCATATAGCCATATAACCACTTACAGCACAGAACAGGCCAGTTCGGCCCTACTAGTCCATGCCGTAGCAAATCCGCACCCTCCTAGTCCCACTGACCAGCACCCGGTCCATACCCCTCTAGTCCCCTCCTATTCATGTAATGATCCAGTCTTTCCTTAAATGTAACCAATGATCCCGCCTCGACCATGTCTGCCGGAAGCTGATTCCACATCCCCACCACACTCTGCGTAAAGAAATTTCTCCTCATGTTCCCTTTATAATTTTCCCCCTTCAATCTTAAACCATGTCCTCTAGTTTGAATCTCCCCCTTTCTTAATTGAAAAAGCCTATCCACATTTACTCTGTCTGTCCCTTTTAAAATCTTAAAAACCTCTATCAAGTCCCCTCTCAATCTTTTACGCTCCAGAGAAAAAAGCCCCAGTCTGCACAACCTTTCCCTGTAACTCAGACCCTGAAATCCTGTCAACATTCTCGTGAACCTTCTCTGCATGTAGGCAAGTATTACAACCTGTTATCACAGGCAATAAACAGCAAGGAAATAAATCACAGCGAATGCATTTCAAATTCTGATGGTTAAAAGATTAATGACTAAAGTTTGAATTCCCTGTTTGTTTCTCCAATGATGAATTTTTAAGAATTAAAATGTAGATTTACAGCACATTAACAGGCCCTTCCAGCCCATAATCCCGTTCTCCCCAAATACATTAATTAACCTACAACTCCTGTACAATTTTGAAGGGTGGGAGGAAACCTGAGTACCTGGAGGAAACCCATGCAGACATGGAGAGAACATAGAAATGCTTTACACAGAGCACTGAATTTGAACCAGGGTTACTGGCACTGCAATAGCGTTCCGCTAACCGCTACACTAACTGTGCTGCCCAAATTGAAAATGAAACACTTTCGGCATTGCAGAACTCACTCACTGCAGCATTGAAATGTCAGCTAAGATTACATGATCAAGCTTTCCAAGTGGGTCTTAAACTCTCAACATTCTAATTCAAAGGCGAGATTGCTACAGTTGAATCAAGACTGATATCTGGAAACAAAATACAAAATAATATGAGATATGAGTCATTTTATTCCCACCAAACAAGGAAATCAATGAAGACTATAAAAAAATAATATTTTTGCATTGAACTATTGATGAGATTAATTGTTGGGACAATAAAACAAATAAAGGTGGATACATCCTCAGGGCCTGACAAGATAATCCCTCAGACCTTGAGGCCAGTTAGTGTAGAATTTGTAGGAGCTCTGGCAGAAATATTTAGAAGGTTCTTAGCCACAGGTGTGGTGCTGGAGGAATGGAGGGTAGCTCACATTGTTCCGTTGTTTAAAAAAGGCTCCAAAAGTAATCCTGGAAATTATAGGTCAGTGAGGCGGACAACTGTATTAGGCAAATTATTGGACGGTGTTCTAAGAGATCAGATATAAAATTATTTGGAGCACTAAAACTAATTAGGGATAGTCAACATGGCTTTGTGTGAGGTAGGTCATGTTTAACCAAACTTATAGAGTTTTTCGAGGAGGTTATCAGGAATGTTGATGAAAGAAATGCTGTGGATGTTGTCTACATGGACTTTAGTAAGGTCTTTGACAAGGTCTCGCTTGGGAGGTTAGTCAGGGAGATTCAGACACCAGGTATTCATGGTGAAGTGGTAAACTGGATTCAGCAAAACTCGATGGAGGAATCCAGAGAATAATGGTGAATGATTGTTTCTCAGACTGGAGGCCTGTGACTAGTGGTGTGCCCAGTGATCGGTGATGGGATTATTGTGGTTTGTCATCTATATCAATAATCTGGATGATAATGTGGTAAATTTGATCAGCAGATTTACAAATGACACCAAGATTGGAGGTGTTGTAGACAACAAAGAAGGTTTTCAAAGTTTTCAGAGGGATCTGGACCAGCTGGAAAAATAGGCTGAAAAATGGCAAATGGAATTTAATGCAGACAAGTGTGAGGTGCTGCATTTTGGAAGGAAAAACTTAGAAAGGATATAAATGGTAAATAGTAGGGCACTGGAGAGTGTGGTAGAAAAGAGGGATCTGGGAATACAGATATTGTGCATAATTCCTTGAAAATGGTATCACAGGTGGATAGGGTGTAGAAACTCAGCTGGTGAAACTGTTTCTTGAGATATCAAAGATAAAAATACATAATGTTATAGGCTTGAGCCCTCATTAATTATGGAAGAGTGTCGGTGGGAATCTGAATAAAAAAGTAGCGCGAGAAATGGTGACAAAGGCAGGAGGTACTAGGTGGAGAAGGGAGGGAGAGGACAGCAGCAAGCAAGGGGAGGAGGGATGCTGGATGAATAAAGAGGGAAGGTGGGAGGAGAGCAAGAAGAGGGAAAGGAAGGGGGAAAAAGAAGGGGTAGGGGAGAGCAGGTTAGCAGAAACTGGAAAAGTTTATGTTAATGCCTTCTAGCTGGAGAGTGCCCAGACGGAAAATCAGGTGTTGTTCCTTCAATTTACGGGTCATCTTGCTGGAATAGTTCATAAGGCCATGGACAGACATATGAGTATGGGAATGTGACACATATGGTTGGGTACTGAGAGGTCTCTGTTCCTGATGCAGATGAAGTGAAGTTGCTCACTGATACGATCTCCCAATAAGTACCAAGTCTCTCCAATGTAGAGAAAGCCACAAAGGGAGCATTGGATGCAGTAAATCAATCCTGCAGAAACACAAGTGAAATGTTGCTTCAATTGAAAGGCTTGTTTGGGGTCCTGGATAGTGGTGAGGGAAGAGGTGTGGGCACAAGTGTCGCACCTCCTGTGGTCACAAGGAAAGGTGCCGGGGTCACGGGGGATGGGAAGGGATGAGTGCATGAGGGAGTTAATGAAGGAGCGGTCTGTACAGAAAGCAGAGAGGGGAGGAAAGGGGAAGATGTGTCTGGCAGTGAGATCCTGTTGTAAGGGCTGGAAATTCTGGAGGATAATGTGTTGGATGAGGGGGATCGTGGGGTAGTAGATGAGGACAATGGGGGATTTTGTGTTTGTTGTGTCTGCGGGCAGATGAGGTTAAGGCAGATGAGTGGGAAATAGAGGAGAAGCATGTTTCATCTTGTATTCATATGTGTGAGTTCTTTGACAATACATGGATGAAGGAAAGGGTTATTTACTTTAAAGTTGTTGTAAACAGCACCATAAGGCATGCCATGAGGCTGCAAGCCTCTGTTACAGATCTTGCATACTGTCTATTGCTCTGTGTCAGTTCCTGCTGGGAGCCAAGTATAATTAAATGGGAGCTATAATCCTAAGGCATTGCTAGTTGCATTGCAACCATGATCACTATCATTACATCTCCCTTTCTTTAAACAAAAGTAGCTTACTTTTAACTAACATGATTTCTTTGTATAACTACAATTTTAACTTTGACACCAAGAACTCATTATTATCAACATTGTTAACATTTTTTTATAAAACTTGTTTTGTACGTTCACATTTGCACACACTAAAATTTGAAGAGTGAATAAGATAGCACTATTTCATTCTATAACAGGAGTCTTTAAATTTGCTCAGTGAGTCTATTCGGAGGATTATCATGTCTTGACAATCTCCTGATTTATTGTCCTTGAATCTGAGTTGTTGCCTCAGATGATGTCTTCTCAGATGTCCATTCAGGTTGTTCAACAGTATCCATCTTTCTATCTCCTGTGACTGGTCACATTTGAAGATCTCAATGAGTTCTTCACAAAACAGCATTTTCATTTGTCTGAATGGTGTATGATCTTGGTTGGACTTCACTAAGGACAGTTCCATTCTTAGTTAATAAGTTTGTTTTGTCTTTTAGCTTTAGTTGGTCACCATTGTGGAGTTTCGGAGGTTTTTTTTCCCTCTGGCAAAGTAATACTTTTGCTTTTCTTTCTGTTGTTCTTTGAATTTCCTCACCCTCTCCCCGTCTTTTGTTTTTAGGAGGTTCTCCTGATTGGGTAGGTTTGATCTTAGCCTACGTCCCATAAGGAATTGTGCTGGTGACATACCACACTCGAGCGACGTTGTACGGTATACTAACATGCTCTGGTAGAAGTCCGTTCACTGTCTTTTGCCTTGTTCATCAGTCTTTTCACTGTCTGTACTAATTTTTCCATTACACCATTGGACTGTGGAAAATTAGGACTTGACATGGTGTGTACAAAGTCCCATTGTTTGGCAAACTGTTTGGAATTTTAAATTGCAAAACTGGGGTCCATTATTTGTGAAGACCTCACTTGCCACTCCATGCCTGGCTTTCATACCTGTTATTACAGCATCTGTAGTGGTGGTGTTCAGTCTACATACCTCTGAATATAGGGAGTAATAATCTGTGACTACAAGATTGTCCTTCCCTTGACATACGAATAGGTCAACACCTACCTTCTGGTAAAGGTCTGTATGGTGCAGGGTGTGTTTAGTGTTTCTGCAGGATTGCTTGCTTGATTTTGCTGGCATATTGTACAGTTTGACACTTCATTTGTTATATTATTGTTGATTCTTGGCCAGTTCATCACATCTTGTACTCTTTTCTTACACTTTTCGATTCTGAGGTTTCCTCCATGGATCCTTTTTAGCATCTCCTTTCTCAGACTCTTTGGGATAAGGATTTTGCTTCCTTTGAAGATGATGTCTTCAACCACAGATAGTTCTGCAGCCCTGCTTCATGTTGGGCCATTCATCCAAGATGTTTTTTCTTAGTTGTCTCAGTGTTTCATCTTTGTTTGTCTCTGACTTTATGAGCTCCATTTTTACATTTGATATGGGCAGTGCACTTGTGATCATGTCCACGAAGGCGTTCATGTCTTCAACCATTTTAATGTTTGTTGGCTATCTTGTGTCAACAGCTCTAGACAACACGCCTATTGTGTACATTAGCTTACCCAGAGTGTACACTACATTCAGTGTATAGTATTGCAGCCTAATCATCATTCTTTGTATTCTAAGTGGACATTCATTTAATGGTTTTGGAACAATGCAATCAAGGGCTTATGGTCAATCTCTACACTGATTGCTTGTCCTGTCACAAACTGATGAAATCTTTTACATACATAGATGCTGAGCAGCTCCTTTTCAATTTGAGTGTATCGCGTCTCCACATCTGTCATTGAGCGTGATGCATACGCAATTGGTTGCCAATCATCATATTTTTGCAGAAGAACTGCACCGAGCCCACTATTCGATGTGTCTGATGATATTTTGATGGGTCTCGCTGGGTCGTAAAACTTCAGAACTGGTTCCTATGTGAGCAGTTTCTTTAGTTCGCTCTATGACTTCTCATGCTCATGACTCCACTCCCATTCAATGTTCTTTTCTGTTAGTCTTCTCAATGGAGCCATCTTTTCTGAGAGGTTGGATATGAATTTACCCATATAGTTGATCATTAAACCTCTGTATGTCCTTTTTGCATTGTGGCCTTGGATGTCCCAAAGAGTAAACACCTTTCTGGGATCTGGTCTGATGCCCTCACTGCCACCCCATTCTGTCATCCCGAGCTGGCATTTCTCTCTATTCAGCTTCAGGTTGCTTCCAGCACTTCCCTTAGTCTCTCATCATGCTTCATTCTCGTGGTTCCCCATACTATGATGTCATCCATTGAGGTATTAACTCCATCCAGGCACTCATAGACCATATGGATAGTTTTGTGATACACTTCATGAGCTGAGGCAATTCCAAATGGTAACCTTAGGAATCTGTATCTGCCAAATGGACTATTGAACATGCACAGTCTTGAACTTATTTCATCCTATTTCAACTGCCAAGATCCTGATGATGCATCTAACTTGCTCAAAATCTTAGCATTTGCAAAATGTGACATGATTTCTTCATGCATCAGAAGCTTAAAGGGTTCTCTCTTTATTTCTCTGTTAGATCTCTTGGATCCAGGCAAATTCTAAGCTTTCCATTCTTTTTAACCACAACAACAAGTGAACTCACCAACTCTGTTGGCTCATCTATCTTCTGAATCACGTTTAGGCTTTCCGTTCTATCAAACTCTGCCTTTAGTTGCTTTTGAAGCGCAAATGGAACTTTTCTGCATAGATGTGTTATCGGTGGCACGTTTATCCATTCTGATCATGTGTTCTCCTGGACGGCAGCCAAGACCTGGAATTAGGTAATTGTACTCTTTCATGAGTTCATCATAGACTGTATCTTCTTTGCTTTCCACCATGAGGACTCTTTTTACCAGGTTCAGTTTCTCACCGACTGTTAAACCTAGTATGGCCTGTACATCCTTTGGTACCAAGATGAATGCTAGCATGTGCTCTTTGACCTTGTGCTTCAGTTTGACCATGCATTCTCCTTGCACTGCTATATCGATACGTGAATATCCTGTTACCTTCACTTTTATTCCATACATCTTTTGTCTGGGTTTAACTTTCTTAAAATCAATCTCTGATATTACATTAATTTGTGCTCCAGTATCTAATTTAACTGAAATATGTATGTCATTCACTTTTAATTTCAACATCCATTCTCTGTTTTCTTTCTTGTTTTCAGTCACAACGTCTACATAGAATTCCTCTATCTCCCTTTCATCTACTGCATGAACCTTGCTTTGTTGTACTTGGTTCCTACAGCAACAGGCATAATGGTCACTTTAGTTGCACATATAGCATGTTTTGCCATACGCTAGATTCTTTTTTGGTAGATGACGTGGCTTTCGATTGTCCCTTTCTTATTTGTTCACTGGCCACGCCTCTCTTTCCACTTTGGCATGCTTTTTGTTAAATGGTTTATGTATGTTCTTGCTCACTGCAGCCATGTTGCAGCTAGTTTCACTGAATAGCTCCTTTGCCTGCAATTTTACCATGTCTGCAGCCCTACAGTGAGCTATGGCTTTTTCCAGGTCTAGATTTTGCTCTCTTAGCAGTCTTTCCCTTAGACTATAATCTGGAATACCACACATAAGTCTGTCTTTTATCAGTGAGGTGGTCAGTGTGGTTCTCAATTCAGCCACATACTGATCAATACTTTCTTCCATTTTCTGTATACCTGTGAAAATTCTGTGCCTCTCAAATGTCACATTATGTTTAGATATGCAGTATGCCTCAAACTGTTCCATTATTTTTTCCAAATTTATTTTGTTTCCTTCAGCAGCAAATGTGAAGTTATTATACACCTCCAGGACTTCATCACCCATGACATGTAAGAAAACTGATGCTTTCACTTTATCACTTTTATCTTCTGCTCCAACTGTCACTAAAACCAGTCCAAAATGCTGTTTACATCTGTTCCAATTTTCAGCAGCATTACCTGTCAGCTGAAATTCCGCTGGTGGATGTAATCCTTCCATTTTTCTCTTTGTTAGATTCTCTTCACTGATCACTTACTGGCTATAGTTTTACTTTTTAAAGAGTTGATGTAAACAGCACCATGAGGCATGCCATGAGGCTGCAAGCCTCCATATAGATGTTGCATGCAGTCTCTAGCTTTGTGTCAGCCCCTGCTGGCAGCCAAATATAATCAAAGAAGAGCTATAATCCTTAAGACATTGCTAGTTTTATTCCAACCATGATCACTATCATTACAATGCGGGTGAGGGCTGAGTGGAGGGGAAGCTATGTTTGTGGAAGAAGGCAGATATTTCAGAAGATCTGGACTGTAAGGCCTTATTTTGGGAACAGATGCTATGAAAACGGAGAAATTAAGAGAAGGGAATAGAATCCTTGCAAGGGACAGGGTGTGAGGAAATGTAGTCAAGGTAATTGTAGGAGTTAATAGGTTTGTAATATATATCAGTAGAAAGCTCTTCTCCCGATATGGAGACAGAAAAATCTAGAAAGGGGTGAGTGTTGTTGGAGATGGTCTAGGTGACTTTGAGTTCAGGGTGGAAATTGGCCATGAACTGAATGAAGTTACAAGCTCATCGTGGGTTGATGAGGCAGCCCCTATGTAGTCATCAATATAATGGAGGAAGAGTTGAGGGGTCTTGACTGTGTAGGCTTACAGCATGGATTGCTCCAAAAAGCCCATAAACAGGCAGGCATAGCTGGGACCTGGCCTTCATAAATCAAATTATTGAGTACAGTATACGAGCTGGAATGTTATGGTAAAGTTCTGCAATATATTGGTGAGGCTAAATTTGGAATATTGCAGTTTTTGTTACCTAACTACAGAAAGATATCAATAAGATAGAAAGAATGCAGGTAAGATTTACTAGGAATTTGCCTAGACTTCAGGAACTGAGTTAGAGGGAAAGGTTAAACAGGTTAGGACTTTATTCGCGAGAGTATAGAAAAATTAGGGGAGACTTGACAGAGATATTTAACATTATGAGGGGAAAGACAGAGAGAATTTTGATAGGCTTTTTGTCACTGAAGTTAGGTGAGATATTAACCAGAGAACATGGGTAATGAATGAAAGGGGAAAAGTTCAGGGGAACATCTTCACACAGAGAGTGGAGGGAGTGTGGAATGAGCTGCCAGCTGAAGTGGTGAATGTGGCCTCAATTTTAATATTTAATACGAATTTGAACAGGTACAAGGAAGGCAATGCACTGGGTGCAGGTTAATGGGACAAGGCAAAAAAATAATTAGGTACAGACTAAAAGGGCTGAAGGGACCTGTTTCAGTGCTGTAATGTTCTATGGTTCATAAATAATTTTCTGAATATTTATTTATACAGTAAATGCGAAATAGCTTAAACATTTTATCTTTGTTAATTTGGTATCTAAATCTGCCTTGCAAAGTTTGAGGATGATATTTAAAGTGAAATTCTAAACGTGAGATATGATTGAAGTTCTATTAGATGTATTTTCTGCATTATATTGGAAATTGTTTTTATATACAGCCTTCAATAGTGATTGAGATTTTCTTCCTGACATTTATTTTATGCACTATACTTAAATTATAATTGATTATCTACATTGCATATGCTAAAATAATTTATACTGGGAATGGGTATAATCCTTCAAACTGTGTAAAAAAAATATATTTCACTATTGTTTACCTCTAAGAGCCATCTTCATTGTTGAGATTACTTATCACAGACGGCTATTAGAGGCATTTGCTTGAACAGCATAGTTCAAACGTGGGATAAGTCCTCTCACAGGTACCCCTACATCAAAGTTCAAAGTTCAGATTTATTGTCAGAGTACATACATTGCATCACATACAGCCCTAAGATTCTTTTTCCTGCGGGCTTAGCAGGATTTCTACTTATTGGTAATGCAAAATTCTGTACTCAAGAAAAGATGCATATACAAAAGAGAGAAATGAAAATAAAGAAATGTATATAAACTGATGGTAAAATAGAAAGTAAATAATCAATAATAAATAGTGTGCAAAGTAAGATTCCTTAAATGAGTCTCTGATTCATTTTGTGGTTTAAGAGTCAGGTGGTGGAAGGGTAGCAAATGTTCCTGAACCTGGAGGTACAAATCTTGTGCACCTATACTTCTTTCCTGATGGCAGCCACGAGAACAGAGCATGTCATGGGTGGTGGGTGGTGTGTATCCTTGATGACTGCTGCTATTCTCCAATGGCAGTGTCCATGTAGATTTTCTTGACGATGAGGAGAGTATTTCCAGTCATGTACGGGGCTGTGTACCCTGCTTCTTGCAAGGCTTTCCACTTAGATGTATTGGTGCTCCCATACTGTGATGCAGCTGGTCAGCACATTTTCCATTACACATCTGTAGACGTTTGCCAAGTTGTCCGATATCCTACCAAACAGAGTTACTAACTGAGAAATATGCACAAATTCCTCAGGAAGAAGAGGCACTGATGCGCTTTCTTCACGTTGACACTCGTGAGTTGCATCTAGGAAAATTCCTCCGAAACAGTGTCTCCCAGGAATTTGAATTTTCTCACACTCTGTACTGAATTGTACACCTCTAATTTTTCCACAATCTTCTCCTTGCTTTTGATGACATTGAGTGCAAGGTTATTGTTGGTGCACCATTCAGCCAATTTTTGATTTTCCCTCCTATATGCTGACTCAGCGCTGTTTTAATATAACTCACTACTTTGGTATTTTCAGCAAATTTGTGGGTGGTGTTATTGAGCCACATAGTCATAGATGCTAAGTGAGTCGAGCAGGGGGCTAAGTAAACAGCCCTGTGGTGCTCCACCACTGATGGAGATTGTGGAGGAGATATTCATACCAATCCCCACTGATTGTGGTCTTGAGGTGAGTAAATCCAGGATTGAATTACACAGTGGTGTATTGAGGCCCAGGTCTTGGAGTTTAATGATCAGTTTTGAGGGTATGATGGTGTTGAATTCTAACTATAGTTGTCCGGCTTTCATGTCCAGGTGTTCCAATGCTTTGTATTGAGCCAGTGAGAAGTCATCCATCGTAGATGTGTTGGTGATGTAGGCAAATTGGAAAGGGTCCATGTCGCTGCTCAGACAGGAGCTGATATGCTTCAACATCAGCCTCTCAAAACACTTCATCACTGTGGATGTGAGGGCCACTGGTTTGTACTTTTATTTAATCTCTGAGTTTATCCTTAAAATAGGTCAAATGTGCCATCACATCTTCCGCAGCTTTGAAAATTTGTCTCTCAAAGATGAATATGCAGTTGAAAATCAGAACTATTAACATCATTAGTCCTTGAGTAACAGAGAGATCTGTGCAGAAACAGCCCTTTGACCCACTGTGTGTGTTGACCATCAACCACCCGTTCACACTAACCCTCCACTAATCCCTCTTTATTCCCACCAAATTCTCATCAACTCTCCCCAGAGAGGCTGCAGCAAAAGCAGGTTGCTCATATCTCTAACAGCAGTTTAAAAAATTACATCCTTGATCTCTACACTGCAAATTACAAGCTTCTACTCACATAATTATACAAAGAACGACTTCCAAACCGTACAAAGAATAAGGTCATTCTACACAACAAAATTAGTGCAAATGAAAGAATCATGTCATTTCATTCTGTTTAATTGCCTGGTATTTTGCCTTTTGATTTTGTTTATCTTAATGCTGGCATGAGCATAATATGGGGTATTTTACCAAGTTGAGTCTTATGTCTAACTATTACCATCTCTACTCATTTCTATCTGATTTATTGTAATGAATGAACCAGCTGACTGCACCAGTAGTAAGAGAATCACTTGGCATTCAGCTCATGCCAGCCCAATACTAAGACAGACCAGAAATTGGCAGCATCCTTTTGGCCACATGATTAGATATCAGAGGGGACAGGCTGAAACGTAGGTAAGCAATTTTCTGAACATATTAAATTATTGGGCACGGAGGTTGGAATGGATAAGGTAACTGATGCAACTGGCTCTGAAGCAGGCACTTTAGATCAACTGGGAATCATACAACTTTCATGGTCCCAAATCATGCAGAGTAGGAAGTGAGAGCAAAATATAGCAACACACCTTCAATTGGCATGATTTCACCATCTCTTGCCTATCTCAAAGTCAAATGCGCATGATTTTTTACTTATACAGGATTGGTTTGCTGATTAATAATAAAATGATTATGGCAGTTACTTTTTTTTTTTAGACACTGCAAGATATTATATTCAACAAACACACAAATAACAATTTCATAAAATTTCCGTTCAGTTGTGAACTTGGATCTTTTACATTCTTCTGGGCTGCCCCAAATAAGAGACTTTTTTCTCTTGTCTTTGGTTTTCCCAAATGCCTCCCTCTCCTTCTTACTTTCCCTGGGTCTATCAAGGGAATGTATTGTTGTAGAAAATCATGTCTAACTTTCAAAGGATGAACTCCAGCCCTCCGCCATCTCCTGAAAAATTTGTCCTGGACTGTGTTGCTCCCAGATGGTCACTGATCTCTGTCCACTACCCCCAAACTCATTCTCTCCCAAAATTAATTTCTTACTAACTTGTCTCTATTTCTTTCCTTATAGTTTTTTTTTTACCTGCATCTTTGAAAGTTCTGAATTTCTCTATCACTTTAACAGTTTCCACTTTTGTGATCTCATCTCTCTCATTTCATCTTTGATCTTTAATTCTTCAACATCTCTATCCTACACCAAAATGCCCTGTTCCTTTGTTTCTTCTTTAAAGAGAGGCTAGATCACTTCCCCTCTTTTCTCTTATGAGTTGTTCTCAAACAAACAACTGCTTTCACTCTACTGATTTCCTTGAAATCAAAGGTGCAGCCATGGGGACACAAATGGGTTCAAGTATACCTTTCTCTTTGTAGAACACATGGAACCTTGTTTTAGATGCCCTCAAGCGCATCCCTCATCTATTGGACAGTTGTCTCATTAAAAGTGCTGCTTCCTGCTCTCATACACAACTAGAAAGCTTTGTCATCTTTGATGCCAATTTCTACCTTGCTCTCACTTTCACATGACACATTTATAACTTTCATTTCTTGACCTCCATCCATCTCAGAAATATCCATTTATATCCACCAGAGTCCTACAGGCACCTTAACAGCACTCTCCCACCCAGCTTCTATTTCGATCCCCCATGTTCTTCCTAACTTATGATGATGCCACTCTCCACACAAATGCTTCTGCCTTTTACTTCAAGAAGCAGTTTCCCTTCCACCAGCGTTCACACAACTTTCCAACTTCTCATACCTTTTTTTCCATCCTCTTCTCCGAACTAGAACATAGATAGGGCTCCCTTACACCATACCAGCCTCCACATTCTACAAACAATCCTGCAGTTTCAGACACCTTCCACCAATGGACATCTTCTTTACCCCTTTCAAAATTTGAAGAAACCATTCCTTCCATAATGGTCTCAATTCATTGTTTGTTTCTACCAAGCCCACTAAACTCCACACAACAATTTTCCATGGAAGTACAGGTGTGGCTTCTACCTTCCTCCAGGGTCTCAAATATGCCCAACATTTTGGGCCTAAACCCATTGATATGATATGCAACTAACACCATTTGTTTATTTGTCTGGACCTCACCCCTTCCTATTCTCCCACTTTTCTATCTGTCCTTTTGCTTGTACCTTGAAGCAGGGCTCAGGCCAGAAACATCAGTAATATGTCTTATATGAATGCAGTGAGACTGGCTGAGATCCTCTAGTATTTACTGTGTGTTTTTACTACAATCACAGCGTCTGCAGACTTCAGCATTTCACTCGCAAATATTCCGTCCGGGGTGGGCGGGGCGGGGGTGGGGGGCACTGGTTTATCTGAACCTTTTCCAGTTTAATATACTGTGTTCAATGCCCACATTGAGGAAACTGAACACAGACTAGGTAGCCTCTTTGCAGAATGCTACTGTTCAGTTTGTAAGGATGATCCTGAACTTCAGGGTTCAGCTGGTATAATTTTATCGCATTTGCACTCAGAAGCTTCAGATTAGCTGAAGGAGCAACACCTTGACTTTCAATTCAGCAGTGAGTTGAACAGTTTCAGATAATCATCAATCCAGCTTTAATTTCTCACCACTTCCGAGATTCAGATTTCATTAATTTCCTCCATTGACTACTTCTTACTGCCCTCTTTCAGTTGGTATAAACATGTGTCATTCAGTCACTCTCGATTTCATGAATCTTTTCACCTCAAAGCTTATTTGATTTCTAAGTGTTCTCAATTCCAATGACATTATTGACTTGAAATGTTAATTCAGTTTCACAAATACTGCCTGACTTGCTGACTCTTTCCAGTATTGTCTGTGATTTCACACTTCCAGCATTTTGTGTTCAAAGCCTGAGTTGTTTTGCATGAACTTTCAACCATGCACTACTCTCTGAAGTACAACAAAATTCAAATACTCCAAGATTCAAAAAAACAAGAATAATACTGCAGAAAGACTGTCACATTTCAGCTTTTCATAAGAATGTACAGCAAGTGTTGTGAAATTTTCCATAGCACTTGTGAATGAGCCAAGTGGAGAAACACCAAAAAAGTCTTAATGTTCTGCCTCAAACAAATACCTTGCAATACTCAAGCATCTAGACACCACATCAGATAAATATCTCTCAACACCAAAACATCCAAATCTGAGGTAAGAATGAGAGTTCAAGGACAGGACGTTAGGTGAAGCATGATGAAGTCAGGATGAATAAATGGACCAGAGAGCTCCTGTAGCTGCTGAGCTCAGAGATTAGTATTTGACAGTTGCTCACTAATTTCCTTCAAAGATCAACATCAGCATTCATGGAGTAATTGAAAATATGTTAAGTAGCTGGCAAGGGAGAAATCAATGGAAGTGTCTACATCCAGGCTATGTGCATTGTTGCAAGATCCCCTAATTTATGCACTATTAATGAAGAACTCCCTAAACCTCTGCCTTAAAGGAAGAGTGCAAGAGCTGCATTGGCTCAAGAGAATCCCCCCCACTCCCCCCCCATACCCCTTCACATGCAAGTATATAATCAGAGCTGGTCATACGCTGCCTTGAGGATCTGCCACCATTTAGAAAGATCACAACAATCATCCACTTTCCAGCCTTGTCTTCATAAACCTTGATCCACTTGAATTTTAAAAAAGTGTATTGGTATCAGTCTTGAGCACGGTTATTCACTGACTATCCACCAAGATGTGGGTTAGAGAATTTCCAGGATGTCTTCTTATGCTTCCAGGGATAATATTGTCTCTACCGAGATGATAGAGAGTTGTGAACTCAGTCAGCACCATCATGGGCATCCATCTTCACTCCATTAAGGACCTCTACATGAGGTAGTGTCTTAAGAAAGCAGCCTGTACCCTCAAAGACCCTCACCATCCAGGCTATGCCCTCTTCACACTGCTACCATCAAGACAGAGATAGAAGAGCCTGAAGACAAACACCCAACAATGCCTGCCTTAATATCTATCAGCCAGAAGCACTTACATAAATAGTGATGAAGATTTGAAAGGCTGGTGTTGAACATATCAGCTCTTGTTTGAGCAGTGACATAGATGTGTCCATGTTCACCTGTTGTAGCAACAGGTTTACCATGGATGCGATCTCATTGGCCCTACACAAAGCCCTGGACACCTGGACAGTGAAGATGCATTCATCAGGATGTTCTTTATTGACTATAATTTGGCATTTAAGACCATCAAAAATGATCAGCAAACTCCAAGACTTGGAAATCAACACCTCACTATGTCATTAGATCATGGATTTCCTCATCTCTAGACCACAATCAATGAAGATTTGTAAGAATATCTCCTCCGCAATTTCCATCAGGTCCAGAGCACCACAGGACTGAGGTCGTAGCTCCCTGCTATACTCACAATACACCTATGACTGTGTGGCTCGATACATCAATAACACAATTTACAAATTTGCCCATGATACCACGGTAGTGGATTGTAAAAAGAAAGGTGATGAGTCAGTATATAGGAGGGAGATTGAAAACTTGGCTGAATGGTGCACCATCAACAACCTTGCACTCAACGTCACCAAAACCAAGGAAATGATTGTTGCCTTCAGGAAGGGAAACGCAGAGGTATGCAATCAGGTGATCATTGGGGATCAGAGATGGAGAGGGTGAGCAAGTTTAAGTTCTTGAGAGTCACTATCTCGAGTCTCTCTCTCGGACAATCTTTCCTGGACCCAACTCACTAATGACATCATGAAGAAAAGCATGCCAGTGCCTTGATTTCTTCCTGAGTTATGGAGGTTTGGCAAATTTCTGCAGATGAGTAGTGGAAAGTGTGCTGACCAGCAATATCACGGTCTGGTATATGGACACCAATACCACTGAGCGTAAAGCCCTCCAAAAGGTAGTGGACACAGCCCAGGACATCACGGGCAAAACCCTTCCTATCATCGAGAACATCTAGAGGGAACACTGCCATCGGAAAGCAGCAGTGATCATTAAGCATCCAAGGAGAAAACACAAAAATCTGCAGACACCATGGATGAAGTAAAAACACGTAAAGCTGGAGAAACTCAGTGTCCTTTATATAGCAAAGGTAAAAATACATAACCGATGTTTCGGGCTTGAGCCTGTCATCATGGGAAAACGTCGGTAGGCGTCTGAACAAAAGTGTAGAGGGGGAAGGCAGAAGGTGATAGGTGGAGAAGGGAGGGAGGGGACAGTAGAGATGAAGGGGAGGAGGATTCACAACACCTAGCACATGCTCTGTTCTCACTGCTGCCATCAGGAAAGAGGTATAGGTGCTACTAGATTCACACCACTGGGTTCAGGAACAGCTGCTGCCCCTCCACCATCAGACAAACTCAATCAGGGCCTCATTTATGCACTTTATTGATATTTTTTTTATTCTCTCTGTATTGTACAGTCAGTTGGCTTACATTCATTATCCCTTTACACCAGTGGTTCTCTACCTTTTCTTTCCACTCACATAGCACTTTAAGTAATCCCTTTGCCATAAATGTTCTATGATTGGTAAGAGATTGCTTAAGGTGATATGTGAGAGGGAAGGGAAGGTTGAGAATCACTGCTTTAGACTCAATTTTTACTGAAATATTTTGATTGAGAAAAATTGTCATTGGCTCATTTCCTTTGGAGTTATGAAACCGTGGACATAACAAGGCAATTAGGTACGATTAAAACAGTAGTTTTCAAACTTTTTAATTTCCACCCACATACCACCTTAAGCAATCCCTTACTAATCACAGAGCACTATGGCATAGTGGTATGTGAGTGGAAAGAAAAAGGTTGAGATTCACTGCTTTACAGTTCTTTATTTGTTTACATTTATTTGCTGTGTAGTTTTATTTTTGCACTACAAATAAGTGGCAATTCTGCTTCATCACGAGGATGCCACATGAACTGACAATAAATCTGAAATCTGATTTTTTAAATGTAATTTAAAGCAATATTTTCACCTGTGATGCTGCCACAAAACAACAAATTTCATGACATGTTCATGACAATAAATTCTGATTCTGATTCTTCAGTAACAAATAAAAATCAACAATCAGTATTACCATTTTATAATTATTACTGTGATCGAGTCAGAAATTGAAATCTCTCCTTGAGAATAACATAAACGGCCTAGTGCTCTATTGAAATTATGCTCTTTGATTCACTTTTCCTCAAATATTGACCATGAATATCACAATAGACATTAGATATCAAAGAAATCAGTGGATATCTCTGGTACTCCAATAAGCATGTCTGGGGAGCCTGTGTTCCTTGAATTAATGACAATACTATTAAATGCCACTCACCGAAGGAATTGTGGAATGTGTCCAAGGTAACACATGCATAATTCTGGTCATATGTTTGCGAACCAGCTGTACATTCATCATCTAAGTGATGTCTTTATTCTTTTCGAGAAATATTAGAGGTAGGGGCATGTCTAGATCCTGGCAAATTCCATCCCCGATATCCGTATTCAAGATTTAGTTGGACGACCTGGCTCTGATTAGATTGGTTGCAAAGAGTCTTAACATGCCAACAATTTGTCCAGCATAACTTATCTCTTCTTTAGTTCCTTATTTCCTTTGTGAGAACTGGTATACAGATCAGTTTGGCCATCAGAATGCTGCTACATTTTCACAATATTAAACATTAAAAAAGATGTGAGATGCACAGATACTATAAAAGTGCTTTGTCCAGTGATAACAAGATGACATTGAATCAGTAATTTGAAAACTGAAGCACCAAAGCAATGAGTAGATAGTTCAACCAGGGAAGGGGCCATACCAGACCTTGTACTGAGAAATTAGCTTGGCCAGGTGAACAGAGCTTCAGTGGTAGAGTATTTTGGGAAGAGTGATCATCATTCCTCAAGTTTCAAGATAGTTATGAATAAGGATAAGGTCTGGATGTGTTATAGAAAATATTTAAAATTCTGACAGAACCAGACAGGAGCTTGGGGAAATTGATTGGGAGCAGCTTTCAGGTAATTCATGACTGACATGTGGGCATTGTTAAAGGGCTAACGAATGAAGTCCAGGACTGGCATGTTCCAGCTAGGAGGAAGGACAAGCATGGCAAGATAACAGAACCTTGTGAAGGAAAGAAAAGTGGCAAATATAGGTAAAAAGACAAAGGAAAGATATGTCAGTTTTGGAAATTTTAAAAAAAAGACAGACACCTTGAGGAATATTTATATTGCAAATAAGAGCTAAAGCAGGGCATAAGAAAGATTAAAGGGGCCATGAAATTTCCTTGAGGAGTTGGATTTAAAAGAATCTGGTGACTTTAACCATGCCAACCTGAAAACTGTTCCATGGTGGCTCCAAGAGAATATCCACTTCACCATCGGAGGAGACAACTCCCTAGATCATGTGCACACCAATCTCCCTGGTGCATACAAGGCTGTCCCTTGCCCTCGCCATGGTTACTCAAATCACATATGTGCCCTGTTAACACTGGCGAACAGACCACTGGATAAACAAATGAAGTCCATGCACAGCAAGATCTGGATGTGGCTGGAGTGGTTTCTAGGGGGGTGGACACCTAAATGGCCATGTAGACATCGAAGAATACATGAGCTTAGTGACTGGCTATAGTAGGAAGTGCATCAAGAACATCTTGGAGATCAAATACTACACAACGATGGCTAATCAGAAATTATGGATGCAGAGGTCCATGCACTTTTCAGAGCTGTATTGTTACCTTCAGGACAGGAGACAAGATGGCACTAAGATCAGCTGAACTACCCCATACAGTTTGGAAGGTCAAGTATAGTCAGCTTTGCAATACTGGTGACATGAGGTGCCTGCAGCAAGACATCCTTGAGAGTCAAAGACCCCTCTGCTGCCCTTCCAGACAGACTGAACATCTAAGGATGGTTCAACAAGAAGAAAAGGCTGACGTGAAACAAAGCTTCATCTCTCCTCATGAACGGGCCCCCTTGTATAGTTGCTGCTGAGATGAGGAGAACAATATCCAAGGTGAACCAACATAAGGAAGCGGGACTAGGCAACATACCCAGTCAGGTACTGAAGGATTGTGCAGGGCATCTGATGGAGGTCCTTATGGGCATCTTCAACACTCACAGCAGCAGTACGTAATCCCCACAGGTTTCAAGACAGCCATCATTATCTTGATACCAAGAGTGCGACAGTATCAGGCCTCCATGACTACCTCTCAGTGGCACTGACCTCCACATTATAAAATGCTCCAAGTGTCTGGTGATGGAACATATCAAAGCATACCACCCAGAGACAACAGACCCATTTCATTTTCCCTACAGATGGCATCACTGGCATCACTGATGATGCTAATTCCTTGCTTCTCCACTCCATCCTTTTCCACTTGGAGAATGATGACTCCTCATATGCCAGGTTGCTGTTCATTGATGTCAATTTATCATTGAATATGATCATACCCTAGAGGCTGTTGGAGAAGTTGTCCTCACTGGGACTCAACACCCCTCTCTGTGACTGGATTCTGGACTTCCTAATGGAAATGCCACAGTCTGTCTGGGTTGGCAGCAGAACATCGAGCACCATCACGCCGATCACTGGCATACCTTAGAGCTGTGTGCTAAGCCAGCTCCTATTCACGTTACTGCAATGCCAGATCCAGCTCTGACAGAGTCATTAAGTTTGCAGATAACATGACAGTAGTTGGCATCACCAGCAGCAACAATGAATCGCATTACAGAGAAGAAAACCTCATGATATGATGTGAAAATAATAATCTTGTTTTATTATGGACAAAAGAGATTATTGTGGTCTCTATGAGGAGCAGGGACACCCACTCTCCACTATATATTAATTGCTCGATAGTGGAGTGAGTAGAGAACACATGTTCCTTAGAGTTCACTTTAACAAGTGACCTATCCTGGACAAACAACATATCCTCACTTGTCAGAAAGGTACAACAGTGATTGCACTTGCTGAAAAAATTGAGGCTGGCAAGGCTACCAGCCAACATCATATCAAGTTTCTACAGGAAGTCTACCGAGGGTTCCTAGCCTGTTCCATCACTGTGTGGTATGGTTGCTGCAGAGCATCAGATTGGAGGTCACTCCACAGGTCTATAAGAGTGGCAGAGGAGATCACTGGAGTTTCCCTACCCCCATCGATGTGATTAACCAGAACTGTTTTCTAAAGAGGGCTTGCAAAATCATAGAGGACCCCGACCACTCCACATGCAGCATCTTCCAGCTCGTCCTGTCGGGAAAGAGATACAGGAGCATCAGAGCCAGAGGCACCAGGCTGAGAAAAAAAAGTTTCTTCCAATGGGCAGAAAGACTGCTGAATGGCTGATGAACTGTTCATACAAACCCTCTGCCACTCAACTATTTAATTGTTTCTTAAGATTTGTATATATGTGCTATGCATAAGTATTGTGTGTTATATCTGTATGTGTGTTTGCAGATTTTGTGCCAAGGACCAGAGAACACTGTTTCATTGCGTTGTTCTTGTACAATCGGATAATAAATGAACTTGAACTTGATTTATACTTATGATTAAAAACAAGAGGATGACTAAGAAGAAGATAGGGCAATCAAAGAACAAAGGGAATATTCGCTTGGAGTCAGAGGAAGTGGTTGAGGTACTAATTGAGTACTTTCCATGAGTATTTACAAAGGAAAAGAATACAAAAGATCTTTTCTTTGGCTTGGCTTCGCGGACGAAGATTTATGGAGGGGGTAAATGTCCACGTCAGCTGAAGGGAAATAGTGTGGAGAATGCTAATGAGTTAGTACTGGAACAAATGTTGTTCAAGACTGAAAATAGGCCTAATACTGGAAATTATAGACTGATATCAATGGTAGGAAAACAATTGGAGTGGATACCTTGGGATAAGACTACTTCGCTTCAGTGACAGAGACCTCCCAGTAGCCAACCATTTCAGTTTTATGTTACCTTGCCAGACTCACATGTCTGTCCCAAAAAGTCCTTTCAAGTAAAGCAACACTTCACTTGTGTATCTGCAGGATTGATTTGCTGCATCCCATGCTCCATTCCTGGCCTTCCCTTCATCGAAGAGACTGGGCACAGATTGGGAGATGGCTTCGCTGAGCACCTTCATTCCATTCAAGACCTCCCAGTAGCCAACCATTTCAGTTCTGTGCCTCACTCCCGCACTCACAAGTCTGTCCATGGCCTTATGTACTGTCTCACCAAGAACACCTGCAAATTGGAGAAAAAGCACCTGATTTTGTGTCTGGGCCATCTCCAGCCAAGTGGCATTAACATTGACTTTTCTGTTTTGTGCTAACATGCTCTTCTCTTCCCCCTCCACCTCTCTTCTTTCCAGTTCTCCTCCCTCCCTTTATCTACCCATCCCTCCTCCCATTAATCACTACTGTACCTTTAACCTCCAGCCTTTGAGACCATCCCTCCCGTCCTACTCTTACATTCAGTCAGCTACCAACATTGTTCCATACCTTGATGAAGGCCTCAAGCCCAAAACATCAATTATATATTTTTACCTTTGCTACATAAAAGTAATTGCTTGACCTAGTGAGTTTCTTCAGCATTGTGTTTTTATTTCAACCATGGTGTCTGTAGATTTTCGTGTTTTACTTCCTTTACATTGGGATAAGATATATAGGCACATTTGGAAAGGGAAGGTTAGATTAGGGACAGTCTTTATGTGGGGCAGATCATGTTTTACAAATAGAATTATTTTTGAGGAGGTGACAATGTTGCCAACATGGATTTTAATAAGGCATTTGAAAAGATCCCACAAGGTAAGCAGATTTTCCTTTGTAGTTGCAGATGGATGGCATCCTTGGTGAATCGATAATTTGGATTCTGAATTGGATGGCCCATACAAAACAGTGAGTAATGGTGGAGTGTTGTGTGTCATTTCACTGGAGGTCTGTGACCAATGGTGTTCCAGAGGGATCACTGTTGTGACCCTGATGTATGTATTATGTAGAAATGACTTGCATCAAAAATGTGGGTGGGTTAATAAGTTTGCGGATGACTGTAAGATTGGTGGAATTGTAGACAGTGTAGAGGGATGGGTCACGTCTCCAGAATGGAGGACCATCGCCTTCCCAAGATCGTGTTATATGGCGAGCTCTCCACTGGCCACCGTGACAGAGGTGCACCAAAAAAAAGGTACAAGGACTGCCTAAAGAAATCTCTTGGTGCCTACCACATTGACCACCGCCAGTGGGCTGATAACGCCTCAAACCGTGCATCTTGGCGCCTCACAGTTTGGCGGGCAGCAACCTCCTTTGAAGAAGACCGCAGAGCCCACCTCACTGACAAAAGGCAAAGGAGGAAAAACCCAACACCCAACCCCAACCAACCAATTTTCCCCTGCAACCGCTGCAATCGTGTCTGCCTGTCCCGCATCGGACTTGTCAGCCACAAACGAGCCTGCAGCTGACGTGGACTTTTTACCCCCTCCATAAATCTTCGTCCGCGAAGCCAAGCCAAAGAAAAAAGAGAGGGAATTCAAATAATACAAAAGGATATGCATGAGCTAAAGATTTTGGCAGATAAATGGGCAGAGAATTTAATGTAGACAAGTCTTGATGGAACTTTATAAAGCAAGGCTTCAACTACAACTGTTGATTCACAGGGTTATACAACGTAGAAAATGTACCCTCAACCCAACTCATCTGTGCTGGCCAATATATCCATCTAAACTAATCAATCTACCTATGTTTTACCCATACCTGTATGTCTCTGAAACTGTTCCCACCTGTCCAAGTCTGCTTTCAAAGCCTATTTCTCTCTACTACCTCCTCTGGCACCTTGTGCCATATACAGTATCTACCACCTGTTGTGAAGGAAAGTTTCCCCTCCAATTCCCTTTAAATCTATTCCCTCTCGCCGTAAACATATACCCTCTAGTTTTAGACTTCATGTAAAAGGGCTGAATGGCTTGGAGTTTGTCATATATGTTCAGGAAAGTTTTCTAAATCAATATACAGAGGTAACAACTGGAGAGTGTGCAATACTGGGTCTTCTTTTAGGGAATGAGACAGAACTTCTGACAGAAATATGCGTAGGGGAGCATTTTGGGTCCAGTGATCAAAATGCCATTAATTTAAAGTTAATTATGGAGGATAGGTCTGTGCCTCAGGTTGAAATTCTAAATTGGAGAAATACCAATTTTAAGGAAATAAAGTATCTAGGATTGGGATGTTGTTTTTGGGCAAAATTGTGCGAGGTAAGTAGAAGATCTTCTAAGGTGAAATTTTGAGAGTATACAGAGTTTGTATGTTCCTATCAGGATTAAAGGCACAGTTAGCAGGCATAAAGAGCCTTGGTTTTTGAGGGATATTGGGGATCTAGTTCAGATGAAGATAGAGATTTATAGCAGGTATGGGCAACGGAGCAAAAAATTAAAAGAAAAATCAGGAAAAGAATTATGAAGGCTAAAAGAAGACATGACATTGCTTTGGCAGACAATGTAAAGGTACATCTTAAGTAATCCTACAGGTATATTAAGAGCAAAAGGATAGTAAGGGACAAAATTGGTTCCATCGATGATCAGAATGGTCGGCAATGCATGGAGCCAAAAGAAATTGGGGAGATCTTAAATATTTTTTTTCTGTAGTATTCACTCAGGAAACTGGCAAAGAGTTGATGTAAGTTAAGAAAACAAGCATTATTAGGTGTTCTAAGAGATCGGATATAAAAGTATTTGGATAGCCAGGGACTGATGAGGGATAGTCAACATGGCTTTGTGTGTGGGAGGTGGTGTTTAGCCAATCGTAGAATTTTTTAATGCGTTACCAGGAAAAATGATGAAGGAAGGGCTGTGAATGTTGTCTCCATGGACTTTAGTATGGACTATGACATGGCTCCAGGTGGAAGGTTAGTCAGGAAGGTTCAGACACTCAGTATTCATAATAAATAGGATTCAACTATGGCTGGAAGAGAGAAGCCAGAGAGTAATGGTGGATGATAGCTTCTCCGACTCGAGGCCTGTGACTAGTGATGTGCCTCAGGGATCAGTTCTGGGACAATTATTGTTTGCTATTCATATCAATAATCTGGATTATAATCTGGAAAATTTGATACCTAATTCCCTGAAAGTGACATCACAGATAGATAGGGTTATAAGGAGAGCTTTTTGGCATAATGGCCTTTGTAAATCAAAATATTGAGTACAGGAGGTTGGATGTTATGTTAAAGTTGTATAAGACATTGGGGAGGCCAAATTTGGTGTATCGTGTGCAGTTTTGGTCACCTAACTTCAGGAAAGATATCAATAAGATAGAAAAAGTACAGAGAAAATTTACTAGGAAGTAGCCTGGACTTCAGGAACTGAGTTACAGAGAAAGGTTAAACAGGTTAGGAATTTATTCCCTAGAGTATAGAAGAAGGAGGGGAGATTTGATAGAGGTATTTAAAATTATGAGGGGGATAGATAGATTAAATACAGGTAGGCTTTTTCCATTGATGTTAGGTGAGATACAGAGGACAAGGGTTATGGGTCAAAGGCAAAAGGTTTAGGGGGAGCATGAGGGGAAATTTCTTCACACAGATAGTGGTGGGAGTGTGAAATGAGCTGCTAGCTGAAGTGGTGAATGTGGGGGTCACTTGTAACATTTAAGATGTATTGGACAGGTACATGGGTGGAAGAGGTATGGAGGGCTATAGACTGGGTGTGTGGAACTAGGCAGAAAAATGCTTCAGCACAGACCAGAAGGGCTGAATGGGCCTGGTTCTGTTCTGTAATGTTCTTTGGATAAATTGACAAATGATTCAAGAGAGATGTGAGGCAAAATTGTTCAATAGTTTGAACCTGAAACATAACATCGGGGCGGTTGTGGAAGCAGAATCAGTTATTGTGTTCAGAAGACAAGTATTTTGAGGAATAAATCAGGAGTTATGGGTGGATTGGTATGAGGTGGAGGAATGTAGGACTTGATGAATGGCCAAATGATCTTTCATTTTTGCAGATTTTTAACTCTGTGACCTCTTGGATTCTTTCAATATGGACAGTCTGCTGGGAAAGTGGAGAAATTTTTTATCTTATACATTCAAAATTCAGGGTCCATTTAAAAGAAAGGGAGCTCCTTCACGGCTTACATTTCACTCTGCACCTAATTCATGCAGCATGGTTAAAGTGTTCCTTTCAGACTGTAAGATTTTCTTTTTACTTGGATGGAATCACAGTTATATGAAAAAAATCACCATGTGTATGTGCTCCTCCCGTGGCCTCAGATTTCCATGAATGGATAAGCCAGTGCCCTATGCTCAAAATAAATATACCTCAGAGGTTGTTGGATAAACTATTCTCACTGGGACTCAGTGTCCCTCTTTTCAACTGGATCATAGACTTCTTGATTGAAAGACCACAGTCTGTCCAGGATAGCAGCAGAACCTCAAACCCCATCACATGGCACACTGGCACACCCCAGAGCTACATGATCAGCCTGCCAGCTGCTTACTTACAACTGTACTGCCAGATTCAGCTCTAACAGAATCATCCAGTTTTCAGACGACACAATGCTGGTTGGCCTCATCGACAACAATTATGAGTCGGAAGACAGAGATGAGGTTCAGAATTATTACTGAGATGCAAGACCAACAACCTATGTTTCAATATGGAGAAGATAAAGTGGATGATTGTGAACTTCAGGATAAGGCCTCAATCCCTACCACATATCAGTGACTCTGTCGTACAGAGAGTGGGGGGCACAAAGTTCCTTGCCATCCATTTAAAGGATGACCTATTCTAGACCCACAACCCCTCCTCAATAGTCAGGAACTTGAAGCAGCATCTACACTTCATAGGAGGTTGAGGAGGGAAGGCTAGCAGCCACCATCCTTACAACATTCTACAGGATCACAATAAAGACTATCCTAACTGGCTGCATCATAATGTGGTATTGTAGCTGCAAAGTATCAAATCGGAATTCAGTACGGAGGATGATTAAAGCTGCTGAGAAGATCACTGGGCTCTCCCTCCCCTGAATTGACAATATCTATAGGGAATTGTGCTTTAAAGAGGTCTCAGAGAATCATTGAAGACCCTTACCATCCAGCACGGAGTATTTCTGAGACACTACCTTCAAAGGAGAGTTCTTTCTTTGGCTTGGCTTTGCGGACGAAGATTTATGGAGGGGGTAAAAGTCCACGTCAGCTGCAGGCTCAATTGTGGCTGACGTGTGTGGGAGGTGGTGTTTAGCCAATCATAGAATTTTTTGAGGCGTTTTTGTCCGATGCGGGACAGGCAGACACGGTTGCAGCGGTTGCAGGGGGAAATTGGTAGGTTGGGGTTGGGTGTTGGGTTTTTTTACAGAAGCATAAGAAGCAGGATGGGAAGCAGCTTCTTCCTGCAGGTGGTGAGACTGTTGAACAATTCTAGAGATCTATCAATTATTTCTAAATCTATCTATTTTGGATCTCTATGTATATAAGCTTTTTGCACATAGGGTGAACAGTTTGTCAGTGTTTGTGCACTATGGTCCAGAGATATGCTGTTTTGGTTGTATATGTAAATGTACAATCAGATGACAATAAATTTGAATTTGCTTTTGACACCGAAATTGGCATTAGTGGTACAGATGACTACTATAAAGATAAAATAAAACTACCCGATTATCTGTTAGCAAATATTGCAACTAAAAAGGGGTGGAAAGAAAATATTTTCTTGCAACTTAAAAGGGGTGAAAAGTGAAAATTTTCTCTTAAATAAACATGTTGAAAATAATCAGCTACACATTGATCAAACTAGAACATTTTAAATTGCTGAAGTATTATTTTGGAGAAAAAAGATAATATATTATCGAAGCTGTCTTGGAATACAAACTATTTGTTGAAATCTTTATCAACAAAAGTTTAAAAAGAAGTCATAGCCACCTATCCACTTACCCCCTCCCCCCCCCCACTCCACCCCACTGATTCACTCACACATAGACCTAAGCTTTTGTAAAATTAAAACCATGTCTGAAGTTTCCCATTTAATTGGACATTAGAAGATCCTGAAGTCTAATTTAGTCAAAAGAGTATAACACCATTCTGAGGAAATCCTCCATCTAGATCTGGGGCAAAACAAATCTCTAACCGTACAACTTTAAAAATTAATTTTAATCCTTTTAATGTTAGCAAGGGGCCTTGAGTAAGGGGAAATGGGTACTGACTATAAAACAACAAGCAGGATAATAAAATGTTCACAATGGGTTGTGTTATGTTAGATTGTACTGGCAGACTAAGTCAGTGAAGCAAATCTATTTTCTAATTTTAAAATTTAGACATACAGCATGATAACAAGCCATTTTGGCCTACGTGTTGGTGCCACCCAATTTAAACCCAATTAACCTACACTCTGGTAATTTTTGAAATATGCTAAAGTAACAGAAGGAACAATTAATAAATTACACTGGAATAGAATAATTTAATATGAAATTAGGATTTTTTTTTGTGTACATGATAAACACTTACACAAAACGTTGGGTCAAATGGCCTGGTTCAGTCATGTAATTTCTATTTTATGTTGGCAATTGATGGCAGTCAGATGGAATTTAGGAGTTATTGTTGAGGAACTAATCAGAAAGGGAATAGTTGAATGCTTCTGTGTGGACCTGGTGCTCAAATCCGTAATAAAAAAAAATAGACTGATTAGGTCACTTGCACTCCTATTGATTTCAACTTGGAAAAGCTGACCCAGGGAACAATGAAACCATGTTATAAAGCTGATTTATACAAATGCAATAAACAGTTTTGTTCAATGTAATGAATTGGTATATTTTAACTCCTACATTAACATCATTGTTATTTTATTTACTTTCATGGAATGCTGGGACAGGCCAGAGGAAATCATGTGAAACAAAGTCCATGTTGTCAAATGATATTGCACTGTAAAATACAATGTTTCAGCGCAAATGAATCTGTAAACCTACTGGAATAAGTTATGTGACATGTGAATATATTCTGGGGCTTTTATTGCTGGAGGTGTATGTGTAATTTCAAATGATGGCAATGCAAAATGTTGTGCAGAATCACTCAATATAAAAACACACCAAATTTGTTAATGGCCATTCTCTGAGTGCACAAAAGCTCATGCAAAAATAAAAAGACTGCATCAGAAATAATTAATGACAATGTTTGTACAATGTCTTCTGTACTTTTAATGGACTCTGCATGTGTAAATATATATTAAAAAAAAGTCATCTGGTCATGTTCTAGACAGCAAACTGTTAACAATAACATCAAGGTATTTGCAAGGCCAATGTTTTAAATGAAAACAAAATGTTTTATTTGTTCCCACTATCAGAAAATGAATGGTTTTCCATGCTGAAGAATATATAATGGTGAAAAGTCACTTTATTCCACAAGCTCTACATAAATCACAGAAGTAGTCAATATTTAATAATGCTTGCCTTGGTTTGGAGTCCCTTGATCACCCCTGTCATGTGTAATAGCTCCCTCTCCGATATCTTTGACATAAAAGCCCAGCTTTACTGCAATACTAACATGTAGAGGGTCATTACAGATCGACATTTACCTTAATCTGTGACTGCCAACCATGAACCGATAAATTCCAGCCGATTCCACTGGGAGAAATCAGTAAACTTCTCAGTGGAAAGAACTCAAAGAAAATTCTGTTGAGAACAGAATCCATTTTCTACAAGCACTGCTCTATAAATGGGTTCTGACTTCTGGAAGTCCTCTTGCTGCTCAGCTTATAACATTTAATACTATTTTGATGATGTGAGGGACATTCTGTCAACTGAAGATGACATGAATTACAGGCAAGCAAAATTTTGCTGTGCAAAAACAATGCAAGATTAAACACAAGGGTACATGGCTGTTGCATTATTCACCTTGCTATCCTAGCTGAGTTCGCTATTCTGTCATGGACTTGACCAAAATGTTGCTACTTTTTAAATTGATCATCACTCTAACACCTCAAAATCTTACAAGTGCTTTAGAACGCAATATTTCAAAGTGCAAAGTAAAAGAGGTCAGTATAGAAGTCAGTTTTCAGTTTGCTTATCTTACCTGAAATTGGGGAATTGGCATTTAATCAGAATCAGACTCAGAATCTATTGTCATGAACTTCAGGAAATTCACTTTTTTGTGGCAGCATCACAGGGCAAACATTTATAAAAACCACATTTCAAAGTAAATGCAAGTAAAAGAAAAAGACAAAATGAGGTTGTGTCTATGGCTCATTGTTCATTCAGAAATCTGATGGAGGAGATGAAAAAGCCGTTCTTGGGCCGCTGAGTGCTTGTGTTCAGGTTCCTGCACCTTTTCCCCAATGGTAGCAGAGTGAAGAGGGTATGGCCTGGGTAGTGGGGAGGGGGGGTGGGGACACTTTGAGGATAGAGGGTGATTTCTTAAGAAACCACCTCTTGTAGATGTCCTCGATGGTGTGAAGACTTGTGTCCATGATGTTGCAGGTTGAGTTAACAACCCTCTGGAGTTTTTTTTTCTGTCCTGAGCATTGGCAATGTTTTATCAACTAGCTGATCTGTCTTCATTCTGTAAGCTTCCTGATTGCCATCTGTAATTCTGATGACATCCATGGAGTCATAGGCAAATTTGCTGATAGCACCTGTGTTGATCATCAGTGAGGAGGAGAAGTTGTTTCCAATTCATACTGACTATGATTTTCCAATGAGGAATTCAAGGATCCAGTTTCAGAGGGAGGTGCAGAGGCCCAGGGTTTGGAGCTTCCTCTGAGGGAATAATGGTGTTGAAGGCTGTGCTGTAGTCAATGGAGTGTTCTCTAACACTTTAGAGAAATAACCTCCAAATGAATTTTTTTGTAGTAGTAGAATTGTTGGCATGCCAATTCTGTGAAGAGAACCCACAAAAATAAACTACTCGATATTTTTCAAGACCTTATCCTAAAAATATTAAAGGCAATTACACTGTGAAATTCCAAATACAATATTTAGTCTGCAGAAGACTAAACCTTAGAGTACTATGTCTGTGCTTCACAGTTCTATGACTTGAACCTTTTCTTAATCTAGGACATGCACAAAGTAGCACATTATTGCACAGGAATACAGAGTTCAACAAATGATTCCCACAAATCTTTTTTCAAAGGTAGCCATGGACCATGAAAGAAAGACAAGTAAAACACAAAATTCTGCAGACAGCGTGATTGAAGTGAAAACACCAAGCTGGAGAATCTCAGCAGGTCAAACAGTGTCCTTTAAATACAAAAGATAAAAATACATAATCGACATTTTGGGCTTGAGGTATGGAAAAATGTCAGCAGGCATCTGAACAAAAGAGTAGTAGGGAGAAATTTGCTTCTTGCAGGGGAATGTTGAGTTCACATTCTATATTTGTCTAATGGAATGGAAAATTATGGGTAAACATTTACTTGTATCAGTAAGTTAGCATCTTTCCATTGTCAATCCAAGCAATTTTAAGGAAACACAAAGAACTAGAGATGCTGGAATCTTGAGCCAACCATGAGCTGCTGGAGGACCTCATTGGGTCCATGGGTAGAAACTGTCCATTTCTATCCATGGATGCTGCCTGACCAGCTGAGTTCCTACAGCAACTCATTGTTTCCTCAATTTTAAAATTTATATGTATGGTGACCCAGCATGCCACTGGTTTAAGTCTGGAATCCTTCTCCTACATTCCTCCATTTGTTTAAACTCTGCTTCTCTGACCAAGCAGACCATCTGTCCAAATATACTCTCTGTCTCTCAGTGTCAACATTTTGTCTGCTGATATTCATTTGAGCTGCAATGATATAGTATTGGTAGATTAAATATATAAAATAAAGGCATTGTTGTTTAAAATTTCAATAAGTTTAGACAGGGCAAATTTATACATGATAAAGTTACTAAAATAAATAATATTTCCTATTAATTTGAGGCCATTAAAATTGTCACAAAAATTTAGGCAATTAATAATGTTAAAAAACAGATACAAACAGATCAAAAATCAATGTTCCATGAAGTTAATCAGACATTATTATGATGTAGTGTGCAATCTGAAATGGAATGGTGCATTAGGTTAGAATATTATTGTTTGACTTCTAAGATTTGGAAAAATAGGAAGGAAGCCTTCTTTCAGAAGACTTTTAAATGTGCTAATTGAAATAAGTTTCAGGTACATCAGTCTGGCTCCCAATGGACATAAATCCACAGCGCAAAACTACCTATGATTTGGTACTAATTAGACAATCTCATTCAGAGAGCTTATAAAGAGGGTAGTGTGGGAAACTGAAATGTCACACTGGTACAGAAGAATACATCAAATTACCTACTACAATTAAAGAGATGCACCAGCTTTTTGTAAAGGTCAGTTCTCAGTAAGATTCTCCTCAATTATAGTCAAGGCACAATTTTGCTCATATTTCGCTGAAGCACTGTACTACCTATGGCCCATAAGGGCCATGAAAAGTGTATACCATCAGCTTGACAAATTTGGTAGTGCCTTTGCTGTTGTTGGAAGGTTATAGGTTCACATCCACATTAAGGCTTGTGCGCAAAGGCTGAGGGCAAAGTGCATTATCAGATATGCTGTCCTTCAAAAGAAATGTTAAACCACGTTCTGGTTTATCTCATTCAATGTTTCAGGTATTGTTAATGATCTGATGACACCAGAAACTTTTTCCCTTCAGGAACACAAGTTAGTTAGAAGAATAAAAAGAGGAAAAATGAGGAGTCACCATGTCTGGATATCAGGATAAAGGTGATAGCTGCATGTGAGTCATGTGACACATGATGGAAGCCAGAACAAGGGGAGAGTGCATTGACTCAGAAGTATGTCTCCAACAAAGCCAGAGAAAATCCTGAAGCATAGATTTTGAGGGCAATGATTACTCTTACAGATCGTACAACATCCATTAGGTCAATAAGCAAGTAGCTTTGCTCAAAATAATGTCACAATCTAATAATCTTCTCTGTGACTCCTCCCTTATTCAGCCCAAGACTGTAGATCCAGTAAGGTTGTGTAATGCCCTGAAAGCTTGCCATTACATTTGATTCCCTGCCTCTCCAGTAGTTTGAGAAATAATTTTTGGTGGATTTTCTCAGATAAAAATAAAACTTGTTGGAAACATTCAGCAGGTCTGACTACATCTGAGGGAAGTGAAAAAGAGTTAGCATTTCAGGTTGAAGGCACTTTAGAATCCACTGAGTTTTTTGTAGCATTTTCAGTTTTCAATTGATATTTTCAGCATCTCAGTTTTTGAAGAGATTTTCCCAGGTTCTTCTGGCTGTTCATGATTGGCTTTTTTCATAATATGTTGAATTCAAATACTGCAATGGCTGCATAATTTACATTGACTAATATCCTTCTTTCTTCTTTGGCTTGGCTTCGCGGATGAAGATTTATGGAGGGGTATGTCCACGTCTGCTGCAGGCTCGTTGGTGACTGACAAGTCCAATGCGGGACAGGCAGGCACGGTTGCAGCGGTTGCAAGGGAAAATTGGTGGGTTGGGGTTGGGTGTTGGGTTTTTCCTCCTTTGTCTTTTGTCAGTGACTAAAATTGACTAATATGTTGCTGGTACATAAGAACACTGCAAGGCAAGTTTATTGCTTTTCCTTTTATTTTCACTTGTGTGCATAAGCTTGTGAAATGCATTTCATATGGTAGTTAGGTAATTGCATCTATAAGTCACGGATTGAAAAGATCAGTCTTATTTTCACCTCACATGACACCATGAGTTAGCCTGCACTATAACCAACTATGTTGATCTGACAGTCAAGTGGATAATATGGCATCTGGAGATATTTTTGTTCAGTTTTTGAGTGAGATCAAGGCAATGCAATGAAAATTGGAGTATAGAACTTACTGCCTCATTACCCCTACTGATCCATCTGGTGCCATTTCCTTTGGGCCTTGACTAAGGGGACCAGAGTGACAGTTTAAAACCAAAATCATGATAGCCAAAATTGAAGTTGCATTTGTGGAAATGGATATTATATATGGTGAATGTAGTGTCTGCTTTTCTTACCTATGAAGGAACTATATTACAAAATGTGTGATTTGAATATCAAGACTAAGCAAGTGAAAATGAAGAATTCTTGAAATAAGGACATTTAGCTAATTTGGGAAACTATTAACTTATTTGAATATAGTGCTGGACTTGGTTTGAACTTCTAAATGGCACAGATTAGCATTGAACAATTCCATTTTCCAAGAAATGTATATTTGGCATCAGGTGGTCATGTAATTAGTATTTATTTGTGGAAATGAAAGAGAGTTTAAACTGAGAAGTGTTTAGATTGATCATGAAAATGGAACGTGTTACTGGATAGAAGGTAGAGACAAAAGCTGAAGCAGGAATCAATACAGAGTGTCATTTAGTTTTGGATGGAAAGAATAGAAAGAAAGATTATTCAGCACCAGGTTTGCCCTTCTCTTGTGGCTTACATACACAAGCTGACAGATTGTCAGGAAGAATGTAGCAATAGTCCATTGTGGCACTGTGAAAGATGGCAAAATGGGGCAGAAGAGATTTTGGACAATTGCTAATTCTATGTCATACGTAGGAATTTAGGACAATGCATCCCTGAATTTCTAACTAACAAGTTGCATGTGGAAATGTAGGAGACAACAATTATTTTCAGTGTTTTCTGCTTTATGATGTGCCACAATTGTCGGACAAGGTTTCAGTGCTATTCATCAAAGATCTGAAGAAATGTAATAGAAGGGATTTGCAACCAAATTTCTGCCAAAAATCCCAAAATATTCATCATCCAAAAAAAGGAAAGAATATCTCTGATCATGGCAATCATGGTTCAATTTAAATAATATGCAATGAGCTCTCCTCCAAATCAGTTCCCAAGAAATGTGCAAGAAATTGGAGGATCACTTTAAGATATTGTCCATGCTTTTGAGACATGTCGTACATGAGGTAACAGCAGGTAATAGCCATTGCTCATGGAATGGCATGAGCCAAACACATATATTTGCTTCATTTGTAGGCGTTTCATCACTTGGAACCATTGGATCAAGAGCCACTTTAGGTTCTATGAGTGTTAAAAGGTCGCAGCCGATTTTGCACAAGAAATCAATCTTGAAGTCTGTTAATAAAATTTTATATGTGAGAGTCACAGCCTATTTGTTCCATACTTTTGCATTTGACTATATAGAATTTCATATTTGTCTATTAAATTTGTGTAGTTTAGCCTATTCATATACTTTATTGAATCTTTATTTTATTTTAGAATCTAGTGTGCTTTCTTTTTATTTGTAAAAGGTGCTCACTCTTTTCAAATTAATAGTATGATCTCAGAGCATGTTTTCATGAAATATCAAACTAACATCAGTACAATCACAGTAACTGAATTAACAGTGCCAACGGCCAGGGTTCAAATTTAAATTTTGTAAGTGACAGGAAGTACCTGATAAAAGTGAACTTTACATAATTAAAGAAAATAATATTTTTTTTTCCCAATTACTGAAATGTGGCACTGTCTTATGTATTTTAAACAGTGTATTCTTAATGTGGGTGTATTAGTTATGCATTGGAAGGATCTCAGTCAACAGGAAAATTCTCATAACCGACATCTGCCATCCCCGTAGGTGCTAGATAATGGGAATTCTACTCTAATAAGTACTTTAGAAGTAATCCTACTGAATTTCCGGAAACTGAGATTAGTGGGAGAGAGGCCAAGAGCATGACTTTCCAGAGGAAGCTAAAAAAAAAAGGAAGCCCCAGGAGATCATGCTCAGAGGGTTTACCTCTCCAAAACAAGTGGGAGACAAATTTAATTTAAAAAAAATCTTGTTCCCTTTTTCCAATAATGTATTAAGATCTGTTGAGTATCAGCCATGAACTGGTGTATGGACTCTCTGCTGTGAAGGTGATGGTCATTGCTATCCTGACCCTTATAACTTGGGAGTATTTAAGATAGTGGTGGGTGATTAATACTGTACTTGCTCTGTACTTCTAAATAGTACAGATTAGCATTGTACAATTCCATTTGCAATGAAATGAATATTTGGCATCGATGGTCATGTAATTAGTATTTATTTGTGGAAGTGGGAGTTTACATTGAGAAGTGCACACTGCTGCATAAGGAACATCATGAATATTCTCCACTAGGGATTAGATATCATCATAACTTCATTGTCAATGACATTCAATCCACTCAGAGCTATTATCCTGGTTTTAAATTGTCAGCCTCTTTTCCCTACAAGACAAAAAGAGAAATGCTGGAGCATGTTGCAATTTGTACATGTAATATGGTTGCTATAACATTTGAGTCTGTGTAAGTTTTGAAATTTAAGTAGAGTTTCAACTTAATTGCCACAAAATACCAAGTGCAGTGAGATGGATTCTTCTGCAAAAAAAAACAGGTTATCTCTAACATTCACATAGATGTGAAAATAACACACATTCACCTTTAATACCTTCACTTTCTCCAGGTCAAAGGGGTAGCCATGATTACCCACATGAGTCCCAGCTTTGCCTTTTGGCTTTTCTGTTGGCTATGTGGAGCAATCCATGCTGCAAGCCTACACAGGCAACGATCTTCAACTCTTCCTCCTCTGCCTGAGTTTGTTGACTTTATCCACTTTGCTGCCAACTTCTCCCCGACCTCAATTCACTTCCTCAATCTCCAGTAACACTCTCCACTTTCTCAATCTTTCTGTTTCCATCTTGCGAGACAAATTTCTTGACAGATATCTTCTACAAACCCATCATCTCCCACAGCTACCTCAATTACACCTCTTCAAACTATGTAAGGATTCTATTTCTTTTTCCCAATTCCTCCATGCCAGATCATCCAAGATGTCTTCCTTCAAACAACATGGCTTCCCCTGTACTATCATCACCTGCATATCCTTCATTACCCACACATCTGCCCTAGCCATTCCCACCCCCATAAGCATCAAGGACAGGATTTCCCTTGTCCTCACCAACCACCCCACAAGACTCTGCATCCAATATATCAACTTCTGCCATTTTCAGCACCATATCAGATGCATCTTCCCTTCTGCACCCCTCTCCACCTTTCACAGGGACCACTCCTGCCAAGCCTTTCTTGTCCACACCTCCTTTCCCGTCAATCGCCCCCATGGCACCTACACCTGCGACCGCAGGAAGTTCTGCATTTGTTCCTTCACCTCCTCCCTCACCACCACACTTCACTTGTGAGTTTGCAGGGGTCAACTATTAGATCTGGTGCTCTTGTTGTGGTCTCCTCTGCAATAGAAAGACCGGACACAGACTGGAAGATCACTTCAATGCGCAACAGCAGGGATGTCCCAGTGGTCACCTATTTCAATTCCTCGCCACATTCCCTTTCCAACATGTCTAATAATGGTCTCATGCACTGTCAGACTGAGACCACCTGCAAATTGGAGGAACAACACCTCATATTCAGTCTGGGAACCCTCTGACCGAATGGCATTAACATCGACTTATCTGGTTTCCATTAGACACCCCCCCCCCCGCCAATCTATTTCCATGTCTCCTGTCCTCTAGCTCTGCCTCTCTCTTGTCTCCTTTCCCCCAGTTCTGCACCCAGAGACCCAAACCTCCCTCCTCCAATCAATTCTCACCTTTGCTCTCTCCTGAATTCCTATCCATATTCAATTAACACAGTTTGTCTGTTAGTCTGTGCACCACTCCCTGGCCTTTTCCTTCTCCCCGGGCTTTTAATTCAACCACCTGCCTGCTTTTTACTCATTCCTTGAAGAAGGTCTCAGGCCTGAAACATCAGTTATGTGTCTTTACCTCCTCAGGACACTGCGAGACCTGCTGAGTTCCTCCAGATTTTTTTTTAACTACAATCAGAGCATCTGCAGACTTCAATGTTTCACACAAAGGACATAATGTACATAGTATAGAATTACACATGAAAAGGATGATCAATTAGCACCAAGCAAGGGCAGCATGATGGCACTGTGATGGGTTTTATGCTCATGGCCATGGGAAAGAAACTGACTTTAAGCTTGCTGATGGAGAAAAAGTCACTGTAAATGTGTGGAAAAGAAAAAGTGTATATCATGGCTATTGTGATTTATGGTGTGAAAAATAAAAAATTTAAAAAAAAAAAAGCTTGCTGATGTACACTTTCACACTCTTTCGCCCTTTTCTCTGATGGGAGGAGGGAGAAGAGAGTGTTATCTGCTTTCTGTAGCTTATTCTGAATTTGAGCAGATATTAGGATAATGACAATTATGCCATAGCTGCAGTTATTGAAAGATGGGATTTTTTTTACTACTTTGTCTGACTAGAACCTAAAGTGTTCAGCATGAATTTCTATCCCTGGCATTACTTCTCGACTTAGTCTCATCCTCCCACATACACTGTTTCTGCACAGTGAATCCCTGTGCGCTTGATGACCAGGATCTCCTTTGGTGTACTATCTCCACTCCTAATGGAACAGGACGATTAGTTTCCATGGCTGTGTGCTCTTCAACCTGTTCCATGACCATATTCCGGAGGTCAGTCCCCTTTAAGAGATGAACAAATGACACTGATTAACACTAGTTATAAACAGATTCATAAGACTTTTGAAATTACTTGTACTCAATAATTTGGGTACCACACTTTCAAAATGCACAATGCTTGTACAAAATAGTGAATTAAACAAACACAGTTTTAACAGATCTTTTTATAAAGTAATGAATTTCTGATTTATGCATTTAATAGCCAAGGAAGCATTTGAAAAAAATATCCAGGAGCCTTTGGTGCAATTAATATAAACATGCTAAATAAGAAATCAAAGTTAATACAATGCTGATCTGCATGGCCAAAATGATATGATGCCAATCAAAATGGCACAGTTCTCAAGTTTAGCCACAACATGAATACTCGAGCCTATTCTGACCACTAAAGGTCGGACAATGGAGATATTTAAATATTAGCCACAGAGTTGAAAGAACATTAATCTGCTCTCTAATCTGAGTCATGAAGAAAACTGTAAAAAAAGCCTATTCATCCTTTCAAGGAGATATCAGAGAAATGTTAAACAAATCATAATCTTGCAAACTTTAAAAATGAGTTTAAGCCACAACCGTGAAGCAGAAAGCGATGAATGATCAAAACACACATACAAAAAACATTTTCCTTCATATTAAAATGTTGAAATATAGGCAGTGACAAATGCAGAATGGATTTCCAGATGAGACAGAAGTATTAGAAGTGATTTGATCTTGCACCTTGGCTCTTTCATGCCACAGAGGATGGATACATTTAAATGGACCATGTAGTTTTCCTTCTGAAATGGTGATATTATGTGACTAGTGGATAAAGTAGTTTATATGTTCAGACAATTATTCTACAACAAATATTAAGTTAAACTTTATTTAAAGAGAATATGATTGAAACAAACTCCCAGGTAATGTGAGAGAAGTAAAAATACAAATGAAATTGATAGAAAGTCTGCCGACCTTAAATAAAGAATATAATGGGTGAATGAAGCAAAATGTCCTTTGTCTTTGATCTTTCTTATGACTGTTATAAATTTATAATTCCAGTTCTTCAGGCAACAATGGATTTCATTGTGACCAAAGAAACAAATAATATGATGTCTCAAATGTGTGTCCTACTTAGACTGAAATAAATAAAATATTGCAGAAAAAAGAAAATTGCATATCCAGAAATTAGCTCAATTGCATTGATAAATTCACTGAATGTTGAGAGTTTGAGGATAACAGATATGATATTATATAGATTTTAATAAATGTAGAAACCAGGAATGGGACAGTCCAGGAAGAGTATATGGAATTCTTAAATAACAAGTGCACTTAAAAATCAAATTGGATTATTGCTTTTATTGAGAGAGATAGGAAAGCTGCAACAAGCTCTTGGCAGTAATTAAATCATCAACAATCCCAAGTAAAATATGAACCCTTTGCGGTCGGATTGGCATTTAAATTCAATGATCATTCCAAGCTCATAATTACAGATCTTTTTCATTTCATCAGTGTTCAGATGGTGGCAAAAATTTAATCAAGCAGAAAACAAGGTAAAAGTAATGTAATGTCCATCAATTTCTCTATTTGCCAAAGAATCCTTGATCACTCCCATTTGATAAATGTACAGGCAACAGCAAAACATCAACATTATTGTCTGCATCTGTGTTTCCCAGTCAAATCGCAAATAGATGTGTTGATACTTTAAATGTTGTATTGATTATTTCATTCACCCAAGCATAACTTCAAATAAATAAAGGTTATCTTTCAGCAAGCTAACCTACAAATTCTGTGAAGCAATTTTGAGTTGGTAACCATCGTTTTGTTTACTTTGTGTCGGAACTGAATATGATGCTGTTGTCACTTTGAGCTTTACCAGATTATAGTCTCAACTTCAAAAGGGAAGAAGCCTCTCTTCTAAAGAACTTGTCCATAAAGCTAGACAAATCTTTACAGGTATTCTGAAATTATGTACGCCTGCATTTTTGGTATTCTAATTTAGAGATTATACTATCATTCAGATTGATTTCAAACAGAATTCATCCTGAGTTGTTCTGGAATTTCCAGAATAGTGCAACTGTGACTAATGACATAACAGAACCATTTATTAATTTAATTTGTTGGTTATATTTTTAACTCAATGAAGTAATTTAAATGTGCCAAAGTGAACATAATCAGAAACCAGGGCCTTTGAAACAGCACACCCTGGGTTTTTCCTATCAATTAAATTGGCTGATCCATATTGACAAGATCAAATTAATAGAGAATACAACATTTCAAGTGTTATTGTCCTGTAATTAATCATTTGCAACCAAAAAATGATAGACTCAAATGACATACAAATACTTTAATCAAATAGAGAATTGCTGAAGAAACTCAGCAGATCAGGGTGGAAATGTTTGGTCAATATTTTGGGTCTGGATGCTTTATCAAGACTGGTGATAAAGGGGTGATGTACATATATAAAGAGAGAAAGAAGTCTGGAGGGGGAAGGAACCTAGAGGTGATAGAGCAGAATGTGTGAGAGGAAGAGGGAGAGACCATGAGGAATGGAGGTGGGTGGGTGACAATAGCTTGAGGACATGGGTTAAGGGTGAATGGTGAAATGTTTAATGGAAAAATTAGGGAGAATATCTTCTTTCAGAAGCTGAAGAGGATGTGGAATGAGCTGTCAGCAGAGGTGGTGGCTGCGGTTTCAATTTCGACACAAAAGAAGATTGAATAGGTAGGTGGATGGGGAGATTTGGAGGGTGAAGGTCCAGGAGCAGATAAATGGGAATAGATGGAATAAATAGTTTAGGATGGACTACATGGGCCAAAGGGGTTATTTCTGTGTTGTAGTGTTATATGGTTTTATTTTATAATGAAGGTCAAAGTGTAAGTATAGAAATAGGTAAAGAAGAGATGAAAGCATTGGAAACAGATGGGGGAGGGTTATCAAAATTAGGAAAATCAATTTTCATGCTGTTAAGTTTAAGGCTGTTGAGGAGGAATGTGGATGAGGCCAATAGATATGTCATTGCAGGATTAGATGGGAGAGTTAAAATGTTTGGCTGCAGGAAGCTCGTTTAGATCCAGAAAGGGAGCACTTTGATTTGTATAATTTTCAAGATTCTTGCTTCTGCAGCTTTTGTGCTTATCAAATACTTTAACTATTTGTTTTAAAAGCAACTTGATAATTTAAAGCAGTGGTTCCCAACCTTTTTCTTCCAACTCACATACCACTTTAATTATTCTCTATGTCATTGGTGTTTTGTGATTAGTAAGGGATTGCTTAAGGTGGGATGTGAGAGGGAAGGGAAGGTTGAGAACCACTGCTCTAGACCCAATTGTTACCAAAATATTTTGCTTGAGAAAAATTGTCATTGGCCCATTTCCTTTGGAGTTATGAAACCGTGCACATAACAAGTCAATTAGGCACGATTAAAACAGTGGTTTTCAAATTTATTTCTTTCCACCCACCTACCACCTTAAGCAATCCTTTACTAATCGCAAAGCACCTATGGCATAGGGAATACTTAAAGTGGTATGTGAGTTGGAAGAAAAAGGTTGGGAACCACTGATTTAAAGTATCGAAAAATCTCAGATTGTCTCAGTGTGGGGGGTGATTTTGCTTTGTGAATTACCTGGGTGGAAAATGAAATCAAACAGTCCAGTTCACAGAATTATGTCCCAACACTAAATATGTCTGAATCTAGCCAATGCCACATGAAATCTGGTAAAATTCAGGAATCCCTGGCCTTTTATAATGTTAGTGAGGGTTTAATGCCAAGATAATTAGTCTTCTGAATGTGATCCAGAATCTAAATATACCAAAGGCTATCTGTTTAAGGTACATTGGGGAAAATTTTGGGGAGATGTCAGAAGCAAGATTATTGACACATTGCCTGGAATGTATTGCCAGGTATGGTGATGAAGGCTGCTAAAAAAGAGATATTTAAAAGACTTAGGCTCATAGATATGAGAAAACTAAAGGGCAATGAATGTGAGATAGGGAAGAGTTAGATTATTATGGACTGAGTTTACACAGGTCAGCATTACATCGAGGGCTGAAGAGTCTGTATTGGCTATATCGTTCTACGATTTATGTGAAATACTTCAGAGATCATCAGCTGATTATATTTTGTTTATTTTATATCAGTAATGGATGATGGAGGTTGCCAACATGAAGTAAGATTTTATTTTTTTGAATTGTGTTACCTTAATATGACGTGTGCCAAATTCTGAGAACATCATTACAGGAAACGGCTATGGATCTGTGTTTCAGCCACATACCCACTCCTCAGATTTGCTTCAAGTCTGCGGTTGCATGTCCTGAAGTTATAGTTGTACTTGTTCCTTCTCATTTATTTTCAAATGATATGAAGTCAGTGACCTCCCTCTCTCTTGTGGTATATATGTTTCTGACGGTGCACACAACGAGAGGAAAGGAGGTCAATGACATCCATGAAGTGCTTGGTTGAAGCTGTATATTATGATTTATTATCTCTTCCTTTTAGCCATCGAGATGATGAGACCCTTTTTCACAACCCTTGAGAAAAAAGCATCCTAAGAAACATATTGACATTTGGTTGCACGCCATAAACTGCAAGCTCTGTTTGTGGAAGGAGTTCATGAATAAAGGGAAACTTTTGGAAATCAAATGCATTAACAATCAGCACCTATGTGTGAACATAGTTGAAGGTAACATTCAACTTCCTTTTGTTCAAAATGATCAATTTAAGTCTGAAAGATAACACCAAAGTTCGGCAGTGCTGAATTAATCAGTTCTGATTACAATTTCTATGTAACTCAGTGCAGAGCTGAGTTCTTTAGAGTATCATATGGTCAAAGGAACATCTAGTAGTAATCAGAATCGCAGGTTTCTTCAACTGAGGAAAATGAACAACTGAATCCAAAACATTCATTCGCTGTAACAGTGCACTAAATTTAGAATGAAATATAAATATAGTTAACATTTTAAATTAAACTACATGTTATGACATTTGCTTTGTTTCCCACGTGTGACCTCGCAAATTTCATCCTTATTTGCTTCTGGCTTCTTGTCACAAGTGAAACAGCCCTCATTTTCTCTATCATCTTCATTCTGCTCCATTAATGCAATGGAAACCTTGGACTGGCAGAATACAGGCTGGGAGATAAGTAATCTGTTTTTCATCTTTTCATAATTTAATATTATACCCATTAATTATTCAATTACTTCCATTTTAATACATTGCAAAATTACCACTCCTGAATGGTACATTTAAGATTGAAAAATTGGTCTTCCCCAATGGCTCAGAAGGTTAAACTGGCAAAGGGAGTAAGATTTTCAGTCCAAGAAAATTTAAAGTTTGATTGTTAATTTGTTTAAAATGATTTGATCTCAGTGAGGGCAGCATTTAAGGCTATTAATTATCTAAATTCCCTGGGAATTACAGGGAAGATTAGTAAAAATGCCTTCTTTGGCTCTTTACTTACTAAACCGTATGGAAAGGACCCACAGGTTGACTGAGGCTTGTCACTTATCTTCAAAATGCTCCAAAGTCAAAGATCCTTCTGCTGTTCAATGAATAAGCTCACACATGGAGAAATGCAACTTGGGTGAGGTACTGTTGGACGAGGAGTATCCTTCAACTAATATCTCCGATTATATGTAAAAGCTCACAGGAAGTAAGAGAAATCTGAATGGAAAAGGAGAAGACACAAAAAATTCAATCTTTAATACAAAAATATATAAATGGTAAACAAGGGTTATGTACATTTCATTAATTCAAATTTTAACCAAGATTAAGAGTTATTAACAAAATTTTAACTTGCTTCTTTATTTCAAACATTCAAATGTTACTTTTTATTCTGTCTTTTTTATTTTTAAATTATTTCTTCCCCCTGGTCAAGAAATCATACTATGTGATGGACATGCACTAAAATGACACTATGTACAGGCCAAGTGATTTCATCTAAAGTGACCGGACAATTAATTTTTTAGTGGATGAACAACAGAACCATAGAACTATAGAAGATTGGAGCACAGAAAACAGCTCCTTTGGCCATTCTAGTCTGTGCCAAACTCTTATTCTGCCTAATCCCACTGACCTGCACCGTCCATATCCCTCTAAACCCCTCCCAACCATGTACCTGTCCAAATTTTTCATAAATTCTAAAATTGAACCCACAGTCACCACTTCAGCTGACAGCTTGATCCATACTTCCACAACTTGGTGTGAAGAAATTCCTCCTAATTTTGCCTAACCTCCCCTTTCACCCTTAACCCATGCCTCTGGTTTATATTTTCCATAATCTCAGTAGAAAACCCCTAATTGCATTAACGCTATCTATACACATCATAATTTTATATACCCTACAAAATATTCCCTCATCCTTCTTCACTCAAGGGAATAAAGTCCTAAGCTGTTTCTCCTTTCCCTGAAACTCAGTTTCTAAAGTTCAGGCATATCTTACTAAATCTTTTCTGCACTCATTAAGTTTTATTGATATAATTCCTGTAGTTAGACAAAACTGCACACAATACTCCAAATTTGACTTAACCGATACCTTATAAATCTTTACCATACCATCACAACTCCTATACTCAATACAGTAAAACCATGTTATCTGGAATTCAAAAAAAATGGCCAAAAAAAATGCGGAAAGTAAATAGATAAAAAGTATAGAATTTTAAAATTGGCATGCCTTGCCGTTAGTTCACCAATCAAGCAACACACAGATCAAGCAAATAGAAAATTCACTGATTCGGCATCTACCAATCCCCATAGTTGCCAAATACCAGGGGGTTTCTGTACATTCATTCAAGAAGGTCAATGTGCTATCTTCTATATCCCCTATCTACCCGTGACACCACTTTCAGGGAATTATAAATGTTAAAAAAAAAATAGATTTACATGAGTCTGTACTGCCCAATTACACTCAAATGACCTACAATCCCAGTTTGTTGTAAAGGGTGAGAAACAACTGGAACACTCAGAGGAAATACATGCAGATTTATATATTTGAATTCCCAGATCCTTCTATACAGCATTCATCAGTGGCCTATCAGTTACCATGTATGTCCTACCTTGGTTTGTCCTTCCAAAATGCGACACCTCACACCTATCTGCAATGACATCCATCTGCCAATTTGTAGTCCATTTTTCTAGCTGGTGTAGATCCCTATGCAAACTTTGAAAGCATTTTTGCTGCCCAGAACCCCTCCAATCAGTGTATCATCTGCAAAAATGCTGATCCATTTTATCACATTATCATTTCGATCATATATTTGACAGACAAAAATGAACTCAGGACTTTATTGTTTGGAATAGAAAAGAAGATAGAAAATAATGCAGTGGCCATCTTAGAAATTCCTCAAGTTAAAGGAAGTTTGTAATCTACATCCATCCACTATGAGTATTGGGCAGAGAGTGACTTAAAGACTTTAATCTAATAGTAAAGTGTCCTTTAATCATGCTGGTGAAGCCATTTCTTGAAAAATCAGTGATATTACTGATGGTTGTGCTTTGGAAACGTGTTTGTTAAAAGCAGCAGGTTACACCCATTAGAATTGGTAGGCTTAAGTCTGTGGACTCCTGTGGATTTATGGAAAGTTTGAACAGAGTTTGGATTTTGCTGCCGCAAGTCCATTGGGGACCATTGATTTAACTGTGTGTGCTTGAGGGATGGTGGAACAAGATGAATAAAAGTGGCTGAAGCAGCTACTGACTTTGCTATTAAGGAGTAATATATTAAAGACATGAAGGTTATGGAACTTAAAAAAGAACAGAGTCAACAGAATCTAGATACAAATAGAATTAAAGGTGTTCCCATTGCAAGACTGATTCTAGCCATGGAAGAAGCAAAGGCTTCAGTTGGTGGGAACGAAGAGATTGGAAAATCATTACAGAAGATGACTGAATATGAAGACAGCAACATGGAATTGGCTGAAGACGTGTAACAATACATTGGCAAAGAGGATAAGAAGGAAGAAAATGTACAATTCAAATTTAAAACACTTTCAGACTTCTGGGCAACAACTGATGTACCAGAAATAAATCCAGAAGACAGTGTGGCAAATGCTGGAAGCAGAAAAAGCAAAGAAAAAAATTCAGGATGAGCTTTGGGGCTTCCTATGGTTCAAGTACTTCATCTCAACATGTAAGGGCTCAAGCTGAGTTGGCCGCTCTACAAGCACAAGAAGTAACTGAGGAGAAATAAGCAGAAGAGGAGCAGCTAATGAAGCAGCAAAGGAAGCAACAAATGGAACAGGAGAAGCACCAATGGGAGCTAAGGAAAAAAAGGGAACAACGGGATCTGAAATCAAGGCTTATTGCTAAACAGGGTGAATTGAAAGTACTGATGAGATCAAAAGAATCTCTTGTTCAAAGTGACCTATCTAGGAGGTTAGATGGTGAGAAGTCATCATGTGAAATGAGACTATTTGATGCTAAGGCAGAACCTTTTGTACCACGGTCACAAAGCATAAATACATATGGACGAATTTCCCCCCCCCACCCCCGAGCGTGGTATTGCCAGTGCTCAATCGTCAATGATCACCACCTTAAGAAGAGATATGAGTCATCAGTCTATCCAATCAGAATCCCATTCTCCACCATCAGGTCATAATAATCAGGGTGAACAAAGGCGTGTGATACTGTCGGCTACAGAACTGGCTTTAAACCACAGCAAACAAAACAATATATGTCAATCATTGAAAAAAAAAATGAAATCACCGCTTTATTAATGCAGCAACAAAGTATCCATTTCTTACCCAAGAAGGAAATAAATTTTTAATGGAAATCCACCAATATCAATCGTTCATAAGATCTTTTGAATATAATATTGAAAGAAAGTAAGTAAAAACATCTGAGATCATCTTTATTTCCTAGAACAGTACACTGGAGAACAACCAAAGGAACTGGTGAGGAGTTGCCTACATATGGACCTAGAAAGGGGTTTCACTTCGGCGAAAGCATTACTACAAGATCATTCAGACAATGAGTATAAAATTGCCAGGGCCTATATAGATAAGGTTCTTTCATGGTCATCAATAAAATCAGAGGATGCAAAGGCTTTACAAGCATACATGTTCTATTTAAGAGGATGCTGGAATGCCATGGAAGATATCAGCTGCATGAGTGTGCTTAATTTAGCATCTAATACGTTAATTACCACTAACAAATTGTCTTTTAAACTGAAGGATTTGTGGAGAACAAGAGTTTGCAAACTTCAGACAAAATATGGGAAGGAAGCTACCTTTGAAGATATTGTGGAGATCTTTGAATGGCATGTGCAGATTGTAACTGTACCAGTATTTGGGAATATCAAGAATACTCCAACAGCGAGTGAAGACAAAAAGAAGTTCAAGCCACAGCCTAGTCTGAAATTGAGAAAGAGTACCTTTGCCACTAATGTGTCAGTTGTAAGTAAGGAAAAGGATGAAGTAACTGAAGAAAATGAGTTTGCCTGTTGAGAAAAACTGTCTGTTCTGTAAAGATGAGCATACTTTGGAAAAGATGATGGTGGAGCTGCCAGATCCGCTACAGTGGCAGCGCAGCCACTGGTGCGGTCCCATGGAGAGCTAAGGAGCGGAGATGCAGCACTCCTGCTGGGTCCAGGCACCCATTCGACTGCCATCAGCTCCACACAGGCTTTGAATAGCCCGTTGAGGGAGCTGACAGTGGTTTTAGTTGAAATCCTGCAATCGTGGGTCTGCATCCAAGATGGCGGCACCTTTTAATTGGCAGCAGCCACGAGGGCCTGCAGACTCCAGGGAAGTGGAGGATTGGAGCAGAGCACCAGAGGATGGGAAGATCACGCACCGTCTGAGAGGGTGAAGCAGAGGAGATGACCTGCGGGGATAGTAAGCACAGTGACGAACCGGTGAGGGGCCTCTGAGGCTGAGGGACCAGTGCTTGCAGATGGCTGCTGGCAACTCACGACAAGGAATCCGTAGAAGCTGTGGGCTGCTGTTGGGAGACTCGCACTGGGCTGCGTACTGCTGGAGACTGGCTCGAACTGGCTGGAGCGATGGCAGGTATTGGGACTTGGATGCGAGGAGGTACCGAGTGTGCTGGAGGGTCCCTGACCAATTGCTAGTGATTTGGACTGGTGTGGCTGCAGGGGCTGCAGAAGCGCTGGAGGCGAAACTTCAGACACTTGGTGACTCTGGGAGTTGCTTTTCTCTCTCTGACTGTAAGAACAGTAAGAGGTGCTTAGGCAATTCCTGCCAATGGCTGATGTGTCTACCTTGCAGGTGGCAAAGAGAAATTTTATGTAATATGATACTATCACTATGACAATTAATTGAATCTTGAAAAACTTGAATCTTGAAAAGTGTATGCAGTTAGAAATGAAATTGCGTGATGAGAAAATTGTTTTTCTAAAGGAAAAGGGATTATGTTTTACCTGTCCATGTGGAGGACACATTAGTAAAAAATGTAAGTGATTCTACTGTGATGGATGCAATTGGATGCAGGAGCTGGCACAATGGGATATAAAATTAATTGAACCACAAACATTGGTCCATCTCCTGCTCAGAATTTACAGCTGTTAGATATGAGCACATTTGATGACTTGAGGGATTTCAGATAAAGTTGATGCTACAAATTACAATGGTTATTAAGGATTGTCATTTTTAAAAATTGAATTTCTGATTAGAAGCATGTGAATTTTTAAAAAATAATATTTTAGAGAGGCCGCCCATGAGCCTGTGCTGCCCCAATTGCACCAAATAACTTCCAAACTCCATACACTTTTGGAGGGTGAAAGGAAACTAGAGTACTTGGTAATGGGGAGAATGTGAAAACTCCTTACACATAGCTTGTGAACCTGGGTCACTGGCACTGCAGTAGCATAACTTCAATGCTAACCTTGATGCCAATGTTTATCTTCTCAGAAGAAATGAACAGTTAGATTTGAAACAAGAAACTTTTCCTCCCTGAAGAGTCACCTATAAATTTTATTTCTGAATGTAACATTCTACACTTTCAGGAGTGGGTTGCTTCCAAAAATGGGCAGATTTCAGAAATGAGCTATATGTACATCTTCTTCTAAACAATGTCCACAATTACAGGAACATATTTGCCCATTCGGATTAGCTGCTCCCATATGATCCACATATCATGCATCTTAATCTGACTTTGCCTCCAACCCATGCCCATCACGTATCACTTATTACTGGGAGATCATGTAGCCCATGGTGAAGCTTATCTTTATTTTACACACACTCTAATCCATTCATCACCCTTATCAGCAATGATCTTTGAATCACGCAGTGCAACCTATTAGTCTCCTTTTCTCCATAATGCCAATTTTCACATCACACAAACATTCCAATTCACCTGACAACCCATTCATCCACCCCACATCAAATTCCACAATTCTCCTCCCAATTTCATAATCTCTGACCAATATTTCTATTCATTTTCATGATCTCTCTGACCTCCATCACCTCCAGTTCTAAGTACAATCATCTCCCTAAACTTCAGTATGTTTATACCCCAACCTCCACATTATTTATCTCAGCCTCCAATTCTTCATCTCTGCAAAAACTACAATCCCTACCTCTAACTTTAGCAATTGCTTCCTGCATTCTCCCCCATGGCCTTTGCAATATTCTTATCCACAATCACAGATTCCCAATCTCATTTGTTTCTCCACAATCCCATCCCAATTTTCACGATCATGCTCCTAACCTTCATCATATCCCACCCAATTTTTAAGTGGATGATCTAACCTGCTGACCAGCATCTTCATCAGGAATGGACAGCATTTATCTTAATTTCTGATAAGGACATGGCCTGGATCAACAGAGTGATTTGCTGATTCCTGTGATTACCATGTACTTGCCAGAACATCTGACGCCTCACCACATGAGTGGAAGACGGAATCTCCCTATCTCTACACATGTAAGAGGCAGCCTCCAATTTTCGTGATTCAGCTCAACCAAGATTTTTTTTGCTCACAGCTAAATTGTTAGGAGTTGGGGACTTATAGTTGAGGGGAAATTTGAGCATTCATGGCTTTTCTGGCAGTCTGTAAGTCAAATTCAGGCAGATATCATGAATTAAATTTATAGCAGCCAACAAAATGTTTGTGTCAAACTTCATCTTCATTGTAGGTTGCAGATACTGGAAAATGCAGCACAAACAATCTGAGATTTAGTGGGTCAAGCAGCATCGGTGGAGAAGAAAGGAATTCTCAACATTTCAGATTGGAAACCTTCATCCACTCTTTCTTGATCTTCTGAATTCTCTGAACGATTTTTTGCTCTATCATCATTTTAATTATTTCCCAAAATACCTTCAGCTAATTTGTTTAAACCTTAGGGATTTTTTTTTGGAAAATTAATGTTTTATATATTTTATTTAAGAATTTAAAACCATATCTACAATTATTCATAAAAAATTGAAAGAAATAATACTGTCACAGAGTTGTCTGTTGTGTATTGACCTATGTGTTGTGTGGTTTTATGTTAAAAAGGTGACAGTTTGCCTTTAAGAACCAAGATGAAGGTGGACTGCTGAGAGAGTGGGAGATGGACTGGGGATGTGCAGAAGATGATCTAGAAATTTCTGGACTTAGAAGACAAACCACCACTGGGTGTGGCTGTGAAGTGGAAGGAGGCCTAAGCAATGTCATTGTCTGGGAGGCAGTTTAGAATGTTGGGCATTTTAAAAGGGATGTACATTCCAAAGACAGCCGGAAGGATTTGGACCAAGCCATTGTTCATCTCTCTGCAAGCAACACAAGAAGACAACTTTGAATTTTGTCCTCTCTCTCTCTCTCTCTCTCAAAGATCTTTTGGCTTCAGTTTACCAAACAAACTGAATTTTGTTTATGATCTTTGCTTCAGTTGAGATCGAAGTTTTGTGAGTCTTGTCTGTTTTGTGTTTTTGTTTGTGTCTAAGTTTTTCTGTGGTGTGGTTGGAAATATAACAGACTTTAATTGCATATGTTATATTTAGGCTGGGGAATTTATTAGTTTTACACTGTTATAGAAATTTGCATAGTAACCAATGGGCATTGTTATAAAAGGGGGGATTTTGAATTAAAGTTTGAAGGTGAATTTTTGTTAATAAAGTAATTGTTCATCTTTATCCCTGTTTGATATGCCTTCTTTGTGGTTGCTGGTTTCATCTTGTAATAATACTTATGTGGTATATATAAATAAAAGCTCCCTTGTCCCTCCCTCTCTACCCATATCCACCCACCCAACCTTAACATTGAAAGAAAATGATAAGAAAATGCCAAAAAAAATCTCTGCACATAATATTGAAGCTAAGGGATATCAGCGCGACGAGCTTTCAGAGAGTCCTTCAAATTTTCAAACCAACACATAAGTATGGGCTCCATGTTTTCAAAAGAAATTATATTTATTATGCAAATTATGAGTTATTTTTTCAAGTGGAATACAAGAACATAATTTAGCATGTAATCTCTCCATTTTTAAATCTGTATTTGATTTCCAAATAATGGCAAAGCTAATTGTAAAAATTTAATTTTATACATAGACAATTTTAATCTTAGACTAATCATTTTAATGTCACCCAAAAAAAACATTGAATCTTGTGGGAGTTTTAATTGTAATATTTTCTCCAAATTTTTTTTTTACCTCTAACTAAAAAGTTTTACTCTAGGACACTCCCAAATAGAATTAAAAAATGAACCAATTTCTTGATTACATCTAAGCATAAATCTGTTAATATTAAATTCAACTTCTTTAATTTTAGGGGAGTTAAATATAATTGATTATTAATCTATACCTTACATTAATAATTTTCATCATACTATCATTACAAAGTTATTTCCAATCATTTTCATCTATGTATCTACCTAAATCAACATCCCATTTTAATCTTGATTTATGAATTCCTATTCTAGGAGCTGTTTTCTGAAGGAATTTATACATCTCTTAAATAAATTTACTCATACCACCCTTAGTTATTAATCATTATAATTCATTTTGTCTAGGTAATCTCAAATTATGACCTAGGTTTTCATTGAAAAAAGCTTTAACTTGATAAAAGCAAAAAAAGATATATTCATGACATTAAATTTTTCCTTCATTCATTGAAAAGTAATAAATGCAGCTGCCTCAAAACAAGCTTCTATTCTTTTTATTCCCATTCGACTCCAAGACCTTATAAATTGATTTTTTTCACAGAAAAAAGAAGTTTATTTTTGATAAAAAGGTGTTCTACGATAAAGTAAATCCTTTCCTCCAATGTCGTAATCTACTTTATTCCATAATTCAATCAAATGTCTCAAAATAGATGTATCTCCAATTCCTGTTAATAATTTAGAATTTCATTAATAAGTGAAATCCTGCGTATAACTTCACCTATTTTACTCAATTCTATTTTAACCCAAATTAAAGTTTTCTTAAACATTCCATTAATAAATTTCAATTGAGCTGCTTTATAATAATTCTTAAAATGAGGAAGTTATAAACCTTCTAATTCAAATTTCCAAGTTAATTCCTCTAAACAAACTCTAGACATCTTTCTTTTCCATAAAAACTTTTTATACTTGAATTTAAATCCTTAAAAGATTGAATTATAGGACAAGGGATAGACTGAAAAAGATATTGAACCTTTGGAAAAATATTCACTCTACCCATTAAAGTTATAGGCAAATCATTCCTTTTATTTAAACCATCCTTAATTTTACTAAATAAAGGTAAATAACTCAATTTATATAAATTATTTTAAAGCATTAAATCTAATCCCTAAATATTTAATTCCATTATCTGACCATCTAAATTGAGCAAATTGTTTATATTGAGTATAATCTCCAATAACCAAGGGCATAATTTCACTTTTATCCCTATTAATTTTATAACCTGATATTTTACCATATTCTTTCATTCTTGCATACAAAGAACACAACGTATTTATAGGATCTGTCATATAAATCAAAACATCATCAGCAAATACATTAATCTTATTTTCCCCTGCACTAACTTTAATACCTTTAATACCAATATCCTGTCTTATTAATTCTGCTAATGGTTCAATTGCTAAAATAAAATCTGAGATAATGTATATCCTTATCTAGTTGCTTTAAACAATGAAAAAACTGAAGGAATATGTCCATACATTACAACCTTGGCAAAAGCATTTTATATAATGTTTTAATCCAATTAATAAATATGATCCAAAACCAAATTTTTCTCACACTTTAAATAAATAATTCCATTCTAACCTATCAACATTTAATAATGATATTGGTCTATTAGCTTCTGTTTTAAATGAATCCTTAACTTTTATAGGTATTACCGTTACAATCACATTGAAAAACGATTTTGGTAGAGAATGGATTTCACTTGCCTGTGTTACGAGCCCAGAGGACCCCCAAACTCAGCAGCAATAGACATTCACCAAGACAAGTGGCTTTTAAAACAAAAGTTATTTTTAATCAACTTCAAACATGAAAATAGAATCAAACATTAACTTAACTCTTACCTCCACAACTGAGGTACCACCACTAGTCACCTCATGGTCTCGCTGATTAAACTTGCCCCATCAGGGTCTTCTGGATGGTAATTTCTTTCTTCAAGCTACCACAGAGTTACATTCCTTCCTCTATTTCAAATTAACCCCCTTCTAATTCTAAGCACACATGTATGTAATGTGTGTGTAAATTCAAGAAAAATTACTCTTTGATTCACAGTTCAATCTCACTTCTTCCAAGTTTTCTGGTTGCAGGCAATCACCATACTGTGCACAGAATTTAACATTATAAAGTTCACCAGGCTTGGTGCTTGAAAGGTAAATGTTTACCACCCAGGAAGGTTCTTGTAGGGTTTCCAGAGAGAGATTTTTGTTGCTCCAGGATTTCCACAAATGAGGTACCACCACTAGTCACCTCAGGATCTTGCTGATGAAACTTGTCCCATCAGGGTCTTCTAGATGGTAACTTCTTTCTTTAAGCTACCCCAGAGTTCCATTCCTCCCTCTATTTCAAGATGAACATCAGACAGATAGCACTTCCACCCATCTACTGCTATGGAACTTGTTTTCATCAGTTTCAAACAGTTTTCCCTGGATTGCACTTTTCAGTTACTTGTCAGTGTCCCACACACTGACTGACTGCCTGAGCTGTTAACTCAAATTTCTCTCTCTTTTAACTGAAACTCCAAAGAGATCATGTGACTCATGTCTTGCAAAACCCCCACCTTCCTGAGCAAAACAACAGGAGTTTATCCTTCTGCTCCCATCTGTTGTTATCTTAGGTAAACAATCCAGGAGTGACCTTTCTATGAACACTTTACAGAAAGGGTACTGATAGACAGCATGACTCCAGCAAGACAATGGTGAAGCATTTTATGACCTCAGTTCAATTAAAACGTACTTGTGAAAGGTGTTTACATTCTCCAGAGATCCTGTAATGTGAATTCTTCACCTCAAATAAGATCTGTTTTAAAATATGTGAATGTATGTGACCTACTCTAAATCTTATAAATTCTCCCCAAATATTAATATTGTTACACCTGCTTCAATACCTCTATAAAAATAGGTATTATTAAATCTTAAATTTTAGAATTCTATTAGAAAACCATCCTTTCTGGGAGATTTACCAGTTTGTAAAGAATTAAGAGCATTAATGATTTCCCTCACCATGAATGGTGTATCTAAATATTTCAATCTTGGCAATTTAAAGTAGGTAAATTAATTTTAGATAAAAATTCTAAATGTTACCTTCATCATTATCAACTTAAAATAAAAAAAGCTTTAAAATAATAATTTATTTCTTGAGGTTTGTAAGTAACTTTTAAAAAAATTGTTTTAATAGCATTAATAGTTCTTGAAATGTGTTCAGCTTTTAAATGCAAAGCTAAAACTTTATGTGCCCTTTCTTCCAATTCATAATATTTTTGTTATTTCTTTCAATTAATTTTTCAACCCAATAAGTCGGTATCAAATTATAATATAAATTCTTCTTTATTAATTATTTCTTCTTCACTTTAGATATATTTTTCTGTAAATCTTTTTTTCCAAATTCTTTATTTCTTTTTTCCAATTTATCTAAATCCTTAACATAATCTTTTAAAATTTGGACTGTATAACTTATTATTTGACATCTTAAATAAGCCTTCAAAGCATCCCATAAAATAAATGTATTATTCATTGAATCTGAATTAATATCTAAATATTCCTGGATTTGTTTCCTTGTAAAATTACAAAAATCAACCTTTTTCAATAAAGACAATTTAAATCTTCATCTATATAACATTTTTTTCCTTTTTAAAAATTACACATGATATCAAAAGGGGTGAGCAATCTGATAAAATCCTAATTTTATATTCTGCTTTTATTACTTTTCCTTGTAAATTTGATGACATTTAAAAGCATATCTATTCTCAAATAAGATTCATGTCTATAAGAATAAAAGGAATCATCTTTTTCTTTCGGATTTAACCTACGCCAAATATCGACCAAATTTAAATATTTCATCAAACTCAAAATTATTTTAGCAGTTTTAGTCCTAATAACTGATTTTTGTTACATCCAAAATTGAATCTAGACAACAATTAAATTTTCACTAATAAATTTTTCATCTAGATTGAGTGCATAAATACACATAAGTATCCACATTTCTGAATAAATTTGACAATGTACTAAAACAAATTTCCCAGCAGTATCCATAGCCACAAATTTTATCTTATAAAAAAATATATATATTCCTTTTGCTTTAAAATTTAAAATTAATTAAAATTTAAAATTAATGATTCTCCTTTTCAGTTAAATGTGTTTCCTGTAAAAAAACAATATCAACCATTAACTTTTTTTTAATATAAGCAATACCCTCTTCAGTTTAATTGTTATTAAGCCCATTTATATTAAAAGATACATAATTTAATATATTATGACCCATCATATTCAAATCTAAATATCAAAGAACTCTCACTAATCATTGCACTGGACCCTTGCCCCATAAATATATACAAATAAATTTGACATTTCCAAGAAAAGAAAGAAAAAACCCTGAAAACAAAACCCCTACAAAAAAACTACCGATTAAAAAAAATGTACAAATTCCCTTGACTGTGCGGAAAGTGGCATGCGGCTACGAAACGAAAAGATAAAATGTCTGCCCCCCAGACAGAATGCACATAACTACAATTCAAGTTCATTCAGATATAAGCAGCTTCTTTGAGATCTTTATTCACTTAATCATCATCGATCTCAACCAGTTATTGATGTTTTGAGAACTTTTGCACATCCTGAGCCTTTGGTTCTTGGTGAAACAAAAGCTGTTGAGCAGATCGATTGAAACTTGAAGTTTGATCTTGTTTATGATTTGGCAAAGAATTAGCAAATTTCAAAGCCCCTTCTACATCATCGAAAAACTGTGATTGATTTTCTCCAGAGCAAACTAAGTATGGCAGAGTAACAAATAGAAAGCTTGTATCCTTTCTTCCGTAAAACAGCTTTAGCAGGATTAAATTCCTTTCTTCTTGAAATAATTGACACATTTAAATCCACATAAAAATGATTCTGTTATTTCCTACTATTAAAGGACCTTGTTTTCAAGCATTCTGAACCATCAATCTTAATATTAATTCTTTATCTTGATAAGGTAAACACCTTATCAAAATTGAAAGTGGTGTTTGACCAGGAAATGGTTTCTTTCTATTTGCTCTGTGTGCTCTTTCCAAATCTAATCCATTAGGAAAATTTTCAGGACCCATAATTTCTGGAATCCATTTTAGAAAAAAAATTGTACTGAGTTAGAGCCTTCAAATCTTCAGGTAGCCCAACAATCTTAACATTATTTCTGTGACTATGCTTCTCTAGTAAGTCAATTTTTTGTAAAAGTTATTGTCTTTGTACCTCCCAAGCCATAAAAGAATCTTCCATTTTATTTACTGTACTCTTGCATTGATCTACTTCATCATGATAATCTTGAATACCATCAATTTTCTGAAATTTAGTTTCAACTTTCTTCACAATTTCAGGATATTTTGCCATTTCATGCTTAATAACTTTCATTTCACCTTTCAAATATTGAAATTGCATTTTAGAATCTTTTTTAGAAGAGCACACGAGGCCCAACTTCCTCAGTTATACTCATATATTTAGTAGTTGTTTTCTTAGCTATTTGAGTCTTTGTCGCCATGGTATATTAATTCAGATCAATTCTTAATTTTTTTTTAAATTCAGGTTTTGAATAATTCTGCTGGGTGAGATGTATTTTCAAGTCTCCAACCAATGCCATCACACCATGCACACCACCCCCCCCCCCCCAATAATGTTGAAAGATGTTTCAACTCTACATCCTCCAGGGTGATTGAAAACCCCAAGAGACATATCTTAGGTTTGTTCTTACTGGTGGGTTGGCATGGAATGTCATCTGAAAAACATCATAGTTGAGTAACCACACTAACAATGTATGTGTTAATCAGTTGTGAGATGACATAAATAATGTTATCAGATACTGTGTAAGACAGTCACATGACCCTCTCCAGTATCAAAGATTCTTGGGCAATTGCATGTTCCCCTACAACCTATCTGGCTTTCAGTTGACATCAGCCTATAAAACAAAACACAAGACTCAAACAGAAAGTTCATTTTAAATTTTATACATGTATGTCCATGAGGAATTGTTTATTTAATTACTTTTGAAGGCAAGAAAATGAAAAATAAACATTTGTTAAGTTTATCTCAGTCTACATAAAAAGAGCCCCCTAAAATAATTGAATATGTCAAAGGTTCTGTTGATGTACTTGGAAACATCTATTTAACTTGAATTGCCATGGGCGGATGTGGTGGCCAAGCTTTAGGTATATTTAAGATGGAGGTGGATATAGTAGGTTCTTGATTAGGAAGGGAATCAAGGGTTACGGGGAGAAGCCCTGATGGGGATGAAAAGCAGCCATGATGGAATGGCAGGGTGCACTCAATTGGTTGAAAGTCCCAATTCTCTCATGGGCTTCACTGGTGTCTAACAATTACAGCAAGTAAAGCACTCTGTAGGAACAAACAGAACTCTGGAAGAACTCAAGGTAAAAGGTACAAGTTGACATTTTGGATTAAGACCCTGCATTAGGGCTGAGAGGGCAGAGAAAGGGTAGCTACTACCTGGGGCTGGGAGGGAATAGTCATTGGTAGATTATAGGTGGAACCAGATAGTGATGAACAAATGGAAAATAGCAATATATTTGACCCTCCATACCTTCAGGCCTCTTCTCAACTACTTACCCCTTCAGCTCTACCCTCATCCCCGCTCCATCTGGTTTCACCTATTACCCACTAGTGTCTGTCCCAGTCCTCCTCATACTGCTATTTAGTGGCAATATTTCATTGTTCCTCCCATTCCTGATAAAGTACCTCAATCTGAATGATCAACTTACAGATTTTGCCTTCACTTATGCTGCTTGTGCCACTGAGTTGTTCCCATGTTGATTTTTATAGATTAAAGTTTTCTGCAACTATTTTAATTTATTACCATTTGTATAAAATGTTATGGTGGCTGCATTAACCAACTTAATTGAGCTATCTAACACCTTTCAAAACCTCAAGACATCCTAAAGTACTTCAAAACCAAGGGTTACCTGTTATGTGCAGTCACTAATATATCATAGATAATGCATGAGTCAATGTATGCATAGGATGATCCCAAATATATCAATGTTATGGTGATCAATATCCTAGTGGAATGACAATAAATTTCAGCCAGAACAGTGCTGAATAGTATCTTTGACACCTACCTGAAAGGATAGCCCGGTTTTTTATTTAAAGTCATAATGAAATAAGAAAAACATGACTATATAGCCATCTCATACGAGTTGCTGGAATGCTTATGTACATTTTATGGAAAATTCCCTTGAGCAGAAAATGACCACAGTGATCTGACTTAATGGCAGGGGTGTTACCATGGAGCAAAGGTAGAGATTGCTGAGCTGATCACTTTGTACCATGTTTTTCAGGTTTGTGTGGGTTAGGCATGGAGGGAAAATATTATAAAACAATAAGATTTTCCTATGAAGCAAACAATATCTTCTCAGGGGTTTCTTTTTTGTAAGTTTGGAATGTTTATTTCCAATTTCTCTCCTCACCTACCCCCACCCCCAAATTTTAAATCAGTGCCATTGTGAAGGTGGAAAAATTCTAGTGCTAAGGATATGGAGTAAGCTAATTTGGAGAGAGATAAGGAAATATTTTCATCCAAACAGCAGTGAACCTCTGTGATTCTCTACCACAAAAGACATTGGAAACTAATCATTAAATGGATTCAACAAATGTTACACTTTATTCTTATGAAAAAAAAAAGGATATAGGGATATGGGAAGAATGCTGAGACAGGGTACGGAATTTGATGATCACATTAAGTGGTAAAACCAGCTCAGAGGGCTATATTGCCTACTCCAATTTCCTATGTTTCTATATTTCATACAGGAACCAAACAATTCAGCCCTTCTATGATTTGGCTATTTATTTGGAAGATGATCTGGCTGTTATATCAATTCCATTTATCAATTCTTGTTTTATATCCCTTGATACCCTTGACTAAATTAAAAAAAAATATCAGTCTCAGTCTTGCTAAATTTCAGTATCCAAGCACTTATATCTTCATCACAAGCTCCACAATGGTTCAGCTAAATGCATATTTTCCCAAGATAAGTGAGAATAGACATAGAAGTCCAGGCTAGCCACCTCACACACCATCGATGTGTTAAAAAAATGTTGCCGTTAAGCTGCTAATCATAAATACCATTTTTATCTTTGGTATTTTTACCTTTATGTAACACTTGAGCATTCTAGAATCTGCGTATTGATTATTGTCCTTCCATTCTGAATCAGAATCAGAATTTATTGTCATGAACAAATCATGAAATTCATTGTTTTGTGGCAGCGTCACAGTGGCATCAGACACTATCACTATAAAAAAGTAAAAAATAATAGTGCACAAAAGGTAAGGCAATTCATTGATTATTCAGGAATTTGATGGCAGTGGGGAAGAAGCTGTCCTTGTGTTGCTGAGTGCTCATCTTCAGGCTTCTGTACCCTTTCCCAATGGCAGAAGTGTGATGAGGGCATGGCCTTGGCAGAGGGGAGTTTGAGAATAGAGGCTGCTTTTTTAAAGATATTGCCTCATGTTGATGTCTTTAATGCAGTGAAGTCTGATGCCTGTGATGTTGCAGACTGAGTTAACAATGTTCTAGAGTTTACTCTTATCCTGAGAGTTGACACCTCCATACTAGGCAGTGATGCAACCAGCCAGAATGCTCTCCACAGTTAACCTGTAGATGTTCATGAGAGTCTTTGGTGATATAACAAATCTCCTCAGGCACCTCAAAAAGTTTAGCTGATGGTGAGCCTTCTTTGTGATTGCATCAACATGGAGGCTCCAGGACGAATCCTCAGAGATGTTGACACCCAGGAATTTGAAATTCTTGACCCTCTCCACTACTGAGTCCTCAATGAGGACTGGGTCATGTTCCTCTGACTTCCTCCTGAAGTCCACAATCATCTCCTTGTTTTTTTTTTCTGACATTGAGCACAAGGTTGTTGTCGTTACACCATTCAATGAGCTGATCTATCTCTCTCCTGTATGCTTCCTCATTACTACTTTTGATTCTGCCGACAATTGTGATGTCATCGGCAGACTTGTAGATAGTATTGGAATTGTGCCTGGCCTTACAGTCATGGGTATATAATGAGTAGAGCAATGGGCAAAGCATGCATCCTTGGGGTGCGTCTGAGTTGATAATCAGTGAAGAGGGGAGTTGTTTCCAATTCGTACTGATTGTGGTTTTCGAATGAGAAAGTCAAGGATCCAGTTGCAGAGGGAGGTGCAGAGGCCCAGAGTTTGTAGATTCTTGACCAGTACTGAGGGAATAATGTTATTGAGGGCCGAGCTGTAGTTAATGAAGAGCAGCCGAATATATGAATTGCTGTTTTCGAGGTGATCCAGAACTGAGTGGAGAGCTAGCGATATTGCATCTGCTGTGGAGCAATTGTGATGATAGTCAAAATGCAGCAGGTCCAGATCTTTGCTTAGGATTGTGTTAATTCTGGCCATGACCAGTCTCTCAAAGCATTTCATCTCGGTAGAGGTTAGTGCTTCTAATTACACTAGCAAATCTACTTTTTGGCTGAAAAGATGCATCGTACAAAAAAGCACATGGGAGGGGAAAGGGAATTTTTCTTTTTATATTACTTTGTTTTATAGCAATTATATGGTAATATTTTAGATTAAAATTATATATACATAGAAATAAAGAGTTATAAAACTAGCAAGAGTAATTACATGTCAAATAACTTTTTGCCAATAGATGAAATTCATAAAAGATCCTAGTTTTCAGTGGAATTGCTGATAAAGTACTTTTGGAACCGTGGCCAAGCATTAAGTACGATCTAACCACTATTTAATGAGCAGTGAATGGCATTTGATAAAATGTCATGCACTGCCAGATGGTTTGTATTCACCAATCTGAATCATTATATTTCAGATATCCACTGCCATCTGACATTCTGTATGCTGGGCGAATTTAAATTGAGGTTCTCGCCAAGAGACCTAGTGCATTGCATTGTTCAGTACAAGCTTGAACTCAAAAGGTATGGAAATTCCATGGTATTTGAGTGTTAGGATTGAAACTAAGCAAGGTAGAGGAGTTTTTCCGGTCACAATCAATTCACATAGAACCCATAGCTCATCATCATTCCTTTGATCAATAAGATAAAGACCAAACTTATAATATTGTGTTATACATATCAGAACGTTGTATAAAATATTCTGCTATAAATATTTGTAGGAAATATTATGCATCAACCATCTATAATGAAAATATATAAGTTCAATGAGGGAGAATCAAGTGGGAAGTTCATTTCATTTTCAAATGATGGAAACTTCTCAAATTGAAATAGGGCTGAACTTGTTGAATACGTGCACGGTTCAGAATCTTCAGCCATTAGGAAGTCACCTACATGTATCACTGATTTACACAATTAGACCAAAATTACTCTTTTTAAATCTCTTACTGTCAATTCACTGAGAAGTGATGGCTTGATCCTTTATACTGAGGCAATGTTTGAATGGCAATATTTTCTGGCCACGAGATACTGCATTTACAAAACTGCTGAGAGATTAAAAAATCTTTACAGGTCGCAAAACTATACCCCATATTGGAATCAAACTTTTAAAACATACACTTAAAATATAAATGAAATTATGAACATTTAAAATTATGTAGATAATTAAATTAATTTTAAAAATGTGAATGATCTAAAACACATTTTTATCTTTTAAAATCCATTCAGATGAAGGGATGCAGTAATGAGGTCTGTGGAAAGGACCTTCATTTAAGTCCACATGTATTTCTGAATGTGTGGCAATTATTGAAAATACAAGATGTCCAACAGATCTGTTTGCAAAACAAATTCTGTCACTGCACCTTCTACATGTGACTTGAACCTGAACTATTGAAATGGCCATAAAACATTTCACTGAGTCTTTTTTTGGTTTACAATATTTCATGTAATGAAAAGGTTTCCAGAATGGCATTCCTTTAGTAAGTTGAGGAATTTCTGCCTATACTAATGTCTTAAGCTTAAATGCAGAGGAATTGGCCATATATTTGACCAAAAAAGGAAAGTTTTAGCTTGGAGGAATATATAAATAAACATTTTCTTATTCAGTATTTAGGCATCAGGAATTCTCATGGTATTGGTAAAACGCTCTATCATTATTGATCAATTTCATATATTTTTTCAAAAACATATATTTGAATTTGCTGAGCTCAGTTCCAAAGTGATGTTTTTCTATTTAAGAAGCCTAATGAAGCTATACATCCTCAGTCTTCCATTTCAATTCACAGAAGTTCCATTGAATCTAATGAAATGCTATTAGAATATCCAGAACACAGCAAATATATTGCACTACCCTTTTGACATTGAGAATTAAGTGATTTTAGTTTAAGTAGCAGCCAAGCCCAGACCTGAATGAATTTGTCTCGTTTAGAATAAGCTCAGTGAATTTTATTTTGTACATTCATAGCATAACTGTGAAAATATATTTTATATTTACATTGATATGTATGGACAATGCTAATTTTGAATGAGTAATTAGCAAAACTCAAATTGTAAATTTGACATTGCATGTGATGGTAAGTTGATTTTTTTGCTGTATTTCATAATGATACTTTGAACTTAAAGTATGGCATTCCAGTGTAAAACATTTTTAATTTAAAGTGTAAGATGACATGTAATTTTGAAATTTATTGTAGCATTTATTCATAGAAAACCAGAATGTAGTGTCCAATTTTTTTGTTTTCTGGAAATTCTCAAGCAAAGACACCCTTTGATGATGGAAAGTGACCAAGCAAATTTTATTCAGAGGTCTAAGATAGATCTGTGGAGGTTCAAAAAATGTCCTTAAAGTAATAGGACAGGTTAATAAGGTGGTTAACAAAACACGGGAATGTCTCAGTAGAGAAAGCACAGAGGATATAGATAGAGAACTGCATGCAACAACATCTTGAGTACCTCATTCAGCTCCGGTAAGGAGACTGCCAGTAAGATGTCATTGCATTGATAGGGGAACAGAAGAGATTAGGATGTTGTCAGTTCTGGAAACCTGCTCTAAAGATTAAAAAAGCTGGTGGTGTCTTCATTGGTAATGAAACGGCTGAGGGAGATGAAATAGTGTGGCAAATTACTACTGGCCTAGATACAGCAAAATCAACTAATCCTTGAGAAATGGGTCAAAAATCAGATGTCATAGACTTGTAGATATTGATAGAAGAATTAGAGGGGAATTGAGGTAAACATTTTCACAGAAAGGGCAATCTGGGTCTGGAATTCACAACCTGCGTGGAGAATCAGAGTCGATCCTTGATCCAGGTTCTGGAGTGAGGTCCCAAGCAGACTTTTCTTTTGCTAATTCCTTTTATTTGATACACAAGCCTGTGGAAGGCCTGTCACCTAAATGCATGGGTTTAAATTCTCCAACGCTATCTGACATTAACCAAGCTCACAACAGTAATCTCCTTGTCAGCATGCATTATGCCATCAGTATTAAGCTATGCAATGTCCATCTACATCGTGCACCATATTGTGGACTAATCCCAGACATCACCACTCCCCTCAGGTATTTCATAAATGGTTATATGGTTAACTCAAATTCTGGAGCTTCTTGCTATCTGTGGTCAGGGATAGTGGAATTTCAGCTTGGCTATTGTTGCCAGGCAACACACATCCTAGCCCCTCCTCACTGGTCTTATGTATCTGCAAATGTCTCTGCATAAGCATTAACCAAGTTGAATTAAGTATTCATATTTTGGTTAATTAATCAATGTGTTCATGTATTTGACGTATTAATCAACATCAATTTAAACTAGAAAGACCCTTATATCGATCTGAAGTGTGGTAGAGACAGAAACTCTCATCACATTTAAACAGTTCTTGACTTTGTACATGAAGAGCTGTGATCAGTAGGGCTGCAGATCTAATACTGGAAGAAAGCATTAGGTTGGGTAGGTCTTTTTTTAGACATATAGCACGGTAACAGGCCATTTTGGTCCATGAGTCCGTTCTGCCCAATTTAAACCCAATTAACCTACACCCCCAGTACATTGCAAATGGTGGAAGGAAACCAAAGGCCCCAGGGAAAACCCACGCAGACACGAGGAGGACATTACAGACTGCACAGGATTCGCACCCAGTCCTGATTGGTGGTGCTGTAAAAGCTAATCGCCAACCATTCCATCCTTTGGATACAGAATGAGTGACTTATCTCTGTAACATAAATTTTGTATGACTTTATAATTAATGGAGTGACTGTTAGACTGAAGATTCAGTAATATTATATATTTTTTTAAATTGAGGAGTGTGATTGAATTGTTGGTGAAACTATGATAAAATCCCATGAGTCAATCGAGTCCAACAGTTGAAGGGCAATGGAGGTCAGATCACTATAAAACTGAGGGACTGTGTAGTGGAGCAGTCATTGAGGGAGTGATCATCATCAGAGTGGACAGGCTCAAGAGACTTTGATGAATTGGGACTGAGGTGGTGGTGCAGGAGTTGAAGTAATTAAGGATCACCTTATTCAAGGAACAAAAAGAATTCAGTTGGTAGGCACAAGTAAGGGCAGGTTCTATATATCATATATTCTTATCATAGATATTAGGGATGGTAGCCAAGGCAGGGCAATGCCCCTCTTGCAGAATGTGGGTCACCAGTGAAGCCAACAGCATCCCTGGTAACTTTATCTTCAAGAAGTGCATCCAGCTGCAGCTCCTGACAAGCCAAGTTAAGGAATTAGAGCTGGAGTTGGATGGACTCCGGATCATACAGGAGGCATGGATGGGAAGGGAGGGGAGGATAGATAAGAGTTATAAGGACACTGTCATAGCTGGGAGGCAGGAGTGGGAAAGAGAATAGGCAGGCAGCGCAGGGCACTTCTGTGACCATTCTGCTCAATAAATGTTTATAATTTTGGATACTGTTGGGAGGGGACAAACTACCAGGCAGTAGTCAAGTCAACTCAAGTTTATTGCCATCTGATTATACAAGTATAACCCGATAAGAAACTGTTTCCTGGTTCTCAGTGCAAAAAACATGCAGACATATATCCAGGCATAACACACATACAGGCATAATACACATGCAGGACAAGTATTATATCTATTCAAATAAATAAATAGATATTGTTTTGTACAAATGAGAGTCACGGATGGTTAGGATGAGCAGATCCTTTGTTCATTCACCATTCTCACTGCCTGTGGGAGGAAGCTGTTCCTCAGCTTGTTGGTGCTGGCTCTGATTCTCCTGTATCTCTTCCCTGCTGGGGCCAGCCGAAAAATGCAGTTTTCAAGTTGGAAGGGGTCCTCAATAATTTTGTGTGCCCTCTTCAGACAATGAGCCCAGTAGATCACGTCTTTGGGGGGGGGGGGGTGGGGGCTGGAAAATAGTCTCCAGTGATCCTTTCTGCCACTCCTGTGGATTGATCTCTGATCCATTTCTGTGCAGCAACCGTACCACACTGTGATGCATCCGGCCAGGACACTCTTGATAGAGCTCCTATAGAAGGTTGACAAAATGGTGGCCGATAGCCTTGCCTGCTTCAGTCTTCTCCAGAAGTGCAGTCACTGGTGCATCTTCTTGACAAGTGAGGAAATGTTGAGTGTCTTGAAAGGTCACCAGTTAAGTGAACTCTAAAGAACTTGGTGCTCTCCACTCTCTCTACTATAGAGCTGTTGATGTGTAGTGGAGGGTGGTTGTTCCTGGTCTTACTAAAGTCCATGATCATATCCTTCATCTTGTCTATGTTCAGACTCAGTTTGTTACTCTCACACTATTTCATGAGATTTTCCACCTCTTCTCTGTCAGATGACTCTTCATTGTTGCTGATGAGGTTCAACTACTGTTGTGTCATCTGCAAACTTGATGACACTGTTAGAGTTTGATCTGTGATAAAGTCATGGGTCAGTAGCATGAACAGGAACAAGCTGAGCACATAGTCCTAAGGTGTTCCATGCTCAGAGTAATGGTACCTAATATTCTGCTACCGACCCAGACATACTGTGGCCTTTCCGTTAGGAAGTTCACGATCTAGTTAAGGAGAGGATATTTGAGTTCCAGCAAAGTCATTTTCTTCACCAGCCTCTGGGAAATGTTTGTATTAAACACTGAGCTGCAGCTAATGAATAGCAGTCTGGCCTATGAGACATTGTTCTCTAGATGGGCCAGAATGGAGTAAAGTGACAAGGATATAGCATCATCTGTGGAATGATTTCTTCTATAGGCAAATTGAAATGGATCCAGTGTCTCTGGGAGGTAGGCTTTGAGGCATTCCATCACCAGATGCTTGAAGCATTTCGTAATGGTGGAGGTTAGTACCACAGGGCAGTATCATTGAGGCCTGTAATTGTCATTTTTTGAGTACAGGATGGTGGTATTGTCTTGAATCCTGCGGGAATGATGGACTGCTGCAGTGAGGTATTGAAGACCTCCGTCAATTGGTCTGCACAGTCCTTCAGTACCCTACCTGGTATAATGTCTGGTTCCTCCATCTTGTGTGGGTTCACCTTGGGAAGGGTTTTCCTCACCTCAGCTGCGATTTTGTGGGGAGCCCGTTCATCATCCTGTTCTTCTTATCAAAGTGTGCATAGAAAGTGCTCAGTTTGTCTGGAATGGAAGCGACATTGTACTTAATTCATAAGGTTGACTTGATCTCTTGTCACATGCACCTCGGGTCGCTAATGTTGCACATCTGTCTGTGAATCGTCTACGTGTACCCTCATCTTGCCTTCTGGGAGAGTTTAGCCCTGGGTCATCTTAGTGCCATCCTATCCCCTGTCCTGAAGGCAGGATCACAAGCTCTAAGGAGGCCCGGACCTCTGCATCCAACCTTGGTTTCTGGTTATCCCTGGTTGTGAAGCATTTGATCTTGGTGTTATCCTCAGTAAACTTGCTGATGTAGCCAGTCACTGAGCTTGTGTTTTCCTCCATGTTTACATAACCATTGTAGGTGGCTGCCTCCCTGAAACAGCTCAAGTCATGGTCTCAAAGCAGTCTTGCCCTGGCCACGTCCTGGTCTCCCTGCAACTTATTTAGTCTGTAGGCCGGGGTTAGCAGCACAGATATGTGACCTGGGTGACCAATATTTAAATATTAAAACTAAAATGATAGAAATTTTGTATGCACTATTAATTCTAAACTGTGAATTAGACATTTGCTGTGAGATTATATATATATTTGTATATCTGTTTTTTCTGTGTTTTGGAAAAATGCATAATTATTAAAAGTGAATTTGTAATTTTAAGAAAATTAGAATACAAAACCATTTCTGAATAAACAGAAATAGTTTCATGTTTTCAAATATATTCTTAAATGCACATTTTACTGTGGTTGGAACTAACAATCATCCACCTGAGATAATACAGCATATTCCTGCACAATATTTTACATAATACTTTTCAATTAATTAACATATGTGATGTTTATACAATAAGAAAGGCTGCTTCACCATCAAACTTCTTTGATGCACTTTCATTGTGTGTATATATGGTTCTCAATGTGTACTGTATCTATAACTTTTCCTTCGAAGTACAATTCAATGATGCATTTAATTGATTTCACACCACTGAAATTCAAATGATTTTAGGTGTTGACTGTTCCATTTTCACATTTGTACTGCTAATGCAGGTCACTGAAGATAGATCCACTACAAAGCTACTTACGATTTTCTCCAGAGAAGTAAAATCTGCACTATTTTACAACAGATTTTCCTGATATCGGTTGTTACATATGAGAGAATAAAAGGTTTAGAGGAATATGTGCTTGTGGTGGCGTGGGTCAGTATTACAGCTTATATGAAATGTAAACACTAATATAGGCTTGCAAATTAGAATAACCCATTCTGGTGTTCTTTATTTTACGTACATCTGTGCATTGCTGCTTAAGTTTGTAACACAATGAGTTTATATCAGAGTTTTGATCAAACTTTTCCACATACCTGTAGATATCCAATAATATTGCTTGTTAAAAAGTAGTGATTCCGAACCCAACCAAGCTGTTGTTCCTAATTCTCATAGATTACAATTCTAAACGGCAGGGACCAACAGTAAATATTTGGATTGAATTTTAATCATGTATCTGGGTGGTGCTGTCTATTTTAACAGGAATGGGATACTACAGGCTTTTCCCAGTATATTCTAAAGAAAGATAGAACTAAGGTCAAAGGGTGAGATCATTAAATAAAACACAAGCCAGATGGGATCAGAAGAAGTAATGATGATCTGAGCCCTAAAGGAAAAGTTAAACTCTTGATCCCAAAATGTATACATTTATCTGAAGATTAAAAACCATTTCTGCTCGCTAATATTGTTTCCTCCCACTATACAATTGATACTTCGAATTGTTCTAGAACAAAGTTAGAGCTTAGAGCAGAGATTCTCAACCTTTTCCTTTCTACTCACATACATACCACTTTAAGTAACTTTAAGTGCTCTGTGATTAGTAAGGGATTGTTTAAGGTGGTATGTGGGTGGAAAGGAAAAGTTTGAAAACCACTGTTTTAATTGTCCCTAATTGACTTATAATGTGTATAGTTTCATAACTCCAAAGAAAATCGTTCAATGACAATTTTTCTCAAGCAAAATATTTCAGTGACAATTGGGTCTAGAGCTGTGATTTTCAACCTTCCCTTCCCACTCATAGACCATCTGAAGCAATCCATTACTAATCACAGAGCACCAATGGCATAGAGATTACTTCAGATGGTCTGTGAGTGGAAAGAAAAAGGATGAAAACCATTGACTTACAGGTAATGCATATGAGTTAAAATCATTCTGGTATTGTGGTAAACCACTGTTGTATGTATTTGTCTGGTTGGGCACACCGATTGACTGACTGGCTCATGGATTAAGGTGACTGTTTCACATCCCCCTCTTAAGTTCAGGTCAGTCAAGCAGTATGGATGTGCCTTTCTTCTTCAGTGAATAACAGTCTATTAGTTTCTTAACAACAGTTGTACAAGTAATTGATGGTACATCAAATTTATTCTCTGAATTATTTTTTTACAATGGAGCAGATCCTGAAGCCAGAAAAGCTGAAGATCGACCCTCAATCACCTGAGGCATTTACCAACTTTGAACTCTGGCTACGCTGCTTTGAAGCATTCCTGCAAGCATCCTCCATCGTGCGGTCAGAGATCGATAAACTGCAGGTACTGCGCTCCCGGGTCAGCACCATAATCAGGGACATCACATCATACCAGGAAGTCATGGACATACTGAAAGGACAATTTCTGCAAAAGATCAACATTGCCAGGCACCTTCTAGTCACCCGCAAGCAGTGACCCAGTGAGTTCAATGCAAATATTTTGGAGCAAGGGAAGCTCAGTCTTTGGAGAGCAAGTATTCTGGAGGTGGCTCTCCAGAACATGGAGGCTTACTCAACTGACAACGCAGCCACATCATGGCTACCCTGGGTACTGCCACCCTGGGATGCACTGCCACTCCCCCGCTCTGCTAACAACTGGACCACAGCAGCAGTGCTCTGTGAACACCTCCCACTGTAACCACCCTGTCCCATTGGTGATCCAACCACAGCCATCATGCTCCGAAAACACCTGAAATGCTACTTCTGCAGCCTAGGAAAGCATCAGAGGAAACATTGCCTAGCAAAGGATTCAACTTGCTCCAGTTGCAGGAAGAAGGGACACTACGCCAAAGTGTGCAAGTTGAAACTGCTTCCTAGCAGGTCTGCATGAGGATTGTGGGGCCGCCATCTTGGACACTGCTGTCTTCCACAGCGGTGGCGAGCAGCAATCAGACACTGGCCTCCATCACACTTGACCAGGACAGCCCGCACCAGCTCACCAGGTCAAAGATGGACATAAAGGTAAACGACCACTTAACAAGTTGCTTATTTGACAGTGGGAGCACAGAGAGCTTCATACACTAGGACACGGTGTGGCATCTTTCCTTTACAATATTGCCGATAAATCAGAAGGTCTCCTTGGGCTCCAAGTCACACGTGGTGGACGTCTGGGGCTATTGCATGTTGATTCTAACAGTGTGGGGTACAAACTATAAAACTTTAAACCAATGGTTCTCAATTGTTTTCTTTCCACTCACATACCATCCCAATGCCATTGATGTTCTGTAATTAGTAAGGGATTGCTTAAGGTGGTATTGAGTGGGAAGAGAAGGTTGAGAATCACTGCTATAGATCCCCTTGTTACTGAAATACTTTGCTTGAGAAAAATTGTCATTGGCCCATTTCATTTGGAGTTCTGAAACTGTGCACATAACGAGTCAATTAGAACTGTGGTTTTCAATCTTTTTTGTTCCATCTACATACCACCTTAAGCAATCCCTTACTAACCACAGAGCACCTACGGCTAGGAGATACTTAAAGTGGTAAGTGAGTAGAAATAAAAAGATTGAGACCCATTGCTTTAAACTTTTGGCAATGCTGCAGCTCTGCGCTGCTATACTATTGGGGCTTGATTTCCAGTGTCACCTTAAAAGCATGACGATGTTGTTCGATGGGCCCCATCCACCACTCAGTGTATATAACTGGCAATTTCGAACCTTCCATTTCCCCCCCCCACCCCCTCCTCATTGTTCACAATCACACAGCGAGAAGGTAAGCTATTAAAGTCGGGGGCTTACCGGGGCTTGGGCCTACTTGGTTCGGCTGGGACTCGGAGGAGGAGCTTAGAGAGAGTTGGGCTGTGAGTCGGAGGAGGAGGAGCTTGGAGAAAGTGAGGAGAAGGTAAGCTATTAAAGTCGGTGGCTTACCGGGGCTTGGGCCTACTTGGTTCGGCTGGGATTCGGAGAAGGAGCTTGGAGAGAGTTGGGCTGTGAGTCAGAGGAGGAGGAGGAGCTTGGTGAAAGTGATGGGGTTAATTGATCAAGGGGCCAATAAAAGGAGTAAAAGGGGAGGGAGCAGCTCAGTGAGTGAGTGGAGCAGTGAAGGAGTGAGACTTCCTGCCTTTGGCTCATTAGGCTTCGGCGAAAGCAGGCAAGGAGAAAAGGTAAGCTGAGTTATTTGCCTTCATATTGAGAGTCATGCCAATAGGGTTGTGCTCTGTATTGGGTGTCAGATGTGGGAACAATGGGTGACCTCCACATTCCCAAATGGCCACATCTGCACCAGGTGTACTGAGATGCAGTTACTAAGGGACTGAATTAGGGATATGGAGTTGCAGATTGATGACCTGTGGCTTGTAAGGGAGAATGAAGAGTTAATCGACTCAACTTTCAGGGTGATAAATACTCCAAAACCCGTGTCAGGTAAGTGGGAAATCATCAGGGGAGGAAATAAAAAAGTGAGAAAAATGGAGAGCACACCAGTAACTATCCCACTCAGCAACAGTTATATTGTGTTGGATTCTGTTGAGGGAGATGACCAGAGAGAAGATGGCCAAGGGCACCAGGTCAATGGCAATGAGCCTGGCAGAGTGGTGCAAAAGAAAAAGAAAAGGAGAAATGCAGTAGTTATTGGGGACTCCATTGTCAGGGGTACAGACAGGAGATTCTGTGAGTCAGATAAGTATACCCACATGGAGTGCTGCCTCCCTGGTGCAAGGGTACGAGATATCACAAATCGGGTCCAAAATATTCTGAGAGGAGTGGGAGAGCAGCCTGATGTCTTGGTACATGTGGCTACAAACGACATTGACAAGAAACGGGGGGAGGTAATGAAAAGGGATTACAGTTAGCTGGGACGAAAGCTGAAAGACAGGAATGCTAGGGTGGTGATCTCGGAATTACTACCTGTTCCAAATGCAAGTGATGAAAAGAATGTAAGGATAAGGAAAATGAACGTGTGGCTGAGGGGCTGGTTTACAGGGCAAGGATTTGGTTTCTTGGATCATTCGGATCTCTTTTGGGGAAGGCATGATCTTTACAAGAGGGACGGGTTGCACCTAAATCCAAAAGGTGTCGACATTTTGGCAAGTATGTTTGGTACAGCAGTGGGGCAAGGTTTAAACTAATTTGGCAGGGGTATGGGAACCAGAGTGATAGGGAAAAGGGTAGGGAAGATAAAGGAATGGCCAGAAAAAGTAAAATAGGAAAAGTAATGTTGGGAGGAGAAAGTAAAAAATCAGATGGTACAGTGAGTTTTCGGGTCAATGATAGTCTTAAGAAAATTACAAAGAAAAATAGTGGGCAGAAAAATCAAAAGGAAAGGTTACAGAAGTCACTAGATATCAAAAGGACAAAGAGCATAAAGGCACTTTATCTGAATGCCTGCAGTATTAGAAATAAGGTTAGTGAACTTGAGACGCAAATCGGTAGCCATCACAGAAACATGGCTACAAGATGACCCTAAATGGGAATTAAACTTTCAAGGGTATCAGGTGGTGCAAAGAGATAGACAGGATGGTAAGGGAGGTGGAGTTGCACTCTTAATCAAAGATGAGCTCCAGGCAATAGTGAGGGATGATATAAGATCTAAAGAGCATAATGTTGAGTCCATTTGGGTAGAGATAAAGAATAACAAAGGGAAAAAATTATTGGTGGGTGTTATCTATCGCCCACCAAATAACAATAGTTTAGTGGCACAGGAAATAAATAGAGAGATAAGTGAGGCATGTAATAATGATATGGCAGTTGTCATGGGGGACTTTAACTTCCACATAGATTGGGAAATCAAGTTGGTCATGGGAGTCTGGAAGAGGACTTCATAGAATGCATCCGCGATAGCTTTCTTGAGCAGCATGTTAAGGAACCCACAAGAGAAAATGCTATCCTGGATCTAGTGATCATAGTATGATTGAATTTCTCATTCAGATGGAAGGGAAAATAGTTAGATCTAAAACTAATATATTATGCTTAAACAGGGGTGACTACCATAGGATGAGGGAGGAATTGGGCAGAGTAGACTGGGAGCACAGGCTAATTGATGAAACACTTGAGGAACAGTGGAAGATTTTCAAATAAATATTTTGTAATGCTCAACAAAAATATATTCCAGTCAGGAAAAAGGGCAGCAAGGGAGGGAAAGAACCAACCGTGGTTAACAAAGGAAATAAAGGGGAGTATAAAATTGAAGGCGCAGGTGTACAAAGCTACAAAGAGCAGTGGGAAACTGGAAGATTGGGATAACTTTAAGAGACAACAAGGGGTTACAAAGCAGGTAATAAGAAATGGGAAAAGGGATTATGAAAGTAAATTGGCATAACATATAAAAACAGAAAGCAAAAAATTTTATAAATATATTAAACGGAAGAGGGTTGCCAGAGTTAACATAGGACCCCTGGAGGATGAGAAAGGAAAACTGATAGCAAAAAATGAGGAAATGGCTGAGACATTGAACAAATATTTTGTGTCAGTCTTCACGGTGGAAGACACTTCCAACGTGCCCAAGTGCGGAGTTAAGGATGCGAATGTTGGGGAGGGCCTTGATAAAATAGTTGTTTCAAAGGAAGTAGTGATGGAGAAACTAATGGGACTAAAGCCAGACAAATCACCTGGTCCTGATGATATGCATCCAAGGGTTCTGAAGGAAATGGCAGAAGTTATTGTTGATGCATTGGTGGTCATATACCAAAATTCCTTGGATTCTGGGCAGGTCCCAGCAGACTGGAAGACAGCAAATGTCACGCCACTTTTTAAGAAGGGATGTAGGCATAAGACTGGAAATTATCGGCCAATTAGCTTGACGTCTGTAGTTGGAAAAATGTTTGAAGCCATCATTAAGGATGAAATAGTGAAACTTTTGGAACGTAAGGGTTCAATCAGGCAGACGCAGCATGGTTTTAGAAAGGGAAGATCTTGTTTGACAAACTTGTTAGGATTCTTTGAAGATATAATGGGTTCGGTGGATAGAGGGGAACAGGTTGATGTTGTATATTTGGATTTCCAGAAAGTGTTTGATAAGGTGCCGCACAAGAGACTTATCAGTAAGTTACAGGAAAGTGGAGTCTGGGGAAGTATATTGGCATGGATAGAAAATTGGTTGTCTGACAGGAGGCAGAGAGTCGGGATAAGTGGGAGTTTTTCAGGTTGGCAGAGAGTGGTAAGTGGGGTGCCGTAGGGGTCGGTGCTAGGCTCACAACTGTTCATCATTTACATCGATGACTTGGAGGAGGGGACAAAATGTGGTGTAGCCAAGTTTGCACATGACACCAAATTGAGTGGAAGAGCAAATTGTAATGAGGATGTGGAGAGTCTGCAGAGGGTTATAGTTAAGCTGAATGAGTGGGCAAAGGTCTGGCAGATGGAGTACAATGTTAGTAAGTGTGAGGTTATCCACTTTGGCAAGAAAAATAAAAGAGGTGAATATTATTTAAATGGTGAAAAACTACAGCATGCTGTTGTGTAGAGGGATTTGGGAGTGCTTGTGCATGAATCGCTAAAAGTTAGGTTGCAGGTGCAGCAGGTTATTAAGAAGGCAAATGGAATGTTGGCCTTCATCACTAGAGGAATTGAATTCAGGAGTAGGGAGGTAATGTTACCACTGTATAAGGTACTGGTGAGACCACACCTGGAGTACTGTGTCCAATTCTGGTCTCCATATTTGAGGAAGGATATACTGGCTTTGGAGACGGTCCAGAGGAGGTTTACTAGGTTGATCCCTGGGATGAAGGGGTTGACTTATGAAGAAAGATTATATTGTTTAGGATTGTATTTGCTCGAGTTCAGAAGAATGAGAGGAGATCTTATAGAAACATATAGGGTTATGAAGGGTATGGATAGAATAGATGTAGGAAGGTTTTTTGAGCTGGCTGGGGAAACTAAAATGAGAGGACACAGTCTCAAGATTCGGGGGAGTAGATTTAGGACAGAGATGAGGAAAAATAGTTTTTCCCAGAGAGTAGTGAATGTTTGGAATTCTCTATCCAGGGAAGTGGTTGAGGCTGTTTCATTAAACATATTTAAAATTCGGTTAGATAATTTTTTACATGATAGAGGAATTAGGGGATGTGGGGAGAAGGCAGGTAGGTGGAGTTAGGTCATAAATTAGATCAGCCATGATCTTATTGAATGGCGGAGCAGGCTCGATGGGCCATTTTTGGCCTCCTCCTGTTCCTACTTCCTATGTTCCCATGTACATGACCAAAAACCCAGCCGCTCACCATGCACAACTTGCGGGCTCTCCACACTTTGTTATTTGCCGACCTCACAACCCGACTGTAAACTCATCGCCATTAAAAGTAGACAATGCAATGCCGGGGACAGGGCCTACATCTGGGCAGAGGTACAGCACTTACTCAAGGAAAGGATAATTGAACCCAGCACCAGCCCTTGGAGAGCACAGGTATTGGTAGTACTGAATGGGAAAAAGAATGGGGTGGTCATCGATTACAGTCAAACCATCAACAGATTGGACACATACCCCTTCCCATGAATAGCCGACATGATTAACCAAATAGCACAGTATCAGGTCTCCTCAACTGTTGACCTGAAGTCAGCATATAACCAGCTCCCTATCCGCCCAGAGGACCACCAATATACGAGGTTCAAGGTGGATGGCCACCTCTACCATTTCCTGTGGGTCCCCTTCAGTGTTATGAACGGAGTCTCGGTCTTCCAGTGGGAGATGGACTGCATGGTGGACCAGCACGAACCACAGACCACCTTACCTTACCTTGACAACGTCATTAACTATGGCCACGGCCAGCAGGAACATGATGTCAATCTCCAGAAATTTCTCGAAATGTCCAAGCTCCTCAAACTCACATATAATAAGGCCAAGTGCGTATTTCACACAATTCGGCTGTATTGTTGAGAATGGAGTCATTGGCCCAGACCTTGACTACATGCAACCGCTCCTGGAACTTCCACTCCCCCACAGCCTTAAGGCCCTGAAGAGGTGCCTTGGGTTCTTCTCCTGTAATGCCCAATGGGTCCGCAATTATGCAGACAAGGCCCATCTCCTCATCACAGCCACATCCTTCTCTTTGGCAGCGGAGACTCGCAGAGCCTTCAATCACATCAAGGCAGAAATTGCCAAGGGCAAGATTAATCCACCCTGTTTCAGTTGGAAAGCGATGCGTCAGACTTTGCTCTGGAATCCACCCTTAACCAGGCAGGCAGTCTAGTCACATTTTTTCCCCATACACTGCAGAGCCCAGAAATTCGACACTCTTCAGTAGAGAAAGAGGCCCAAGCTATTGTCAAGGCATTGCAGCACTGGCGCTATTATCTGGCTGGTAAATGATTCACCTTGCTGACTGACCAATGCACAGTCACACTCACATTTAACAATTAGCAGTGGGGCAAAATCAAAAATGACAAGATACTGAGGTGGAGAATTGAACTGTCCATCTATAACTACCATATCTTGCACCGGCCGGGGAAACTTAATGAGCCACCAAGCGCCCTGCCCTGCAGGACCTGTTCCAGCGCACAGATTGACTGCCTACAAACCCTCCACAATGATTCTGCCACCCTGGAGTTACCAGGTTTTTCCACTTCATCAAAGCCTGCTGTACTCCATTGATGAGATTAGATCCATGACAATGAACTGCCAGGTCTGTGCTGAGTGCACGCTGCACTTCTACTGCCAGACAGGGCACAGTTAAAAAAGCAACCCGACACTTCGAGCACCTCAGTGTCAACCTCAAAGGACCTCTTCTCTCCACTGACTGCAATGGGTATTTCCTCAATATCATTAATGAATACTCCTATTGTCCATTTGCCATCCCCTGCTCAAACATGACAGCTACCATAATCATCAAGGCCCTGCGCAGTCTCTTCACTTTATTCGGCTTCCCCACTTATATCCACAGTGATTGGGGATCCTCCTTTATGAGTGATGAGCTGTGCCAGGACCTGTTGGCCAGGGGCATTGTCACGAGCAAGACAATGAGCTACAACCCTCAGGGGAACGGGCAGGCGGAAAGGGAGAACACCACAGTTTGGAAGGCTGTCCTCCTGGCCCAGAGGTCTAAGGGTTTCACAGTCCCCTGCTGGAAAGAGGTCCTCCTAGAGGCACTCCATTCTATCAATACCCTGCTATGCACTGTTATGAATGCCAAACCACATGAATGTATGTTTTCCTTTCCCAGGAAATCTGTGTCAGGGACTACATGGGCAGCATAACTGACATCCTTCGGGCCAGTCCTTCTCTGGAAACATGTGAGGAGCCATAAGTCCGACCCCCTAGCCGAAAGCATACACCTCTCCATGCCAATCCCCAATATGCCTACATGGCGTACCCAGACGGATACAAAGACACCATCTTGGTTAGGGACCTGGCTCCCCCAGAGGCCCTGGAGACCTCGACTGATTACCCCACACACCCTTCATCATTGAACACACACAATGCATCTGACCCCAGCACCCTGCCCCTTCACCAAGTGAGGATACACCAGACTCATCAGCATGTACCAACCAACACAACACTGCATGAGACTGTCCAGGACTCCGTGCTGCACCTCAGCCACAACCAGTACTATGACGGTCCCAACGAAAGAACAGGCCACCTGAGAGACTTGATTTGTGACTTTATTAGTTCATTTTTAACCCGCTGGACTCTTTACAAAAAAAAGGGTGAATGTGATAAACCACTGTTTGCATATAATTGTCTGCTCAGGCACACCCATTGGCCAACTGTACCTGTGGCCCCTCCCACATGCTCCTGTATAAAGATGACTGTTCCACCACCCCCTCTTCAGTGCAGGCCGGTCGAGCAATATAGATGTGCCTTTGTTCTTCAGTTCTTCTTCAGCCCATTGGTTTCTCAACAACAGTTGCTTGAGTAATTGATGATGCATCAGGTATATGCTGCTAAGGTAACTAAGGTTTGCGAACAGTTAACATGATTCAAACTTTTAGATCAAATCTGAGCTCGCTTTTATTTAACAGAAACTACAAGTAATAACTACTAGGCAGCAGAATATCTAACTTTGAAGATGCAAAAAATTGTTGTCCTCTAAATTCATACCTCGATGAAGGGCTCAAGACTGAAATATTGGCTATGTTTCTTTGTCTTTGCTGTAAAAGTCCACTGTTTGACCTGCTGAGTTTCTCCAGCACTGTGTTTTTACTTCAATCACGGTGTCTGCAGACATTCTTGTTTTACTTTTATTTTAAACCTATAAGTGAAGTGGTCAGCACAGCTTGAACAGCCCCAGGCTCACAGCACCAGAGACTTGGCTTTAGTCTTTACCTTTGCTGCTGCACTTGTTGAATTTGCATATTCTTTCTGTGACCATGTGGATTTCATTTGGGTGTTGTAGCTCCTATTCACATTACAAAAGATTTGTGGATTAGTAAATTAAATTGCCACCGAATATGAGAGGTTGACTCTGAGGAGAGATTGAAATGTAGGGATCATTTTTTTAAAATGGGTTAATGTGCATTGGTCTTTCTTCTTTTCTCTTCTTTGGCTTGGCTTCGTGGACAAAGATTTATGGAGGGGTAATGTCCACGTCAGCTGCAGGGTCGTTGGTGGCTGACAAGTCCGATGCGGGACAGGCAGACACGGTTGCAGCGGTTGCAAGGGAAAATTGGTGGGTTGGGGTTGGGTGTTGGGTTTTTCCTCCTTTGTCTTTTGTCAGTGAGGTGGACTCTGCAGTCTTCTTCAAAGGAGGTTGCTGCCCGCCGAACTGTGAGGTGCCAAGATGCACGGTTGAAGGTGAGATCAGCCCACTGGCGGGGGTCAATGGGGCAGGCACCAAGAGATTTCTTTAGGCAGTCCTTGTACCTCTTCTTTGGTGCACCTCTGTCATGGTGGCCAGTGGAGAGCTCGTCATAGAACACGATCTTGGGAAGGTGATGGTCCTCCATTCTGGAGACGTGACCTACCCAGCGCAGTTGGATCTTCAGCAGCGTGGACTCGATGCTGTCGGCCTCTGCCATCTCGAGTACTTCGATGTTAGGGATGAAGTCGCTCCAATGAATGTTGAGGATGGAGCGGAGACAAGGCTGGTGGAAGCGTTCTAGGAGCCGTAGGTGATGCCGGTAGAGGACCCATGATTCGGAGCCGAACAGGAGTGTGGGTATGACAACGGCTCTGTATACGCTAATCTTTGTGAGGTTTTTCAGTTGGTTGTTTTTCCAGACTCTTTTGTGTAGTCTTCCAAAGGCGCTATTTGCCTTGACGAGTCTGTTGTCTATCTCGTTGTCGATCCTTGCATCCGATGAAATGGTGCAGCCGAGATAGGTAAACTGGTTGACTGTTTTGAGTTTTGTGTGCCCGATGGAGATGTTTTGATTGGTATGGACTCACTGACATACAGATTTATTTCTTTGCTCCATGCCTATGATTTCAACCAAAAACACACAGGATGGTACCATCTCAATAATTACCAGTATCATTAACGGGGACAGTGTGAAACACATAATTTACATGAATTCAGTGGACAAATGCATCACCAGCAGTGCATGTATGGAATTAATCAATCTTTTAAGGCCAGAAAATCCATGTTTACCCGCTCTTGCCCTCTCCAGATCCCACTGGATCCACAACATCCAACATAAAACTGGAAGAGGTTGGTACGCCAAACCTCATCTACACAAATTGTCACAGGAAAGGTATGACAGACTTAACCTTAGGTTCTGGGCAAGCAGTGTACCTGCGAAAGATCTGCAAAAGATGGGCCCAGGAAGTTCATAAGGATCTGTTGGTTATCTTGTGTTTTCTCTTTAACTCATCTCCAACTTACCTATCTGAATTGTGGAAGTGGGAGAATGCAAAACTATGGAACAGAGGGCCAGATGAACTTCATATAATGTCCCCCAGAGATGGCTAGTGTGAGAAGCATGATCTTTTAATTTTAATGGAGTTACTAATTTTGAGTTGTTAGGGAAGTGCAAATTTACTTACTTTCATACATTTTTATTAATTTCTAGTACTTTGAAATGTCTTAATCTTTATTTTTAAAAGTATATAATTAAAATATTTCATTTAAAAATAGTTCAAAGCTGTTTGTTAGCAAAAGGGTATGAAGGCTCTCTGAAGGGAGGCCTCAGATTATGCTGTACAAGGCCTAGCTATTATTTGTTGCCTGCTGACAGGTATGAAATTTGCACCCTGAATAGGCTTTGAGCAGCAGCCTGAATCGAGGATATGCGGCTCATTAAATTCAAGCAAATATGCAGCAAACCTGATGAATGCTGTTAGGAAGAATAGTGTCTGAAAAGATTCCCCATTTTCTCAACAAATCTGTCTCTGCTTCCTTCTAAGCTGGCACACAGTTCACCAGCAATATCAATCAAAATGGAATCAAAGAGTAACAGAGAAGTGGTTGATGCATAGGTCAATACAGCTACACTTTTCATCTCCTCTCTCAGCGAAGATATTGCACCATTCCTCAAAGATAACAAGTTGTTGTTGATGGTAGTAATGTGACCAGCATGTAACCCTTTCTGTGTCTCTATGAACAAACATCTATTGTTCTGCAAGGCTGTGATACAATAAATCTGTTTGTGAAGGGGTTTAAAGTTATAAGTTTGCCAAGCTTGTTGGAAGTTTCAAATTGAATATGTGCCCTGCTGAAGTGTGGTTATGCATGATAAGGAATGGGAGTACTGTTATGTGAGGACTTGGCATGGTCTGGCAATAACTGATCAACGGAATGAGAAACCTCACATCATGCAGTTCACATTTTGTCCATCTGGTTGGCAAACAATAATAATGGCAAGTTTTTCCTTATCAGTGTCTTTAATGCATGCAATTCTTCTTGGCATCTAAACCTGGATTATGAAGATATTTCATATTGACATTGGTGGGCAAGCTCATGCATTATGCTTCAATGTACCAGATAGGCTAAGCTTCATGAGATTAAACTCATCCAACAACACCATCAGATGATGTGCATCATTTGGACAAAACATTTGTTCTTGAATTCATATTTACAGGGTTTTCCCAACCATTTATTTAATCCCATACAACTTTTTAAGATATTAAAATGCTAATTTAAGCATAGCTCAGCCATTCAGAAGGGCTGGAATTATTTTCACTCAAAGCGATTAAATTTCTTACAGATCTGTTTGCCTTTCAAGTAAAGGCGAAACTCAACAGGTCATGCAGCATCTATTGAAAGCAAAGAATAACCAATGTTTCGGGTCTAATCCCTTTTCCAAAGTATGAGCAAAAAGTAGGCAGGCACAATTAAAAATATGAAAAGAGTGGGTGAGGAGAGGTGAGGACAAATCAAGAGGGAAGGGTGGGGAGCTGGAGGACAGGAGGAAGAGGGAAAGGCAAAGGGAGAGACTTGGGGAGGAGCTGAACAGAGATCCCTGTTATTGCAAGCAGAGAGAAGGAGCTCAATAAAACAATTTCTCGGTCTGCATACAGTCTCTTTGATGTAGAGGAAATCACAGCAGGAGTAGGGGATGCACCATATGCAGTTGGGGACCCCTGCATATTCACGTAAAGTGTTGCTTCACTTGGAAGGACTGCACGGTCCCCTGAATGGTGGTGAGGGAGGAGGTGTGGGTGCAAGTATAGCATTTCTTGCAGTCACAGGGTAAGTACTGAGAGGGCGATTAGTGGGAAGGGAGGAGCGGATGAGGGAGTCATGGAGGGAATGGTTCCTACGGAAGGCAGAGAGGGGACGATCATGATGTAGGTAGCAGAAATTGTGGGGGATGCGGAAAGTGGTAGGTGAGGACAAGGAGAATCCTGTCCTTAATGCATCTTAAGGAGAAGGTGGCCAGGTTGCAGGGTGGGAAATAGAGGAGACACAGGCATGCTTCTGAAGAAGAACAACATCTCGGATGTTCGGGAATGGCAAACCTCATCCAGGAGCAGATGCGACTCAGACAGAGGGATTAAGAGAAAGGATTAGAATCCTTACAACAGACAAGGTGTGAAGAGATTTTGGTGAGGTAATTGTGGAAGTTAGTAGGTTTGTAGAAAATGTCTGCAAAGAGTTTGTCTCCTGAGATACTGTTGCCAGAGATGCTCCAATTGAATTTGAGGCAGGGTTGAAAGTTAGCTGCAAAGTGAATAAAGTTGACAAGTTCATTACAGGAAAAGAAGGTAGCACCAAAGTAATTGTCCATAGAGCACAGGAAGAGTTGAGGATCCTTGCCCGTGCAGGCTTGTAGCATCGATTGCTCCACATAACCAAGAATAAGGCAGGAATAGCTGAGATCCATGACTACCCCTTCAGCACTTTCAAATGTTGGTGATGAGCATGGTTTTCATCCCTCCGCTGATTCCCCCAGGAGTTGCTTAGTCCAGGTCCATTCTAGATCAGTGACTTCTCATAGTTGAATAATGAAGGTTGATTTTGGAAAATCGTGTGAAATCAGCCTTACACATTACTAGAATGAAACTCATTGTTTTGTTCCTTTGTTATTTTAACATTGATAATTGGGAAAAAAAATAAAAATAAACCCTTTGAACTCAATCCATAACTGGCATTTTATTAGGAGACTAGAAAGAACTCAATGATCATTCAATCATTAAAATGAAAGCAAAAACATCTTGTATGATGCAGACCTGCAATGCAAACATCTGTGTGTTGTTAAGTCGTTGGCATCTTCCTAATGCAGTACTCCACAGTTGTCAAAAGGGAGCACTTTTGAGCTATTTAAATACTGCATGCTCAACAACTGCAATATCTGAGCTATATAAAATGATGCTATCTCAGGAGTTTTTTAGGTGCTAAAATGGTCATTAAAAATTAAGTGCCATATAAGTTGTCATCTAGAATATTAATTTACATTGCTGTCGTGTTTTTAACTTCAGGCAAAAAAAAAATCACGTACCATTTGGTAACTCTGACTTTATCCATGAGATGTTGAAACAATCAGACCTATACAATTGGACAAAGGAACAGGAACATTTTCTGTACTACTTTCTTCAGGTCTTGCAGTACCCACCTGAGTTATTCTTCATCCTGCTCCAGTGAATGTCTAAGTGGAAAATACATTAAAAAAAGTCATGTTTTATTCTTTACTGTTCCATAAAGTCATCATGTTGTTTCAATGTTATTGCACAAAGCTGTTTTTTTCATCATAATTAATGTACTTGATCATTATGAAGGTTATTAAGAGTATTTATTTAATTTAATTAGCCACTGATTTAAATAACAATGCAAAAAGAGAAAGTATTAGAGCTCTGAACAAATCACTCATCATCTTGTACCAGAAGGGAAGGGGAAAATAAGGGATAAAGAATAAAAGAGATGGAAGACTTGAACAGTCATGATGCAGATAAATATCATACAACTGAACAGAAATATTAGAAAAATACATGAAAATATAAATTAGACTGAAAGGTTTCAAACAAACCTTCTTTTTCCTCAAATACTGCCTCCTGCTGTGCTCATCAGTGTTTTCTATTTCTCCCCCCATTTAAAATGGACTGTTAAAAAGCATTTAGTCACCATAAAAATACATTTCTGCATAAGGTCTACACAGATACATCTCAAAATATGTCTGCAAAATAAAATTATAAATATTGCTTACAAATGAAAGTTGCATGCCTACGAAAATTCTCTTGAAAATCTCTTGGAAATCTTGTTGTCTTCTTTCAAGGGATAATCTCATTTATGACTTTCTACTTTCGTCCCAACAGACCATAATACCACAACTCCCCTGATTCATTCTTTCACTGACCTCATCTCTTCAACTGGGCCAGGCTTCTAATATATTAATTCCCATGTAACCACACCAAAAGATTGCTGGAAAGGCATATTCAGCTCTATAAAGGTTTCTGGATTTGCCGCTGAACTGAAGGTTTGGAGAGAAAAATAAAATCATAAAACTTTCTGACACATGGGGAATTCTCAATGTGTCTAAAACTGATTGGTCACTGCAAATTTCAGAAGCACCTGACAGACCAAGTCCATTGCACCTTTTTGGAGTGGAAAAATGTGCAACTAGGTTTAGGACTGGGGCTGAGATTCAGAAGTGAGAGAAGGGTGTGGGATAAGAGCCCTCATGGTTATTGAACAAAGACTTTCAGAGCTTGACCAGCAAGGGAGGTAAGTGTATGGGAGCATGTGGTGTTGAGTGTTAAAGCTGGAGAGGACATAATAGAGGGGTTTGTTATATGGGATCAAAGTAAGAGATTGGCAATAATTGGGGATTTGGTGGGCTTGAACATGTGGAAAATAAAGGCAATCAATAGTTAGGGATTGACTGAAAGGAGGCCATTCTGTGGCTGATGCCTCCTCTGCCTTTCAAGGGCATGATAGCTGGACATGTATCTTAGCACCTTTTCCATATTTATGAAATCATAGAGGGATTACAGCACAGAAACAGGCCCCTTTGCCCACCAAGCTGGCAATCAATCATCTATTTTTACACACCTCCTCAGACATTTTATCCTCCCCAAATTTACATCAATTTCTCCTCAGATTCTACCATTTATTTACACAATAAGGACGATTTAGAGTGGCCAATTCACCTCTAAGTGCTCATTTCTGAGATATGGGAGGAAATCAGTGTACTCAGAGGAAACATCCACCACCCAGGGAGAATGCACGTAAACTGCACACAACCAGCGTCAGAGATCAGGAATGAACTCAGTTGCACCAATTGTGTTACCCTTTCCTGCACTAACACCACATCAAATGATCCCTTTAACACAGTGGTTCTCAACCTTTTTCTTTCCACTCACATACCACTTTAGATATTCCCTGTGCCATAGGTGCTCTGTGATTAGTAAGGGATTGCTTAAGGTGGTGTGTGGGTGGAAAGAAAAAGGTTAAAAACCACTGTTTTAATCGTGCCTAATTGACTTGTTATGTGCACGGTTTCATAGCTCCAAAGGAAATGGGCCAATGACAATTTTTCTCGAGCAAAATATTCAGTAACAATGGAGTCTCGAGCAATGATTCTCAACCTTCCCTTCTCATTCACATACCACCTTATGCAATCTCTTTAGATTATCGACCAGTGTCTCTCACATCAACAGTGATGAAGTGTTTTGAAAGGCTGGTGTTGAAGCGTATCTGCTCCTGTCTGAACAGCGACATGGACATGTTCCAATTTGCCTATCATATTAACAGGTGGATGCCATCTCACTGGCTCTACATAAAGCCCTGGCACATCTGGACAGTGACGATGCATACATCAGGATGCTCTTTATTGACTACAGTTCAGCATTTAACACCATCATCCCCTCAAAACTGATCAGCAAACTCTTAAGACCTGGGACTCAAAACCCCACTGTAAAATTAAATCCTTGATTTCTTTCCATAAAGACCACAATCAATGAGGATTGGTTAGAATATCTCCTCCACAATCTCAATCAGTAATGGAGCACCCCAGAGCTGTGTTCTTAGCCCCCTGATCTACTCACTTTACACCTACAACTGTGTGGCTCGATACGACAATAAAACCATCTATAAATTTGCCAATGACACCATGGTAGTGGGTTGTATAAGGAAGAGGTTGTATAAAGGAGAGAGATTGAAAACTTTGCTGAATGGTGCACCAACAACAAGCTGACACTCAATGTCACTAAAACCAAAGAGCTGATTGTTGATTTCAGGAAGGGAAAACCAGATGTGTACGATCCAGTGATCATTGAAATATCAGAGATGGAGAGGGTGAGCACATTTACCATCCATATTTTTCCAAAAGAAATCACCTCAAAAATCACCCTAGATCCTATATGCAAAGGTGACATTTTATTCCCCCCAATTTTGCAAGATGGTGACAAGAGGAAAGCACTCAACATACTCACACATGTTTTCCAGAGTTGCTGCTGCTCACATCCTTAGTATGAAGGCTCACTCTCTCATTCCTTTCCCTCCATCCCGCCAGCCCTCTCCCTCATTGCTCACTCCCTCCCGTCGCTTGCTCTCTCCTACAGTGCTTTGAGGGGACTGCTGAGCCTCGAAGGTCAGGATTTTTTCAACGAGCACAAATTGAATGAGGTGTGGGGGTGGGTGGTAGTAAGCGAGCGGCTCCACTTGCTCACTTCCATCCGCCCCTGCACTTTATTCAATTTGCTCAGGGGTCCTGTCACCCACCCCCCCTCCCTCCCATCACTCGCTCTCTCCCACACTGCTTCAAGGGGAGCACTGGGCCTCGATGATCAGGCTCGTCGAAGAAAGTCTGATCATCCAGGACTAGTGCTCCCCTCAAAGCACTGTGGGAGACAGTGAGCAACAGGAGGGAGGGAGTGATGATGGGTGGAAGCAATTGATGGTGGGGAGGGAGTGAGCAATGGGGTGCGGCAGGGGAGGGAATGCTGGGAAACTAAAGAAATTGAATGAGATAATACACTAAAACAATTTTTTCCTGATATCTCACAAAAGTTAAAAGTGGGGGGTGGGGGGGGGGGGCGCTATATGCCAGTGGGTCTTATATGCCATCAAATGCAGTAAATTCTTGGGAGTCACAATCTCAGAGGATCTTTCTTGGACCCAACACACTAATGGCATCGTTTGAAAGCACGTTAGCGCCTCGACTTCTTCAGGAGTTTGCGAAGGTTTGGTATGACTCCAGAAACCCTGGCAAATTTCTACAGATGTGTGGTGGAAAGTGTACTGACCGGCTGCATCATGATCTAGTATGGGGACACCAATACCCCCGAGCTTAAAGCCCTGCAAAACATAGTAGTCACAGGCCAGTACATCACAGGCAAAGTCCTCCCTACCATTGAGAAAATCTACAGGGAATGATGCTGTCAGAGAGCAGCAGCAATCATCAAGGATCCACACCACCCAGCACATGTTCTGTTCTCACTGCTACCATCAGGAAAGAGATACAGGTGCCACAAGATACACACCAGCAAGTTCAGGAACAGTTGGTACTCCTTCACCGTCAGACTCCTCAATGACAAAACTCAGTTAGGGACTCATTTAAGGATTCTTACTTGTGCACTTTATTGTTTGAATTTTTTTCCTCTCTATATTACACAGTCGGTTGTTTCCATTTCTTTATTTGTTTACATAGGTACATTGTGTACAGTTTTTATTTGCACTACCAGTAAGTGCTAATTTTCCCTGATCAGCAGGAAAAAGAATGTCAGGATTGTATGTGATGTTATAGATGTTCTCCGACAATAAATATAAAATCTAAAATAGGCTCTGCAGGATCTGACTGCCTGGTCCTTACACCAATGGCTCTATACAGGCTTTAAGTGGCCAGTTTGAGGAATCAATGGAGTTTTTCTTAAAATCCTGCGATCACTGAGGTCTGTGCCTAAGATGGAAGTGCCTGTGCTGGGCAGCAGACCACGAGGAGCAGCAAACTTGTGCAGGGCACAAGATATGTGAAGAAGGATGGGGAGGTAACTCTGCAGGAAGGTGACCATGGCATTGTACTAGTGAGGACTCCGTGGCTGAGGGACACCCACAGGCTGCGGGTTGGAAGCGACCTGCGTTTGAAGGACCCACACAGAATCTGCAAGAATCTGGCACACAAGAGTCAGGTATCTGAAACAGGATTCAAGAGAATGGTGACTGAGCTGAAGGCTTCCTGCTTGTATCAGAGATTTGGATCTGGAGCTCAGGTTGCCACTGGTTTGAACAGGTGTATGTGAGGCTACAGGATAACTGGAGACAAATCTAAGGACAGTCAGTGTCTCTGAAAGGACTCTCTTTGCTTCTCTTTCTCATTGTGAGTCAAAGGACTCATGCCAAGCTGTGGGCTGCTGGAGACTGGCTGATCAGAACCAGGATTCAAATGGATGCTGAGGATAAAGAGGGCCCCTGAAGTGCTCTGGGAGCTGAAGGCTTCCTCATTGTGTCAGTGGATTTGATCTGGGCTCAGATTGATGATGGCTTGAACTGAACTGGAGTCTCGTTCGGTTGCAGTGGCTGCAGGAGCGCTGGAGGCAAATCCATGGACACTCGGTGACTCTAGGGGACTCTCTTTTGCTTCTCTTTCTCTGACTGTAAGATGTTCCTGGCAATCCTAATGCTAATCGTGAATTATTGTCTGCCTTATAGCATACTAAAGGCAATTTTCGGTAATATTATATTTCTGTTTTATTACATGACAATAAATAGTCTCGGATCTGATTGTTTGGGGCACCAGCAATACTCATGGCAACTCTTCGTTTCCCTTGAAAAAGACAAAAGTTGAAGTGTTTCATGTCTATTCTTCTTCCTCTTTGGCTTGGCTTCGCGGACAAAGATTTATGGAGGGGTAAATCTCCACGTCAGCTGCAGGCTCATTTGTGGCTGACATGTCCGATGCGGGACAGGCAGACACGGTTGCAGCAGTTGCAGGGGAAAATTGGTGGGTTGGGGTTGGGTGTTGGGTTTTTCCTCCTTTGTCTTTTGTCAGTGAGGTGGGCTCCGCGGTCTTCTTCAAAGGAGGTTGCTGCCCGCCGAACTGTGAGGCGCCAAGATGCACGGTTTGAGGCGAGATCAGCCCACTGGCGGTTGTCAGTGTGGCAGGCACCAAGAGATTTCTTTAGGCAGTCCTTGTACCTCTTCTTTGGTGCACCTCTGTCACGGTGGCCAGTGGAGAGCTCGCCATATAACACGATCTTGGGAAGGCGATGGTCCTCCTTTCTGGAGACGTGACCTACCCAGCGCAATTGGATCTTCAGCAGCGTGGATTCGATGCTGTCGGCCTCTGCCATCTCGAGTACTTTGATGTTACATTGTTATGTATTATTACATGACAATAAAAGGAACCTTGAACCATTACTGAGCTGGGAGTCATCTCTGGCATCTAGGGACTAATCATTTTAAGAAACAGCAGGGAAATTTCAAGAGCAATGCAAAACAACCCAGGATGTGGTTATTATTGCATATCCACTCTAGGTAAAAATCATGGCATGAAGTTCAATTAAAAACCACTGGGAAACACATAATGGCAATGTATTTTTCAGCTATTATGCAAGTCGATACTTCTAATGTTAATTTTTTTTTAGCAGTGAAGAATTTTCATACGCTTTCCAAATCATCCAATCTTGTACCAATCAATCATTGCTAAAAAGTGATTTGAATGAAAGAGAAGGAAAGAACTGGAGCAAACCTACAATTCAGAAAAAATCTAATCATATGGATACCATTGACAGCTCCAAGTGCAGCAATAATGCTCAAAAAATAAACAAATAAGCCTCTATTAAAATTTCTCCACTTAGCCAAATACTTAAAAACCATATTCAAAGATAAATAACATATTTTGATTTTTTTCCCTGATTCTTTCTGCTCACACGTTATGCTCTTTCGCTGTCTAGCTCCTGTATCAAACATAAATTATGCTTTCTCAATTAATGTGCATAAAATAGAGTTGTAATGTCATGTTTTTCATGGATAGTGGAAATTGGATAATCAAATGTACCCAAATTTAGATATGGAGATTAAATGCAAATAACAAATAGAAAAGTGAAATTAGTTTTTTAGATGATATATGAATGTTTGCCCACTGTGGTGGATGTAAAAATATTCAGAGCTTGAAATTTGTTCAAATAATTCTAAAAAAAATGCTGAAACATGGCATTTCACTATGACAAATCTTGAACAAATTTTGCATCCATTTCCAGCTCTATTTTTGTCACTTGATAATATCATCATCTCATTTCTTAGTGAGTTTTATTTGTGTTTACTTATATTTAATTTCTACCATGAAGCTCCCTGATGTAACATAAATTGCAGTGCAACACCCAATTAGATTGGTCTGAAAAATAATCATTTTTTTTAGTTCCAAGAGATACAACACAATAACAGGCGCTACTGGCTCACAAGCTAATGCTGTCCAAATACACCCATTTGACAAATTAACCCAGTAACCCCATACATCTTTTGAAATGTGGGAGGAAACTAGAGAACCCATGGTGAGAATGTTCAAACTCTTCACACACTGCCAGGTTCGAACCTGGCCAGTTGGCTCTGTAATAGTGTTGTGCTAACCATACTCTCATCGTGATTGTGTTCAATCATGGTCCAACCAGATTTTTTTAAACAATACCAAAAGTACAGAAACAATGTTGTTTAGAGCAGTGTTAACACTAAAACTGCATTCATAGTGAGATGGATGCCTGTCACATTTCAGACTGACAGCTTCTCTGAAGGCTGAGACTTTTTTTTCCATTTCTCCCAATGCTGTACTGCAAGGAAACCAACAGAATGGGGATTTGCCCAAAAGGCTTCCAAAGTACCACACTCATCCACAGAGAATGATAGCATTGCTGACTTGGAAGGACTCATTAAAAAAAAATTAAAATGTTACAGTACTGTACAGGCCCTTCAGTCCTCCACGTCGTGCTGAATCATATAAAAATGCTAAACTCTCCCTACCCTATAACCCTCTACTTTCCTTTCATCTATGAGCTAAATTAATATTCTTTTAAAGACCCCTAATGTTTCAGCCTCTTCCACCACTCCTGGCAAGGCATTTCATGCCTCAACAACTCTCTGTGTTAAAAAAATATACTCCTGATGTCTCCCCTATACTTCCCTCCCTTAACCTGATACATATGTCCTCGAGTTGTTATTCCCACCATAGGAAACAGGTATTAGCTGTCCAACCTATCTATGCCTCTCATAATTTTGTAGACCTCGATCAAGTCACCTCTCATCCTTCTAAGCTCCAAAGAGAAAAATACCAGCTTTGCCAAACTTGCCTCATAAGACATGCCCTCCAATCCAGGAAACATCTTGGTAAATCTCCTCTGCACCCTTTCTATAGACTCCACATTCTTCCTCTATGAGGCGACCAGAACTGGACAAAATATTCCAAATTTGATCTCACTAGAGACCAGAAAGTTACAACATGACTTCTCTACTGTTATACACAATCCCCCCCTATTAATGAAGCCCAGAATCCCATAGGCTTTTTAAAACTATCCTATCAACCTGTGCAACTACCTTGAAAGATGTATGGACATGAATCCCAAGATCTCTCTGTTCATCCACTCTTAATTTTCTGACCGTTAATTCTGTACTCAGCTTTTCAATTTGTCCTGCCAAAATGCATCACCTCACACTTGTCCAGATTGAACTCCATTTGCCATTTTTTCTGCCTAGCATCCTGCTGATGTCCTCTTGCAACTTCTGACAACCTTCAGTTCCATCTACAATTCCTCCAATCTTCATGCCATCTGCAAACTTATTCACCCAACCTTCTGTAGCATCATCCAGATTATTTATAAATATCACGAAGAACAAGGGACCAAGAACTGATCCCTGTGGCCCTCCACTAGTCACTACCCTTCTTGAAGAGTACCTCCCTTCCACTCTCTAACTTTTACCTGCAAGCCAATTTTTAAAAATCCAGACAGCTAAGGTTCCACTGATCCTGCGTCCCTTAACCTTCTGGATGAGTCTCTCATTGGGCACCTTATCAAATGCCTTTCTGAAATCCATATAGACCACATCCACTGCCCTACCCTCATCAATTTCTTTCATCACTTTCTCAAAGAACTCAATTAGACTTGTGAGGCATGACCTTCCCTTTACAAAGCCATCCTGACTGTCCTTCAGTAGACTGGACTTCTCCAAATGCTGGTAGATCCTATCCTTAAGAATCCTTTCCAATAGTTTACACGCCACTGATGTGAGACCCGTCGGTTTATAATTCCCAGGATTCTCCTTATTAGCTTTTTTTAAACAAAAGGATTACATTTTCCACTTTCCAATCCTCTGGCACTTCCCCCAGAGCCAAAGAGGATTCAAAGACCATAGCCAATGCTCCTGCAATTTCTTCTCTTACGTCTCACAGCAAAATAGGGTATATCTCATCCAGCCCCAAGGACATACCAATCTTGATATTGTTTAGAAGATCTAACACTTCCTCTTGCTTAATCACCACATTGTGCAGCACATGGTCCTGCTCTATTTTGACTTTATCTTGATCAAGGTCCTTTTCTCTTGTAAATACTGATGCAGGACCTCCCCGACCTCCTCCACTTCTAGGCACATATTGTCTCTTTTATCTTTTACTGGCCCTACCTTCATTTTCATCATCTTTCTATTTTTTTTTTACATTTTTGTGGTTATCCTTAATCCTACCTCCCAAGGCCTTTTCATGGGCCCCCTTGGACCTCTCCTAATTTCCTTCTTAAGCTCCTTCCTGGCTTCTATATATTTCTCATGAAGTGTTCCCTGCTTCCTATATCTAACATTAGGCTTGCTTCTTCCTCTTTACAAGTCACCTTACTTGTTTCATCATCCATGTTTCCCTTTTCCTGCCATTTTTTTCTTTGTCCTAGTGGGACAAACCTTTCCTGGACCTAGCTCATTGGTCCCTTAACTTCCTCCACATTACTTCTGTGCTCTCCCCCTTGAACATCTCTTTCCTGCCTAGTTCCTGCCTAATCCTTTCATAATTAGCTCTTCCCCAGTTAATCATTCTCCTATTTAGCCTGAGTTCATATTTTTTTCTATAGCCATACTGAGGCTAAGGGAGTTGTGGTCACTTTCACCAAGGGGTAGCCCTTGACCCGGTTCATGACCTAGCACCAGATCCAGTATGGCTTCTCCTCTCGTTGGCCTGTCCATATACTGTGTCAAGAATCCTTCTTGAACACACCTACCAAATTCAGCCCCATCTATCCCTTTTGAAGTTAGGCGGTCCCAGTCAATATCAGGGAACGTAAAATCTCATTTAAAAGGTCATGTTTAACCAATCTTATAGAATTTTTTGAGGAGGTTACCAGGAAAGTTGACAAAGGAAAGGCTGTGGATGCTGTCCACATTAACTTTAGTAAGGCCTTTGACAAGGTCCCACATGGGGAATTAGTCAGGATGGTTCAGATGCTAACTATTCACGATGACGTCGTGACTGGATATGACAATGACTGGACAGGAGAAGCTAGAGAGTAGTGGTGAGTGATAGCTTCTCAGACTGGAGGTCTGTGACTCAGGCATCAGTGCTGGGATCATTGTTGTTTGTCATCTATATCAATAATCTGGATGATAATGTGGTAAATTGGATCAGCAAGTTTTCAGAGGACACTAAAATTGGAGGTGTTCGGGACAGTGAAGGAAGTTTTCAAAACTTGCAGAGAGATCTGGACCAGCTGGAAAAATGGACTAAAAAATGGCAGATGGAAATTAATGCAGGTAAGTGTGAGGTGTTGCATTTTGGAAGGACAAACTGAAAAAAAAGACAATCATGGTAAATGATATAAATCAGCCCCAAATCGTTTAGGGTTTTTCCCAACCAGAAGCCCTTGGTGAACAATGAAATCCGGAACCTGCTGAGAGCCGGATCACAGACATTTAAGTCGGGAGACCCAGATCAGTTCAGCAGGTGCAGTTATGACCTGCAGAAAGCTATCTCCCAGGTGGAGTGGAGATTCTGAATGAAAATAGAAATGAAAAGGAAAACCTGACAGCTGTGGCAGGGCCTAAATGCCATAACCTGCTACAAAACCAAATCCGATGAAGTAGCAGATAGCAAAGCTTCACTTCCAGAGGAACTCAATGCCTTTTCTGCCCTATATGATGACAGTAACAGTGAAGAACCACTCCTCTGCACCCCAATATTCTCGTGATTATCCCATCCTGTCCATTTCTGAGGATGAGATATGTTTAGACTTCAGGAGAGTGAATCTGAGGATTCAAATACCTAGTCGAGTATTAAAAAATTTTGCTGACCAACATACCAACATACCAACATATTCACTGATATCTTCAATATCTCACTCCAGCAGGGTGTAGTATCCATTGGTTTTAAACAGGCATCAATCATACTGGTGCCCAAGAAGAGGGCAGTAAACTGCCTTAATGACTATCGACCAGTATCACTTATATCAACAGTGATGAAGTGTTTAGAAAGGCAGATGATCAAGCATATCAGCTTCTGTCTGAGCAGCGACATGGATCCATTCCAGTTGGACTATCATAGAAACACATCATCTCACTGGCTCTAAACAAAGCCCTGGAACATCTGGAGAGCAAAGACGCATAAATCAAGATGCTCTTTATCAACTACAGTTCGGCATTTAACACCATCATCCTCTCAAAACTGATCAGCAAACTCCAGGACCCGGGAGTTAACACCCCACTGTGTAAATGGATCATAGATTTCCTCAGCTCCAGACGACAATATTTGAAGATTGGTAAGAACTTCTCCTCCACAATCTCCATCAGTTCCAGAGCACCACAGGGCTGTGTTCTTAGTCCCCTGCTCTACTCTCTTTACACCTAGGACTGCTTAGCTCAGTATGGCAATATTGCCGACAATACCATGGCATTGAATTGTATAAATGATGGGGAGGAGTCAGCATACAGGAGGGAGTTTGAAAACTTGGCTGAATGGTGCAATAATAGCAACCTTGCACTCAATGTCACCAAACTAAGGAGCTGATTGTTGACTTCAGGAAAGGGAAGCCAGAGGTGTACAATCCAGTGATCATTGGGGGATAGGAGATGAAGAGGGTGAGCAAGTTTAGGTTCTTGGGAGTCACTGTCTCAGATTTTTCTTCCTGGACCCAACACACCAATGGCATCATGAAGAAAGCACATCAGCATCTCTACTTCTTTAGGAGTTTGTCTAGGTTTGGTATGACTCCATAAACCCTGACAAATTTCCACAGAAGTTTGGTGGAAAGTGTGCTGACCAGCTATCTCACAGTCAGAAAAACAATATCTCTGACCATAAAGCCCTCCAAAAGGAAGTGGACACAGCACAGAACATCACAGGCAAAACTCTCCCCACTAATGAGTACATCTACAGGGGACACTGCTGTCAGAGAACAGCAGCAATCATCAAGGACTCACACCACCCAGCACAGGCTCTGTTCTTGCTGCTGCCAACATGATAGAGGTCTAGGTACCACAAGACTTGCACCACCAGGTTCAGGAACAGCTGCTACCCCTCCACTGTCAGACTCCTCAACGACAAACTCAATCAGAGACTCATTTAAGGACTTTTACTTGTGCATTTTATTGACTTTCTTTTGTTCTCTCTGTATTGCACAGTCAGTTTGTTTACATTCGTTATCTGTTTACAGTTCTTTTAATTATTTACATGTTTACGCTGTATACAGTTTACTTTTTGCACTACCAATTAGTGGAATACTCCCATGCCTAGAGGAAAAAGGAATCTCAGGGCTGTATGAGATGTCATGTATGTACTCTGACAACAAATCTAAAATTTGAATTTGAAATCTGCTCTGAAAATGGTAGGGCACTATGGAGTGTGGTAGAACAGAGGGATCTGGGAATACATATACATAATTCCCTGAAAGTGGCATCTCAGGTGGATAGAATTGTCAAGAAAGCTTTTTAGCATATTGGCCTTCATAAATCAGAGTACAGCAATTAGGATGTTACGATAAAGTTGTTAAGACATTGGTTAGGCCAAATTTTGAGTATTGTGTACAGGTCTGGTCACTTAACTACAGGGAAGATATAAATAAGATAGAATGAATGCAGAGAAAATTTATTAGGAAGTTACCTGGACTTCAGAAATTGAATTACAGGGAAAGATTAAACAGGTTAGGACTTTATTCCCTGAAGTGTAGAAGAATGAAGGAAGATTTGATAGAGGTATTCAAAATTATGAGGGGGGTAGACAGAGTAAATGTAGATAGGCTTTTTCCACTGAAGCTAGGTGAGATTCAAACCAGAGGACTTGGGTTAACCGTGAAAGGTGAAAAGTTTATGGGGAACGTGAGGGGGAACGTCTTCACACAGAGAGTAGTGGGGGTGTGCAGTTAGCTTCCAGCTGAAGTCATGAATGCGGGCTCAATGTTAACATTTAAGAGGAATTTGGACAGGTACATGGAGGGCTATGGACCGGGTGCAGGTCCATGGGACAAGGCAATAAACAATCAATGCAGACTAGAGGGCTGAAGAGGCCTTTTTCTATGCTGTAATGTTCTCTGGTTCTATAATTCTAACATTCCCGTCAACAATCCAACTATGGCTAACAGAGGAAGGTAACTACAGCAAGAGATCCAAAGAAGAGTCATATAAGATTGCCAAGGTGAGTGACAAACCTGAGGACTCAGAATAGTTTACATTTCAGCAAAGGGAAAAAAAAATCATTGAGAGAATTGAAACAACATAAGAGAGAAAACCTGCAGAGAACATAAACTTGGTCTGTAGAAGCTTCTACCAAAATGTAAAAAAAACAATTAGTGAAGTCTATAGGTCACCTGTAGTCATCAGAAATAAGAGAATTTCTAATAAGTCTTTATTTTTTAAAATATTTTTATTGATTTTAATAAAGAACTTATACAAACAAAAAAAGTACAATCCAATAAGATAGTTACATAAGACAGTTACATAAATTGAATAAGACATTCCATATAATATGAACATACATATATTGTAAATCATATCCATAATTCATATTCTATATGGTATATACCTTTTTAGGAAAAAAAACATAATGCAAAAGAAAATAAAGGAAAGAAGAAAATAATAATGGAAGAGGTGTGGAGGGCTACGGACTGAACCATTTTCTTAAACCTCTGCTATCATCTGGTGAAGGTATTAACGCAGTATTGTAAAGTAAGATGTTTCAGGATTTAGATCCAATGAAGGATAAGTGATATATTTCTAGGTTATGCACATTTTGGTGGGGAACCTGTGTGAAGTGGTTTTCCCTTAAACCTATTGCCATTATCCTTCCTGGTTGTGAATTTACGAGGTGTTATTGGTACAACTAACTCAATACATTTTGTACATGGTACACACTGCAGTCTTGGTGATGGAGGAAATAAATGTTTCAGGATGTTAATTGAATGTCAATTAAATATTCTGTTCTGTCTGGATGGTATCAAGCTTTTGAGAGTTTTGAGCATTGCACTCATCCAGGCAAACAGAGAATGCCCCATTCTGATTCATGCTTCATAGACAGTGGGAATGGTTTTGAAGTGTCAGGAAGTCACTCACAGCAGGATCACCAGCCTCTGATCATCTCTTGTGACCTCCAAGATACTTCTGGTAAGGATCAAGATTATGGTAATGCCATTCAATGTCAAGGGTATGCAATTAGATTTTATCTGAAAAGAAATTTTCATTGTTTGACACTTCTCTGCTTGCCACTTATCAGCCCATGTAACATATTAATGAGCTGCTTCACTTGCTGAGAAATTGTGAATGGAAGTGAACATCTCCATTTCCATTTTTATGATGCAACGAAGGCCATTGAAGATGTCTGGACCAAGGACAATGCTATGAGGAATGTCTGATAGGATATCCTGGGGTTAAGATCATGGCAAAGCAATTAAACAACTACTGAATTCACTGAAGAGGTCACAAATAACTTCTCAGAAATATTAGGGAGCTGAGAAATGGATGATGGTGGGGAACTAATGGAATTTAATATTAGTTAAAAAATGGTGTTAGAGACATTAATGGTGCTGAAAGCTAATAAAGCCCCAGGGCCTCATAATTTGTATCCCAGAGTATTAAAGGAGATAACTGTGGATATATTGGATGAATGATTATTATTTTCCAGAATTCTATAATTATGGAATAGTTTCCACAGATTGGAGGGAGGTGGGAAACAAACACAACCTGCCATTTAAAAGAAGCAGAAAGAAAACAGGACACTGCAGACCATTGCCAGTAGTAGAGTAAAAGCGGAAGGTTATTTTAGAGAATAGGATAACTGGACACTTAGAAAATATCAATAGGACTGGACAAAGACAGCATGGATTTCTGGAAGGTAAATTTTATTTGACCAATCAGCAGGTTGTTTTTGAGAATGTAATCAATGTAATAGTCCCTATAAAATGTTGGTGCATTAATGTTATCTAAAGCTCATGACATTAAGGGTATAATGTTGACATGGCTTGAAAATTTGTTGACAGACAGGAAACAGAGAATAGATGACGGGTGGTATTTTATGCAGTAACACAGGGATCAATGATTGGGCCTCAGCTATTCATTAACTATATCGGCGATGTTGGAAAGTGAAAATAATATTTCAGAGTTGGTTGACAATATTAAATTAATGGGACTGTGAATTATAAAGAGGATATAAAGAGGCTACAATCCTAAAGAAATCTCTTGGTGCCTGCCACATTGACCACCGCCAGTGGGCTGATATCGCCTCAAACCGTGCATCTTGGCGCCTCACAGTTTGGCGGGCAGCAACCTCCTTTGAAGAAGACCGCAGAGCCCACCTCATTGACAAAAGGCAAAGGAGGAAAAACCCAACACCCAACCCCAACCAACCAATTTTCCCTTGCAACCGCTGCAATCGTGTCTGCCTGTCCCGCATCGGACTTGTCAGCCACAAACGAGCCTGCAGCTGACGTGGACTTTTACCCCCTCCATAAATCTTCGTCCGCGAAGCCAAGCCAAAGAAAAAAAAACAACTTAAATAGATTGAACTTGGAAAAAAAACAAAACAGAAATAGTAAATTAGATATATGTGAATGTATCCAAAACATTGGAAAACTGAAAAGTCGCATATTATTTAAATGGTATTAGACTAGTAAGCACTAACCTACAATGAGTCTAAAATGTTCTTGAAAACCAATCACTTTCAGAAAGGTGAGGACTTACACCCCAAGATCCCTCTGTATATTAATACTTGCCATTCACTCCACACTTTTCCCTTACATTTGACCTCTCAAAGTGCCACACCTGAGACTTGTCCACATTAAGTCAAATCTAGCACTTCCCTACTCCTATCTCCAACTGATACATAGCTTGTTCTATCCTTTGACAACTGTCTTCACTGTATGTAACTTCACTAATATTTGTCCCATTAGGCTTTTACCAAACATAAGACATACATCTATCTACATTTGAATGGAGGCACCAGACTATAATTAAAAAATAAATGAGCTGAGATTATCACAAAATAAAACATAGAATAGTCATTGTATGGAGTATTGTACGAAAGGCAGACAAATTTAGAGCATGCATTGGCAAGTGTAATTATGACATTTCAGCCATCAGTGAAACTTGGTTGCAGGAGGGGCAGGACAGGCAGCTCAATGGTCCAGGTTTCTGTTGCTTTAGACATGATAGTACAGGGGGGGGGTGTGGGAATGAAAGGGTGAGGAGTTGCATTGCTCATCAGGAAAAATATCACAGCTGTGCTCAGGCAGGACAGACCAGAAGGCTCGCTACTGAGGCTATATGGGAGGAGATGAGGAATGGGAAATGTATTGCCATACTCATGGGGTTGTGTTATAGACCACCCAATAGTTAATAAGAATCGGAGGTGCAAATCTGTAGAGAAATAGCAGACAGCTGCAGGAAACATAAGGTTGTGATAGTAGGGGATTTTAATTTTCCACATATTGACTGAGACTCGAACACTGTAAAAGGGCTGGATGGCTTGGAGTTTGTCAATTATGTTCAGGAACGTTTTCTAGTTTTCTACATCAATATATAGAGGAACCAACCAGAGAGAATGCAATACTGAATCTGATTTTAGGGAATAAGACAGGACGGGTAGTGGGGAACATTGTGGGTCCAGTGATTATAATGCCATTTGTTTCAAGCCAATTGTAAAGGTTAAGTGTTGGGCCTCAGGTTGAGATTTTAAGTTGGAGAAAAGCCAATTTTGAGAAAATAAAGAAGGATCTAAAATGTGTGGATTGGGATAACTTGTTTTCAGGCAAGGATGTGTGAAGTAAGTGGAAGACATTCAAAGGTGCATTTTTGAGAGTACAGAGTTTGTATGTTCCTGTCAGGATTAAAGGCAATGTTATAAGGGATAGGAAAACTTGGATTTCAAGGGATATTGGGAATCTGGTTCCAAAGAAGAGAGAGCTATATAGCAGGTATAGGGAACATGGAGCAAATGCGATACTTGAGGAATATAAAAAATGCAAGGTAAGCCTCAAGAAATAAATCAGAATGGTAAAAAAAAGATGACTTTGCTTTGGCAGATAATGTGAAAGAAAATCTTAACGTTTCTACAGGTAGATTAAGAGTAAAAGGATAGTTAGGAACAAAATTGATCTGATCGAAGATCAGACTGGTTGGCTTTGCATGGAGCCAAAAGAGATGGGGGAAATCTTACATGTTTTTTCCCCCCCAATTAGTATTCACTCAGGAAACTGCACAGAGTCGAGGGAATTTAAGAAAACAAGCACTGAGGTCATGGAACATATACAGATGAAAGAGGAAAAGGTGCTTGCTGTCCTAAATCATTGAGAGTGAAGTAGTCCTCAGACCTTGAGGAAGGCTAGTGTAGAAATTCCAGGGGCTCTGGCAGAAATATTTAAAATGTCCTTAGCCATGGTTGTGATGCCAGAGGATAGGAGGGTAGCTCACATTGTTCCGTTGTGTAAAAAAGGCTTCAAAAGTAACTCTGGAAATTATAGTCCAGTGAGCCTGATGCCAGTGGCAGGTAAAATATTGAAAGGTGTTCCAAGTGATCAGAAATACAATTATTGAGATAGCCAGAAACTGATTAGGGACAATCAACATGGCTTTGTGTGTGGTAGGTGATATTTAACCAATCTTATAGAGTTTTTAGAGGAGGTTACCATGAAAGTTAATGAAGGAAATGTTGTGGATGTTGTCTACATGGAGTTTAGTAAGTCCCTTGACAAGGCCCCACATGGGAGGTTAGTCAGCAGTGTTCAAACACTAGATATTCATGGTGAAGTAATGAACTGAATTTGACAATAGCTGGATGGGAGAAGCCAGAGAGTAGTGGTGGATGATTGCTTCTCAGTCTGGAGACCTGTGACTAGGGTGGTCATTCCAAAGGAGGACCGAGTGAGTGGTTACTTTCACTCACACACACACACACACACACACACACACACACACACTCACATTCACACTCACACTCACACTCACACTCACACACACACACAGACGTTTGCATTTGTTGTTTTTGTAATTCCATTTAACAAATGCAAACGTCTGTGTGTGTGTGTGTGTGTGTGTGTGTGTGTGTGTGAGTGTGTTTGCATGTGCGAGTGTGCGTGTGCGATAGTAACCTCTGACCATGTCCTCTTTAGGCTACCCTACCTGTGACTAGTGATGTGCCTCAGGGATCAAGGCTGGGACCATTGTTGTTTGTGATCTATATCAATGATCTGGATTGATAATGTTGTAAATTTGATCACCAAGTTTACAAATGACAATAATATTGGAGGTGTTGTGGACAGCGAAGAAGGTTTTAAAAGCTTGCAAAGAAATGTGGACCAGCTGGAAAAATAGGCTGAAAAATGGTAAATGGAGTTTAATGCAGACAAGTGTGAGGTGTTGCATTTCGGAAGGACAAACCAATAAAGGACATACACAGTAAATGGTAGGGCACTGAGGAGTACAATAGAACAGAGAGAACTGGAAATACAGATACATAATTCCCTGAAAATGGCATCACAAATGGATAGAATTGTAAAGAGAGCTTTTGGCATATTGGCCTACATAAATCAAAGTACTGAGTATATGAGCTACAATGTTATGGGAAAGTTGTATAAGACCTTGGTGAGGCTAAATCTGGAGTATTGTTTGGAGTTTTGGTCATCTAACTACAGGAAATATATCAATAAAATAGAAAGAGTGAAAATAAGATTACTAGGATGTTGCCCAGACTTCAAGAACCCAGTTACAGGGAAAGATTAAGCAAGTTAGGACTTCATTCTCTTGACCGCAGAAGAACGAGGGGATATTTGAAAGGCGTATTTAAAATTATGAGGGGAGTAGATAGAGTAAATGTAAGTAGGCTTATTCCACTGAGGGTAGGTGAGACACACACCAGAGGACATTGGTTAAGAGTGAAAGGGGAAAAGTTTTGCGGAATGTCTTCACACAGAGTGTAGTGGGAGTGTGGAATGAAGCAGCTAAAGTGGTGAATGCAGTCTCAATTTCAACATTTAAGAAAAAATTGGACAAATACATGGATGGGAGATGTATGGAGGTGTATGGACTTGGTGCAGGTCAGTTGGACTTAGCAATAAAAAAATGGTTCAGTAGGGGCGATAAAGCGTGAAAGGGTCTGTTTCTGTGCTATAGTGTTCTATGGTTCTAATATGTTAACCTGCCATGCAAGACTTTGCCAAAGGCCTTCCTAAAGTATATATATTCCACATCCACCACCCTGCCCTTGTTTATATATAATCTAACCATGTGCAACTCATAATTCTGTCCATTTAGTTTCTACCTGTATCCTTTAATCCACAATTTGTCAAGGGATCAATTTCCCATTATTCATTGTCTTGACATTCAATGTTTAATATACATCTCACAAATCTTCTCTCAGTCTTCTCTTTAAAGAGAACAGTCCTACCTTCTCTATCTTTAACTACCTTCTCCATTACAAGAACAATTGTCATTCATCATTTCTGAACCCTCTCTCAAAGCTTTCTAGTGCTCCAATGATGTGGCCAATCAGAACTGAACACAATATTGCACACGAGGTTGGTTCCATTTGAAACTTCCAGAGGGATTGGATGAGGAAATGATGAAGAAAAATTTACATTGTATGGAGAGATGAGTGGGTTGGAAGGAGAGAAGTTTATGAATCTCTGAATTCAACTCAAAAATATATACATCTCAACCTGCCCAATGATTTGTGCACACATATACCCAGGTTCTTTCATTACCATACCCCTTTTGGAACAATATGCTTTATTCTATATTGCTTGTCCTCATTCTTCCTACCAAATACATCACTTCACATTGGGCCAAATTAAACTTTGTCTGCTATTTATTTGGTTTATTTACCATATATTTTGGCACATAAGTCAACTGACAAATAAGTTAACCCCTATTTTTCAGGCTGTCTGGGCCTCCCAGGAACAACTCAAAACAATTTTAAACACCCCAGTCACAAGTAACAAAGCTATAAATTAAGTAAGTTAAAAAAAACATCGGCCTACCAGACATCAATAGCGATGGCCCATGGTGCTGGAGTAGTGACATCGTGCTCCAGTCAGGAGTAGAAACCTTGGCCTACCAGGCAGCAGCAGCGGCAGCCCATGGAGCAGGAACCTCAGCCTACCAGGCAGGAGTGGTGACGGTGACCTCAGGGTACCAGGTAGGAGTAATTATGGCAGTACCCAGCATTGGGGAGGTGTCGGGCAGCGGCAGCGTCAGTGTTAGGGAGGCGCTTCCAGCATCGATTTATATGCCAAATTGACATCAATCCAGTTTTTTCAGTGAATTTAAGGTCTCAAAATTATATCCAGTGTGTAAGTTGAACCCCTCTTTTTGAGAAATTCACAACTCAACTCGCTAAAATATGCAGTATTTTTCTTTATATCACTATATATTAATGATTTTTATTATTTAACAGTAGATAATTTTATTTCTAAATGATTATTATTAATTAATTAATTATAAATATTTAAACTACAGAATTCCAACAGGCTTTTTCAACAATTTTGAAGATATGATAAATACATAAAGATAAGATGGGAGCTGGATGAGTGCCATTTTTAGACTAGGACACATTGCAGGATGGTTGTGGATGTCAGGCCTTGTCATTGACAGGCATGAAGGTACAAATGCTAGAATAGAACACTGATCCAAATTATACTTAGTATAACAGGAGCCACTTAAGTTACTGGGTAGAGTTTGGATCAATATTCTATACAATTCATTTTTTCTCCATGAGTTCTTTGCTTTTATTTTGTACTGTTCAGTGAAACCTCTACTATTCCTAAAAGAACAGTTATTGGTAGACAACCATCACACAGCCCACACCCAGTATACAGGACTGAAGTCGATACAAATAATAACATAATATATTTGAACTTTTGAGTTCATTTATATCCAGTAAAAGCAAGTTTTGATACTTCTGTAAATTGTAAAGTGACAAGTTGCAATGTACAAACATTTAGAGTCCGTAAATAGATGAGTTTGTGTGATAATTATACACTTTCATTGATATGCAATCTTTTTTGAACATTAGCAAGATCAATTCTTCAGTTATGATAAAGATTTAAGTTACACCAGAGAATAAACTAACTCTTACAAATTACTCGTCACTAGATTAATTGAGAATCAATTTTACTGGGATTGCCAAACACCAATAATATTTTGTAAGGCAACAAAGCAAACTCTACACTTATTGTAAGTGATTCTAAAGCAATTTATTACATTTAAGTAAAATACCTTAATTTGGAACCTCAGAAATTATTGGCTGCAGATCAATTAATCAGTTAATTGAGCACTAATTAATTAGAAATTCTCATACACGCAAATGGGAATGTCAGATATCGTGGAAATCCTACAATCATGACCTTTTCAGTCAAAAGGCTAATGCTGAAATTTCCATAATTTGTATCTTTTAATTTAGAAAATATGATGTCTAGGTCAAAAACTTGTTGCAAATGAGGCAGTGAGAGGGGCAGCAACCATAGGTCAAGAATCAGGGCTTGGAGTCACATTCAGGCTGCAACCAGCCAAAGCCATGGATTGGACTGAGAGGATGATATCCAACAAAATGATCTGGGCAAGGTGTGGTGTCTGATAGATCAGACCCTAGAGTCAAAGACAGAGAGGTAGGACATAGAACATTACAGCACAGTAAAGGTCCTTCAGCCCACAATGTTCTGCATACCTATATAAACCAATCCAACATTCAAAACATTCCTTCCCTCACACCCACATCCCTCCATTTTTCTTGCATCCATGTACCTGTTTTAGTCTTCTAAATGTCCTGATACAACTTACCTCTACCACCACCCTCAGCAATGTGTAAAAAAAATACTCCTGACTTCTTCCCTAAACTTTCCTCCCCTCACCTGACACAGCTGTTCTCTGATGAGTGATCGAGGATTTGGACATGGGCTTTGATTCAGGTCCCTTTAATGATAAGAATCAAGGATAGTCAATCAGTAAATCTGAAATTTGGATGATTAGATATTTTGAAAGTGAGCAGGTGTGAGAATGGAGAGCAAGGCCAGGAAATTTGGAGATCAGAGGACTGAGTAAAACACAAATTCTGGAGGAATTCAGCAGGTCTCAGAATGTCCATTGGAGGTGAAGATATATAACCAACATTTCGTGCTTGAACCCTTCTTCAAGGTTAGGGCTAGGGTCAATGGATTGAGATCTGTGCTTGTAATTAGAGGTGGTAGGACAGGACAGTTCCATGTGAGGGGGAAGAAGAACTCAAAGAATCAAATTTAATAGTGGATTTTACTTCACGTAACTAAATTGAAAACAAAATTAATAAAATCTTGTTGTCCCTGTACTGCCCAACTCACTCCTGGGACCACTCAGTGAAACTAACAGTAATATTCCAAAGAAACTTTCAGAAGAAATGACATTATTGCATTTGAGTAAAGGTGAATCACAATGAAAATACCTGGTGGAATTTTCAAAACACCCCTGAAAATGATTGAAATTTCATTTCAATTATATATCTTCTGAAATAAAGTTATGTGATAGAACCTGCAAGGGCAGTTACAAGCTAGAACAAGGATCCTCTGCAAAGATTAGTTTCAACAGAGCAAAGAGAGAAATGTGTGTTTGACTTTATATGTTAAGACATTACCGGTAAATTAAACTGCAAACCAGATTTTGCTTCCTTCATAATTATATCAGTTTTTTGTGTAGTAATGGTAAATTAATTTTCTCCCTAAAATTCACAAACAAAACCTGGCAGACCCATTATTTCTACCTCCTTTTTCCCCATCTCCTCATACCTTGACACCACCTTGTTCCCCCTCATCTAGTCCCTTCAAACTTGCACCCAGGATACCAATCTCTGCAGTATTCAAATGCTTTTGTTGCCACCTCATCTTTAACATGGATATGCAATCCTTTAGACATTCCTTCCTCATTAGGAAGACTTCAGGACCATCTGTATCTTTCTTGAATGCAAAGATATTCACTCCCCATCCACTCTCATGCTGAACTTATCCTTAATAGCTTCTCATTTGACTCCTCCCATTTCCTCCAAATCCAGGATGCAGTCAAGGGCATATGCATGGGACACAGCTATGCCTGGCTTTTTGTCAGGTATGTGAAGCAGTCCCTGCTCTAATCTGACTCGGGTACTATTCCCCATCTATCTCTTCCTCTGCTATACATACAGAACTCTACAATTTCATTAACTTTATTGTCATCATACACCATTCTATAAGTTCATTTGAACCATTTCTGGCACCTCTCTCCCCTTCCCAGAACTTTGACTCCTCCTCAGGTGACAATCTATTGTAAATCCACTGATTCCTGAAGCTACCTGGATTATACCTCTTCTCACAATTTTTCTTGTAAGGACACAATCCCTTTCTCCCAATTCCTCCACCACTGCTGCATCAGTTCCAGGATAAGGCGTTCCACTGCAGCATATCCTAATTTTTTAATAGATTTTATTCGACTGTGATTGATAAAGTCCATACCCACATTGCCTCCATTTTCCCTACTTCTGCTCTCACCTCTTCCTGGACAGAGCAAGAAGATAATTCCTTTGGCCCTCACATTCCTCCACTCCAGCTTCTGTATCCAACACATTACCCTCTAACACTTCTGCCAACTTCAATGTGATCCCACCACAAGCACACCTTCCTCTTTCCCACCCCTTTCCACTTTTCAGAGATTAGTCTCTCATAAACTCCCTGCCATCTTCTTAAGCATTTCCTCCTACAAAGAAAATGCAAAATTTGACCCTACATCTACTCCACCCACACCCCCCCATGCCACCCCATCACCTCTATTCAGAGACACAAACAGACTTCTAGGTGAGGCAGAGCTTTACATCCAACCTAATTTACTGAATTTGGTGTGGACATCCCTAAGTTGGTGAAACCATAGTCAGACTGGTGACCACTTCACTGAAAACCTAGGCACTGATTATGGGTCTAAGCTAGAACTCCCAGTAGCCAAGCACTTCAATTCCTCTAAGCATTCCCTCACAGACATGTCTGTGCCAGGGCGAGACCAAACAGAAACTTGATATTCCCTCTGGACAGTCTTAATCCCTGTGGCATGACAATTTTTTTTGAATTTTAGCCAACCCCACCTCTTTCTGGTTCCAATGTCCCCACCTCTTTTTCACCTACTCTAATTCCTACTTTTCTCTAACTCCCCTACCCCTCCTATCTGTCCTTCCCTCTCACCTTCTTGCCAACACCCTATCATCTCTGACTTCTTCTCCAGCTTCTGTCCTCCCTCCTCTGTCTCCGCTTTGATATACGTGATAATACCCCTTCTTACTTCAGTCTCCATAAAATGTCCCAACCCAAAACATTAACTGACTTTTTCTACCCATGAATGGCGGCTGACCTTCTGAGTTTCACCTGATTCTCATTATTTGCTCATTTCATTCGAATTGTTTTCCATAAAAGTAAGGTAAACAGGGCAAACCTGAATGATCTAGGGCCTATTCATTCTAATATATTTCCTCAAAAAAGGGGAGAAATGCCTATTTTCCCCAATATTATTTTAACTTATGAAATTGTACTGTAGTGAAATGTATCATTTTATTGATGGCATTTCAAAAATTTGTCTAACATTTCTGATATAGCTAAGGAGCCAATCTGTTCCAAAAGGTTCATTATTTCAGTTTGGGATTGGGCATTCCTTACAATAAATGACCTAATACAATACCATAAACTCGGATTCAATCATTGTGCTCCAGAATAGTTGGTTAACTCTGGATGGCATGGATATTTTGGCTGAACTGTACAACATAATACTAACGAAGATAAACAATGTTTCTCCAGTTTGTATGACCAGCTTCATGAATATACCGTGGAAACAATGTTATGACCACCACTGTGTAGCAGCAGCATCACCAGGAATGAATCTCTATCGTATCTAATTCCCTTTTAACAAGATTTATAAATTCTTCTTCAATAATGGTTTGTTCAAGCTTAGCAAGATCTGATTCACACCATTCTGTATGCTTTTTCATATCCATATGAATTACTAGTGCCCAGTCTGAGTACCTGGCTATGAATTTCCATATTGTTTGTCACGTGTTCTCCCTTGCAATCTCTATCGAATGGTGCATACAAGCATGTTCTCTAAGCAGTGCACATGCTCAGAAGGATCACCTCAGATGCTCAATATTCCATGAGGAATCAATCAATCATCCAACTAATCCACTTATGCCTGGAAGAAAAAAGTTTAATTTTGACAGTGGCAAGTGGCCATGTAACTATGATAGAAATAAAATGCATAAAGGCAAATCTCATTACATTTACTGATAGCACTAAAACTGTGTGTCTATGCAGGCTTCTTTGGCAATGAATAAAGATGTCTCTGTATTTTAGTCTTACAAAGGGCAGCATGGTTGGCATAGCATTTAGCGCAACACCTTTACAGCACCAGTGATCAGGACTGGGGTTTGAAGCCCACACTGTCTGTAAGGAGTTTGTACATTCTCCCCCATGTCTGTGTGGGTTTTCCCTGGGGGCTCCAGTTTCCTCCCACTGTTCAAAACCCACTGGGGGTGTAGGTTAATTGCGTGCAAATTGGGCAGCCCAGACTCTTGGACCGAAATGGCCTGTAACCATGCTGTACTGTATGTCTAAATTTAAATTTAAAATATGGATACTTTGTGTCCTGACTGAGCAGTCTGTGTTTCCTGAATTTGTTGGTCTCATCCTCTTCTTTATCTTCCAGATTATGCATTTGCAGGTTCCTTTCCAAGGGTGTTAATCCATTTGGGTACATTAAACATGCAAACAAAGCACCACAAATATAACCAACAAAGTAAAGATGAAAACAAAAAAAGTTTTTAAAAAGTAGCACGAGTTCGATAAAGAATAAAATAAGAGAGAAAATTGATCAAAGATATTTTAAAGTCCTTTTATTCAATATTGTTCACCCCTTTAAATTCCCTCTCATCATTATATCAATGCTGAGCAACACAGATGAGATTTATCCTCAAATTCTGATACAAATTGGAAAAGGAACAAAATCTGACACTATATTGTAATTTTCAAGCCATTTTTCTATAATCAGTCAGTTCATATGGGAAATTCTTCTGGACACACCCTCACTGATTTAACACAATTATTTTGCCAGAACTCGGAGAAAATCAGGTGCCGTGAAAATGAAGGTCTGCTCTACCACATGCTTTTCTCTTATTACGAGATGACTATAAACAAGGAAAGGTTATTTTGCCTATTTTATTTACCCAAAAAGATTATAAAATCACCCAAAGCCAATTCTAGCATCAAATTAAACAATATGTATTAAAAACTAATTCTGAAGATTTAAACATTAATATTAATACTCTTACCATGGCATATATGTTGTAATTTCCATAGCCTGTGGAAAGATAGTAAAACAGATAATAAGATCATTGCTAACATCCTCTTTTTTAATATGGTCATAGTTGATCTTCACAGAATTTAAAACTCTATTCATGCTTCATGTGCCTGCATGACACATGTTCCTTTTTTTCTTATCCACACTCAATGCTGAAATATTTTGTTTTAGGTATATTTTATTGCAGGGTTCCGTGATGGTGACATTGTTTATTTTGTGTTAAACCTTCAGGAGGATTCAGTATAGCATGACCCCATAGTTAATGAGCTGTGATAAACACTGAACATAGTCCGTATTAGATGATGGGGTTAACAAAACTATAGTCAAAGATACAATGTGAGAACATGCTGGGTGGAATTAATTCATCTGGACTATTGCAACAGAAAAGGATGTTTTCTTTCCTTACTTTTCAAAGAGTGGGCAACTGATAAAAGATGGATGATCAAGAATGGAGTATCTAGTTATTGAAATAGGCCACTGATTGTGCCAATGGCTGCTTTAAAAAACAATTATTTCTAATAGTTTGGGTCCAGGGAACAAAACTGTACCTGCTATTTTAGAAATTATTTTTATCAAGTTTACTTAATTAGCATGACTGGCATGTGAGTCTGTGTGTGAAAAGCCATGGTGCTTGGTATGTGAGAGTGAGAGAATGAGAGAGAGAGAGAGAGAGAGAGAGAGAGAGAGAGAGAATTTGCATCTGTGATAGAGTCTGTATGGAAGTGTGTGCCCATGCTTTAAAACAGAATTGACCAGCAGTTAGTCTACTTAGAAGATCAAACACCATATAATCATTCAAAGCAAAATCAGAATCACTTCCGAAGTAATGGGAAGTTTTATAATGAATTGCATCTCCAAATTGGTGTGAGGTATTTTCTTTAAATTCCGTCCACCATTTTAAGCTAGAAACAGAATCGGGTCGTACCACAAAGGTATGTTTTGTGTACTTCAATTTCAATGCAAGGTCTTCTGAAAGGAAAATCATAGACATGAATCACGCAAAGTTTCTGAATTTACTTCTAGGCTCTTTCATGCACATTACATGGTAACACATGAAGGAGCATCACAGGACCAGTGGAATCAAAAACCATGCTAGACACTCTTTCTGGGTTTTTCCACATGAAATCCCAGTCACGTAAGTACTTACCTAGCTAGGTCTTGGGTTTGTACACTGCTCACCCCACTATGATTTTCATCTGCTCTTTCCTTCCATTCTATATCTGACAATGAGATGATCAGAAATCTATCACCAGACTACTGTCCTCCCCACTTCAATGACCAACCAACTGCTCTGCAAACCTCTACTTTAAACTAGAATGGTTGGGGGGGAGGGAACAAAATAGTTCAGAGCAGTAAGGAAAAGGTTAGAATGCAAACAAAGAAAGTTTGTAGTAAGTATTTGAATATGGATGGGCAGGTGATAGAGAAGGGAAATGCTCTGGAAGAAGATGAAGGGCAATTGGCAGGAAAAGTAAATAATGTTGTTCTTAAAGATGAGGGAAAACAGGGATTAAGAATTGGGAAATCTCTGAAATTCATATATTTTAATGCCAGGAGTATTGTAAAAAAGGTGGATGAGCTGAAGGTGTGGATTGATACTTGGAAGTATGATGTGGTAGCGATTAGTGAGACATGGTTGCAGGAGGGATGTGATTGGCAACTGAATATCCCTGGGTTTCGTTGTTTTAGGTGTGATAGAGTCGGAGGGGCAAGAGGAGGTGGGGTTGCATTGCTTGTCAGGGAAAATATTACAGCGGTGCCTAGGAAGGATAGATTAGAGGGCACATCCACGGAGGCTATTTGGGTGGAACTGAGGAGTAGGAAAGGAGAGGTTACACTTGTAGGGGTGTATTATAGACCACCCGGAGGGGACCGAGACCTAGAGGAGCAAATCTGTAGGGAGATAGTAGATATTTGTGATAAGCACAGGGTTGTAATTATGGGAGATTTTAATTTTCCACATATAGATTGGGAAACACATTCTGTGAAAGGACTGGATGGGTTAGAGTTTGTGAAATGTGTGCAAGATAGTTTTTTACAACAATATGTAGAAGTGCCGACCAGAGAAGGAGCAGTGTTAGATCTACTGTTGGCAAATGGGATGGGTCAAGTGACGGAGGTTAGTGTTGGCGAGCACTTCGGGTCCAGTGATCATAATGCCATCAGCTTCAATGTCATTATGGAAAGAGAGAAATCAGGGCCAAGGATTGAGGTTTTTGATTGGGGAAAAGCTAGATTTGAGGAGATGCGAAAGGACTTGCAGGGTGTTGATTGGGACAATTTGTTTTATGGGCAGGATGCAGTAGAGAGATGGAAGTCTTTTAAAGATCAGATTTTGAGAGTGCAAAAGCTTTATGTTCCTGTTAGGTTAAAAGGAGGGGCAAAAGGTTTGAGAGAGCCGTGGTTTTCAAGGAATATTGGAAACTTGGTTCGAAGAAAAAGGGAGGCGTACATTAGATATAAGAAGCATGGAGTTAAGGAGATGTTTGAAAGATACATTGAATGTAAGAGGAATCTTAAGAGAGGAATTAGGAAAGCTAAAAGAAGGTACGAGAAAACTATGGCAAGCAGGGTGAAAACTAATCCAAAAGAGTTCTACAAATATGTTAATGGTAAGAGGAAAGCTAGAGACAAAATTGGTCCCTTAGAAAATCAGAGCGGAAAACTGTGTGTGGAGCCTAGAGAAATGGGGGAGATATTGAACAGTTTCTTTTCTTCGGTATTGACTAAGGAGAAGGATATTGGGAGATGTGAGATAAAAAAAGCAAATTGAGTAAATATGGGGAATATAGAGATTACAAAAGGTGTAGTTTTAAGGCTTTTGAAGAATATAAAGGTGGATAAGTCTCCGGGACCAGACGGGATCTTCCCCAGGACATTGAGAGAAGTGAAGGAGCAAATAGCAGAGGCTCTGGCGGTAATTTTCCAAATGTAATTAGATATGGGGATAGTGCCGGAGGATTGGCGCATTGCACATGTGGTTCCGTTATTTAAAAAGGGTTCAAGGAGGAAGCCTGGCAACTATCGGCCTGTAAGTTTGACGTCTGTGGTAGGTAAATTAATGGAGAAAATTCTTAGAGATAGTACTTATAAACATCTGGATAGACAGGGTCTGATCAGGAGCACTCAACATGGATTTGTGGGAGGAAGGTCATGTTTGACCAATCTGATTGAATTTTTTGAAGAGGTGACTAGGAATGTGGAAGAGGGTAGCGCAGTGGATGTTGTCTATATGGACTTCAGTAAGGCCTTCGATAAGGTACCACATGGAAGGTTAGTTAGGAAGGTGCAGTCTTAAGGTATAAATTTTAAGATAGTCAAATGGATTGAACATTGGCTGAAAGGGAGAGGCCAGAGAGTGGTAATGGATAATTGTCTGTCAGGTTGGAGGCCGGTGACCAGTGGTGTGCCTCAAGGATCTGTATTGGGCCCATTGTTGTTCGTTATATACATTAATGATCTAGATGATGTGGTGGTGAATTGGATTAGTAAATATGCAGACGATACTAAGATAGGTGGAATAGTGGATAATGAAGAAGGTTTTTCAAGGATTGCAGAGGGATTTGGGCTGCTTAGAAAAGTGGGCTGAAAAATGGCAGATGGAATTTAATGCTGATAAGTGTGAGGTGCTTCATTTTGGTAAGAAGAATCAGAATAGGACATACGTGGTAAATGGGAGAGCATTGAGGAATACAGAAGAGCAGAAAGATTTAGGAGTAACGGTACATCGTTCCCTGAAGGTAGAAACTCACGTGAATAGGGTGGTGAAGAAGGCTTTTAGTATGCTGGCCTTTATCAATCATTGCATGGAATATAGGAGTTGGGAGGTGATGTTGAGATTGTATAAGACGTTGGTGCGGCCTAATTTGGAGTTCTCTGTGCAGTTCTGGTGGCCTAATTATAGGAAGGATATAAACAGAGTGGAGAGAGTGCAGAGAAGATTTACCAGAATGTTACCTGGGTTTAAGCATCTAGAGTATAGGGAGAGATTGGACAGATTAGGTCTTTATTCTTTGGAGCGTAGAAGGTTGAGAGGGGATTTGATAGAAGTATTTAAGATTATGAAAGGGATAGAGAAAGTGGATGTGGATAGACTATTTCCGTTAAGAGGAGGAAAGATTAAAACAAGAGGACATGAGTTAAGAATTAAGGGGCAGAGGTTTAGAGGTAACATGAGGGGGAACTTCTTTACTCAGAGAGTGGTAGCCATGTGGAATGATCTTCCGGGAGAAATAGTGGCGGCGGAGTCAATTGTATTATTTAAGAAAAGGTTGGACAGGTATATGGATGAGAAGAAGATGGAGGGTTATGGGCATTGTGCAGGGAGGTGAGACTAGAAAGGGGTGTTTGGTTCGGTGCGGACTAGAAGGGCCTAATGGCCTGTTTCCGTGCTGTAATTGTTATGTTATGTTATGTTATTTTCCAAAAGTACTCCTCCATCAAAAACATTGTCAATCGGTGTGTCTGATTTATGAACTGATTCTTATGTAATCACCAGGGCTGTGTGATCCCCTCTGATAATCATGAATCTACTAGTTAATCCATTACATCTGCAGTCGATATGCTGTCTAACCTTATTTTTTTAATTAATAATGTAGCATGGTAGAAGGCCCTTCCAGCCATTAAATGCATGCCATCCAATTACACCCAATTAACCCACCCAACCCCATATGGTTTTCTGGAGAGTGGGTGGAGACAGCACCAGATTTGAACCCATGTTGCTGGCTCTGTAATAACATTACTCTGACCATTACGCTAACTGTGCCACCCTCTCACACCAACAATATACTCAAACTTCCACATTAACTTACATCCTAGCCCTGTCCTCGAGACACAACCCACCAACTCCATGATCCTTGGTTGCTGATGCTCTTTGCAACTCATCCACTTCGCAAGGCCTTGGCTCAACTGGTTTCCTTCGCGTGCTCCACAGTGCTGACATAGGCAAAGGATAGAGGTCTGAACGCTCTGTGCATCCTTTGCTACTAAAATTTGCTGAAATGCATCCTCAGACAAAACCTTAATTTCATCACTGTACATTGCATACAATTAAGAGCCTTTCATTCTATAAGCCACATTTCTCTCATTTTTATTCAAACACAGGAGTGTTTTTGATGTGCAATATTTTTCTTTGTGGTGAAACAAGTTCTGATGGAGAGAAATGTAAAGCAGAAATGATCGAATTTTACCGAGCAAATTAAATTTGAACTTCAGTCAAAGTTGTTCTGTTACTTTTTGGTATACAAGTTGAACCTACAATTCAAATAATTTTAAGTTATGGGATACATTTGAAGGTTTTTAGTTTGCTCTCCATCATATATATTTTAAAGCTGAAGAATATTGGCAAATTAGTAATTTCCTGCATATTTTAAGTGTTTCAGTGTCAAAAATAAAACAACCGAGATGTACCTTGAGTCATTTATTAAATCATTAAATTAATATGAATTTGACTCAATGCAATTGGAAAAATTATAGTCTAGATACAAAATATAAATAGGGATGGGATTCACAGAAAAAAAAACACTGAATGACGAAAAGGAGACTCATCCTGTTAATTCCTGCATGGAATCCTTATTAATAGTAGAGGTATACGATCCTTTATCTGGACATCTAAAATCTGGAAAGCTCCAAAATCCGGCAAGTTGGGACCAGCGGTTGGGGGAAGGGGGAGACTGCCAAGCGGCCAAAGGTCTGCGGTTGGGGGAGACTGCCAGGTGGCTGAGGGACCGCGGTCGGGGGAGACAGCCGAGTGACCATGGTCGGGAGAGACGGCTGGGCAACTGAGGGACCACGGTTGGGGCCTAGAGACTGAGGTTGGGGAAGGCGGCCGGGGTAGACAGCCAGGCGGCTGAGGGTCCGCAATCGGTGGAGACAGCTGAGAGACCGGCAGTCAGGGGAGACAGCTGAGGGTCCAGCAGTCGGGGAAAATGTCTGGGCGGCCGAGGGACCCGTGTTTGGGGGAGGCGGTCGAGGGACCAGTGTTTGGAGGAGGCAGCCGAGGGACCAGCATTTGGAGGAGGCGGCCAAGAGTCCAGCGTTCGGGGGAAGCAGCCGAGGGACCGCAGTTGGGGGAGGTGGGCCAGGTGACTGGAAAGGGGTGGGGGTGGATACTGCAGCACAATTCGGGTGGGCTTTCCGAAATCTGGAAAAATCCGAAATTCAGAACACGCTGTCCCCATGGGTTCCAGATAAAGGATCTGTATATGTAGGTTGCTGAATGAGAAAGAATTCTGGATATTTTACGGGGGTTAAATTGCACAGCAGTGGAAAATAATTTTAGAGAATGGGATGTGTGATTAACCTACGGCCACCAGTCCTGATACAGGCTAAATAATATTTGTGCTGTGTCTTCATTAAAAAGGACATCAGCAACTATTCAATTATAAATCCACTGTTTATCATTCTGGCATGAAAATTTGAGTCTAATGTTGTGAATAGTTACGACCTGCTCAGAATAAACCATTTGCTGAAACTCAGAAGTAATTTCGCTGATTTTTGAGATTGAGTGACTACATGGCTGATCTCAAGCAAGAGTGGGTCATCTGATTTTTGCATCTGATTCTCAAATGTTGGTAGACAAGGCAGGGAGATTCACTTCTATACTAAGAATGTCCATTTAACAAGCAGTCAATGGGCAGAAGAGGGAAGAAAAACAAAGACAAACAATTGATCAAATAACGAAGTCCTCAAGTCCACATGCTATGAATATATTACCAGAAGATGTCTAATGGTTTCACATGCTTGACTAAGTTCATTGAAAACATCTAATCCCATCCTTAGCCAATGACAGAACTACACAACTAGCCTTGTACACCAGAGCAGTCAATCAGGACTCAGACCTATCATTATCATTTCCTACCATACCCTCACATATCTATACTACTTCAAACCTCATACGCATACTTCACAGATTATACACATTGCCTGTCATTCAACTATAGCTGATATCTGAACCAAACACATTTTAAGATGCAGAATGCCATCTATTTTCCAGGTAAGGCAGGTGTTACTCAGCACTGACAATAATAAATGGTGGATAACACTAGTCAGAGCTCATTCTGTGGAAAACACATGTCTGACTATTAGTTAACCGTGGTCAAGAATTATGCAGAAACCATTGACGATGACAATCTACTCACATTTATACTTTCATTACATTTCCTACTCACCTCCATTGCACTATTTTCTCCTGATTAATAACCCCACCTAATTTGAGATGGCAGCCCTTATGTGCTCCAGTCTTCACATCATAAGCCCATTTTGTTTAATTTTCTCTTCAAATAGCCACCACTACCCACACACTACCTAGCTGGACAATGCATTTCCAGGCATATATGAATATGCCACCACATAACTCAATCTAGATGTTACAACCACTGATACATGATCTTTTGAATTATGGCCATAAGCCTGATTTTGATTCACTTTTTATTTTTCCTAGAAACTGAATTTCTTGGTTCAAAGACATTCAACTATTGGGTGGTTTGGTGAACTGCCATCACTAAAATCAGATTTGCAATTCAAATTTATTTAATTAAATAAATTTAAATGTTTCCACATCAGCAGCACAAGCCTTTGGATAGTTTAATAACATAACTGCTCTGTTTGCAGAATTATATAATGTTTTATAATGAATACTTTAAATTTATTTAAATTTGGACATACAGTAAGGTAACAGGCCATTTTCAGCCCACGAGTCCGTGGTGCCCAATTTACACTCAATTAACCTTCACTTCCAGTACTTTTGGAAAGGTGGGAGGAAACTGGAGCCCCTAGGAAAAACCCATGCAGACACAGGGTCCTTACAGACAGCAAGGGATTCGAACCCCAGTCCCGATCGCTGGTGCTGTAAAGGCGTTGCACTAATGACTACACCAACTGTGCCAACTATTTTTAAAAATATTTTAACATTAAAAAAAATAAATAATAATTTTAAAATAAAATATAATTTCTATATTTGTAGTTTGTACTTTCACATTTAATTGTTCATTTTAACCTATTTTCCTTCTGTTCCCCACTTCTAAGTATATTAAGATGTTTATCTAATATTGAAGCTATCTATGGCTTAAGAAATGAGTGAATGTGCAACAATATAATTGGCTTTTTCCCTCCTCCATCCATCCATGAACTTCACCAGAAAGGATAAAGGACTTACAATCCACTAATAAATGACCGGTGAAAGCAAGGAATCAGATTACTTCTGTCCTCTGATTACCAAGTGTTCTCTTTTAAAATGACTAGCTTCAGAGAGCAGATCCTTTCCCATTACTAGTGCTGACGGTGGGAAGATAATGGCCTAATTCACGAAACTAATGGCTGAATAAATCAATACACTGACTAGAAAACCAGATTCAACAATTCCATCATGCTTTTACCTTACTATATCACTGCAAAAAATGGACTTTTTAAAAGAAAAGATAAATATTAACGAGGTATCAATGCGAAGGATAAAGATCTGGCTTAGTAGCATTAGTAGAGTGTGTAAAACAACTGAATCATCAAGTGTGGCAAATTAAGTTGTGCCTTCTAATGTTTGACATTTCCACACTAGGAGAAATATTTTGACTATCTAGCCTCATAATTGTACACACTTCTATCAGGTTATCCTTCAGCTTCTGACAACAGAAACAAATAATCCATTTGGCCACCCTTTCCGAGCTAATACTATACTTTCCCCTTCTGAAACTTTTCCAAAGCCTCCATATCTTTCCTGCAGTGTGGCAAAGAGAACAGCATCCAATACTCCAAATATGGCCCAACCTTTGCTTAGTGCGGCTGCAATGTGGCTTCCCAACTCTTTTACTCAATGCCCCAACCAATGAAGGCAACCATGTTGTATGCTTTCTTTACCACCTGATTGTTACAAGCCCAGAGGACCCCAAAACCCAGCAGCAATAGATATTCACCAAGACAAATACTTACTTAAACAAAAGTTGTTTTTAATTATCTTTAAACAAGAAAATAGAATCACACTTTAACTTAAGTATCCTAACTTACCCCCTTCTAATTCTAAGCGTATATGTGTGTAATGTGTGTGTAAGTTTAGAAAACTTCTTTGGTTTACAGTCCAATCTCACTTCTCATTCCTCCAAGTTCACTGATTGCAGGCAATTCTTATACTGTGCACAGAATTTACAAGGTTCACCAGGCTTTGGTGCTTGAAAGGTAAATAGTAACTGCTCAGGAAGGTTCTTGTCGGTTTTCAGAGAGAGATTTGTTGTTCCAGGACATCCACAACCGATTCTTTTTTAATCAGTCGCTCTAGTGCCTTGCTGATTAAACTTGTCACCTTCAGGGTTCTCCAGATGATTACCTCTTTCTTTCAGGTTATCACAGAGTTCCTTTTTGTTTCACTTATTCCAAGTGAAACATTAGACAGCCAGACCTCTCTTCTTGCATGAACCACAATGGCTTTGACCAAGCCATCTTCCAAATTGGGCTTTTCACAAGCTTCCCAGCTTGTCTTGTTCCAGTCCCAGCTACTGTTACTAGCTGTAACACTGTAGATGTAATGTCTATCTCTCTCTCTCTCTCTCTCTCTCTCTGAGAGAAAGCCTGTTTTACTCTCTTTGCTTGCAAAACCACATGACCCTCTTAGAAAAACTCCAGACAATCTGCAGCTCCAACAAGATCTTTCATCTGTTGCCTTATGTAAACAACAATCCATTAGTGATGTCGCTTGAGAACTCTTCAAAGCTCTTGCAAAAGCTGTGGAGCCGATATGTCTAGCATGGGGAAGATCTAGTATTTTAAATAAGATCTGTTTTAAAGTATTTTTATGTAACCTACTCTAACAAACCTTTCCCAATTTATCTCCCAAAAACATATCGATATACTCAGTCACACTATCTACACATGTTCCCACTTTCAGGGAGCTTTGGACCTACACTTCTGCATATCAATGCTATTAAAAGAAAACTATTTTCTTAACTCATACATTTGACAGTTGTCTCAAAAAGAGATCCAAAAGCAGATTAGAATTATTATGCATTACATATCTGTTCCGCAAACTTTCAAAACAATCAGCAGGTAGTATGCAAGATCTCTATTAACATCCAAAAGTCCACCCCTTCTAAATTTACAATAAAGTGAAGATCTGAATAAATTGCCATACTCTTATTCTAATGAACATTTTCAGGAGAAAGTGCAAGTTAGTAAAATAAAATACGGCAAAGCTAGGCAGGTCTAATGACAAAGACTAAAGTGGTGATCGAGGTATAAGTACCACAACGCCATTTCATATGGTGCCTGATGACAGCTATTCCGAAGAAGAATGTGAAGACTGGACTAAACGGCGAGATAGCCAATTAAGTACATAACCAGAGCATGGGCTAATGTATGCACTAATGCATACAGAATGGAATCAGTAAATGATCAAGTAATTTAGATAATGAAAAGCAATTTAGTCAAGTTGAGTGAGTGGGAAAATGTATGGCAAGTGGCATATAATATGGATAAATGTGAAGTCATCAACTTTGATGGGTAAAACAGAAAGTAAAAGTATTATTCAAAAAGGTAATAAGTTGAAAAAATGTTGATGCTCAAAGAGATCTGTGTGTCCTATTCATCAGTCACTAAAAGCAAAACACAGGTGCAGGAAAGAGTTAAAAAGAGAAATTTTACATTGGACTTTAACATAGAACATGGAACACTACAGCACAATACAGGCCCTTCAGCCCTTGATGTTTTTCCAACCCATATATTCCTAATAAAGGTAATGAACTCTCCCTACTCTGTAACCCTCCACTTTTCCTCTATGTGTCTAAGAGTCCCTTAAATGCCCCCAATATTCCAGCCTCCACCACCAACCCAGGCAAGGCATTCCAGGCATCCACAACTCTTTATGTAAAAAAAATACCCCTGATGTCTCTCCTAAACTTCTCTCCCTTCTCTTTATGGACCCAACATTGATACCTGAGACACACTGCTCATCACCGGCCTCCATTCTGACAGACTGTTATCTACCATTACTCTCTGATGCCTATCTTCTAGCTACTGTTGAACCCAACTGACTATATCAACATTAATACCTTCCTCACCAACCTTCCACGTGGAACCTTATCGAAGGCCTTACTGAAATCCATATAGACTACATCTTCTGCTCTACCCTCAGCAATGTCACTTCCTCAAAAAATTCAACAAGATTTGTCAAACATGACCTTCCCCTCACAAACCCATATTGGATGTCCCTGACCAGTCCTTGCCCCTCTAGATTATCTCTAAGAATACTTTCCATTAGTTTACCAACCATCGACATCTAACTTACTGCCCGATAATTTCTGGGCCTACCTGGAGCCCATTTTAAACAAAGGAACCACATTTGTGATACACCAATCCTGTGGCACCAAGCCTCCCTCCAGTGACTGTGGAAAAATCACTGTCAGAGCCACTGCTATTTCTTCCCTGACATCCCTCAAGGTCCTGGGGGAAATTCCATCGGGACCTGGAGACTTATCCACCTTTATATGACTCAAAAGTTCCAACACCCCCTCTTTCTTAATCCCTATATTTTCCATAATTACCCCTTTTGCTTCACTTATCCTACACAATTCCATATCCTTTTCCTTAGTGAATACCGATGAAAAGAACTAATTCAATATCTTCCCCATTTCATTCGGCTCCACACACATTTGTCCACTCTGATTCTCTAATGGACCAATTTTAACCTTTCTCCTTTTGCTATTCACATAATTGTGCTTTCTAGCCCTCCACAACACTTCCAGCAAGGGTGGCTCCATAAATTTCTTCATATCCATTGCCGCTGACTTTTTCTTACCCCACTCTCATAAGCCTCTTAATTAGCTTGCAAAAGGAATTTAACCAATCAATCAAAATTTTATCACTTAGTAAGTTCCAAATTCTGTGCTCTTTCTGCACAAATAAGCTTCCCAAATTTGGTTAAATATCCCAGCCAAATGGCCCCAAATTTATGTTACGCTTTACCAGCAGCAATTGAAAGACACTTAAACAGGTGGTTAAATTTAACTTAAAATGTATTAACAAATGTCAATAATATATTTATCTCAATAAATTCAACACCAAAGCATGTCTTTATGGTAACTATATACTTACAATGGATCATTATAGTGTGTAGGTAAAAAATAAATGCTCAGACCATTACAGTCTAAGCCTAAATGCAACAAAATAAACTCCCAAAACAAAACCCTAAATCAGTTTCATCAAGTAAGTCAGTCAAAAGAACAATCCACGGAATCTGGTTTCCAGGCTTTAATGTCTTAGTTCAGTTGTGCACAGGTCTCAGAGGCTTGAGAAAGAAAAAAAAAACTAGTTAGCTATGAATTTCCTACTCACTGCTGCATTTACAGTGTGGAACTCTGGTCAATAGTTCTGTCTCCAGACTGCTGAGATGATTAATTAATTAATGCACATCTTTGTCACAAGTTCATGAAAAAAAACATACACAAGTCCCTTGGATCACATGGTCATTATTGCCCAATCAGCTTCCTGCTGATCTGAGCTTTTCAAATCCAACTGCCTGAGTCACCTGACTCCAATTGCCAGGTGCAGCCTTCAGATAAAATCCCTGCTGAAGTCTGCTTCAAGTTGAATGCGGAGAGAGATTACTGTTGTCACTGAGCAGACGTATGACCTTGGCAGGAAAATACAGGAGGCTTTCCTTAGTTTTTCATGTGGTAACAGCCACTGACATTTTCTTCTCACAATGGAGTTTCTCGCAGTGACCTTCTAGTCACTAGCATGAAATCTGCACCTCCAAAGCCCTCTTTGGGGTTGCAACAGGTGACCCTCTGTCATATTATATCTTCTCTGTCAAAACCTTTCCTTGGATTATACCAAGTATTTTTTGTCACACAGTCTTCTTCTAGAAAGGGGACTGGAGAAGCATAGGTTGGACAGGTTGGAACTGCAGTGCTGCCTTTTATCAGGAGGTGCCGGGTGAACATACTGACACTTCGTTTCTCAGTGTGCTGGTCAGTTTAACTTGGCAGCATGTGTCTTCAGCACTCCTGATTGGTGGAGGGGGGTGAATCAAAGAGGGTGTGCTCCTAGTAAGCCCATTGGCTTCAGCACGCGGCTCTCATGCTCCACGTGGATGTTCACTCTCCTAGCTCACTGCTCAGGTGCTACACACAATGTGCCCTTCTTTCTCCCACTACTCAGTCAGTCAGTCACTGTCCCAGGTCAGACATACAACTGTTCATGGTCAATAGCATACTTCACAAGGAACTCCATGCCTCACAAACACATTTTTAATGAAAGTGATAGCTGCTTTGCTGGATGTTGACTGCAGTAACGCTACCTCTGGGTAACAGGAAAAATAGTCTGTTACTACTATATGACTCTTCCCATTACAGTCAAACAAATCTACTCCAATTGTGAAATATGGCCTGTCTTGTACAGGGTGTGGTGTAAATGGTTCTGCTTGTTGCTTTGTTCTAAAGGTAAGGAATATTTTGCATGGATCAGTAGTCTGGCTTATGCTTTGGTTCATTCTTGGTCAGGTCATGACCTCTCAAACTCTACACTTGCATTTTTCCTCACCAAGATGTCCTTCGTGCATCTTCTGTAGCATTTCCTTGCGTAGCAACACTAGAATCATGAACCTGTTGCTTTTCTGCTCTCCTCAGTTCTATCCCAGGATACTGGAAATGAGGTAATAATCTTGTCAACATAGGCCTGTATATCTGCATTAAACTCATAGTCGCTCTTTTCTTTCTCATCAACTGCATGAGACAGTGCATCAGCTGCAAACATGTATTTTCTTGGCATGTAGATCATTTTCTCATCGCATGTCTGCAGCCTTATCCACATGCTCTGTTCTCTCACGGGATAATCATTCAGTGGTTTGGTCATAATTGAGACCAATGGTTCATGATCTGTCTCCACTTCAAGAGCTTGTCCATAAATGTATTGATGGAACATTTTGCAAGCATATGTGCTGGCAAGAACCTCTTTCTTTTTCTATGCACAGTTGGTTTCTACACTTGTTAAAGCCCTTGATGCTTTATCATCATAGAGCTTAGGTTATCATGTGTCCTTATGCTGCTGCAGTAGTACTGCTCCAAGGCCATGTCAGGATGCATCAGCCAAGATCCTGGTGTGCCTATCCAGATCATAAAATCTTAGTACAGTCTTCTGTTAGGATTTTTTTTTTTAATTCCTGGAAGCCCTCTTCTTGCTCATGTGACAAGATTCATTCATTTTACTGCTCAAGGGGTGACCCAAGTGGTGGTCACACAATCGACAAATGAGGGATGAACTTAGCCAGGTAAGTCACCATTCCCAAGAAACATCTCACCTCCTTTTTGTTTAAAATTCTCAATGGCTGATGTCTTTCTTGGATCAGGCTTCACTCCAATGAAGGTCAGTGTCTTTACGCCAAACTCACATTTCTCTTTATTTAATTTCAAATTGACATTTCGTGTCATGTTAAGCACTTGCTTTAGTCACGTACCATGTTCATTTTTGGTGGAGCTGCATAAAATGATGTCATCCATCATGGTCTCAACTCCTGTGATGTCATCCATCAACTTCATGGATCATGTGAATGGTTTTATGGTAGAATTCTGGTGCAGACATGATACCATATGGTAACCGAAGAAGCTGGTATCTTTCTTGTGGAATATTGAAAGTGCAATACTTGCCTCATCAAGCTGCATCTGTCAAGACCCTGATGATGCATTGAGCTTGCTAAACCACTTGGCACTTGCAAAACAGGACATGATTTTCTCCCATGTCAGAAATTTAAAATGCTCTCTCTGATGGATTTATTGAGATCTCTTGGGTTCAGTCATATATGCAATACTCCATTTTTCTTTTGCATGATGACCAGTGAGCTGACCTAATCTTTAGGGATTTTCAATTTTCTGTGTACTTTAATCCATTCCATGTGCACTAGTTCTCTGTGAAAACAGGACTTTCCTTCCTGCATGGACCACAGGAGACACTGTCTCATCTTCGTGGATCTTGTGTATACCAGGTAAATATCCATGCTCCTCAAAGACATCTGCATACTCTTCCATGAGAGTGTGTGCTCATCTTAGGTCTGTGAAGCCATTATGAAAACTCTTTTCACCAGGTTGAGCTCTTCACATGCACTCAGACCTAATATTGGCTGTACTTTCTTTTCTACATTCGGAATCTATGACTTTAGATGCTGCCCTTTGTGTTTGAAGATCACCATTACAGCCTCTTTTTACTGGAGCATTCTCTCTTGTGTAGCCTGTCACTTTTAATTTCACTGGATAAATCTTGCTCTTTACGGTGAGGGTCTGTAATCATCCATAGATAACATTCACCTGGACTCTGGTGTTGAGCTTAAATGAAATTACTGTTTAATTCACAGTCACTAGAACGATCCATTCTGTTTTACCAGCAGCGTCAGCCTGTAGAGAATCTTTGAGGAATTTCTTCGTCCACTGTATGCATCTTTTCCTTGGTAGTCCTTGCTTTGCAGCACTTGGAAAAATGATTCTTCTAGCTGCATTCATTGCAGGACTTTCCATAGGAAGGACACATCCTTGCAATATGTCTACCTCCGTACTTCCTGAATTCGCTGTTTGAACCTACCTCTTTTCTTTGCTGTAATTTTGGAAAACTCCTGGTGCTCAGTCTCTCTGTTTTCACTGCATGCACTGCTGAGTCTGTTCTGTGCAGCTCTTTAGCTTGTGCTCGCGGGGTCTCTGCCATCCTACACATATTCACATCCTTCTCCAGTGTCAAATCTTTTTTCACGCAGCAGTCTTTCTCTAAGCCCATTATCTGGGATTCTGCAAACTATTCAAATCCCCAAAATCACAGTGTGTGAAGTTCGGCTAAGTATTGGTAGAAGTGCATAACCATGTTTCTGGTCACAGGAGAATTTGAATTTCTCAAATGTAACATTTTTCTTGGAACAAAATACTCCTCAAATTTTGTCATCAGATTGTCCAATGTGAAAGCTGTCTCATGAATTTGAAAACTGTTCTAGATGTCCATGTCATCTTCACCCTTCATGTGTAGAAATATAGACACTTCATTGGTCTCTATCGCTCTGGCAGCCTCTAAATAAATGGTAACCGCTGTTTGAAGCATTTCCAATTATCAGTTAGATTGCCAGTTAACTGCATCGGTGTGGGAGGACTTAACTTATCCATGATGAGAACTATTTATTTTCTTACTTACTCACATGCTTCTGACACCATGTTATGTTTGTTCCGTGAAGTAGAACAACTTTGTGTGATTTGGAACCTTAAACAACTTTATTTTTCAACCTGCTTGTATCAAAAATGCACTAACTTCTGTTGTAGTCAACTTTTTGTTCCTGTGCCTACTGGAAAATGTAGTTCTTTATTACACACGCTTAATAAGATACCTATATACTCTCCTAACCAACAAGTCCCCAATTACCATTGCTCTCCTCTTCTCCCACCCCCCCTTTCACTTCTGAGCCGAGGGGTCAGTCTCTGTGCCTGAGATGTGATCACCATGGCTTATCCCTTGTAGATTGCCCCCCCCCCAACAATATCCAAAACAGTCTATTGTTGTTGAGGGGAATGGCCACAGGGGTGCTCTGCTCTGTCTGCCTATTCTCCTTCTTGATCCAAAAAGTCACCCAGTTGTCTAAAATCTGACTATTAGGGCTGCCTCGGTTCTCAAATCATCTGGAGTTCATCGAGCTCCAGTTCACTAACTCAGTCTCCTAAGAGTTGCAGCTGGATGCACCTGTTGCAGGTGTCATCATCAGGGACTGTCCCAGATTTCTCACCTCTTGAAAGTGGAGCATTCTACTACCTTAGCTGCTGTTTCCATCAACTCTTACTACTTTAATTTCAATGATCTTACCTTACTGGAAGCAGCTCATCCTCAGCCTCTTCTCATCGAAGCATCATGAGTTAAAGCCTCTCAGTCCCACTCCTACCCTGAGCCACTCACTCACTGGCTGATCTCTATGGAAAAATGGTTTATTACAATTAAACAAGACCATAGTGAGAACACAATGGATCACTGTGTGTAGCTTTGCTCTATGTATTTTGGAAAGTATTATCTTACTATAGAGAGAATGCAATGAAGAATCATCAGAACTGATTCTTGAGATGACAGTTCTGCCTTACAAATGGATGGTGTGTTAATTAGGCCTGTATTCTCTAAAATTTAGAAACATTGGAGAAGATCTCATTGAAACTAATAATATTCTGACAAAGCTGGATGCAGGGAGGATGCCTCTGCTTGTATGAGAGGATGAGAGCCAGACTGTCACAGTGTCAGGACGTGAACTAAGATCATTGAGACTGAGAGATAAAGAGAAATATCTTCACTCAGATGTTCAGGACAAGTCATTGAAAATATTTCAGAAAGAGATTGTAGCAAGATTAATTCAATTCAATTCAATGATGGTCTTCTTGTGGGTGAAGGGTTGATGTCTAATGGAGTTCTTTTTTCTTACTGGCACCCCTGAATGTGCTGAATCAAGTTCCAGTTGAGTTGGATAATCTTGAAGAAAGAAATATAATGGATGGTGGCTTAAAGGTTTTGAAGATTCTATGGGACTTAATGGCATCAGCATAGCCAAAGTGTAGTAAGAGAGGTGAAAAACCTTTAAGCCTAAATGCAAGCATTGGAAAGAATCAAGAGGCCAAAAGTGATGACTTTTGAAGGAGTTCACAAAAGAGAAATAAAATTCAGTGCCTACTCTCAGTCAAGATACAAAGATGCATGAAGATGACAATCTTTAAGGAATCAACATATAAAATTAAAAAGTCGGGTTTATATTCATTGAAGCAACATTTATTTATTTATTTCTACAGTTGAAATACTTGTCACAAATATGTATTTTTTGTTCCTATGTGTGTTATGTCTGGTTTTACGTCTCCTCTTTTTTGTATCGAGCAATGGAGAATGCTGTTTCATCTGGCTGTTCTTGTACAATCAGATAGCAATAAACTTGACTTGACTCATAGTATTTAGAGAAAAAAAAATTTTTAACTGCTGCAATAAACATACTACTGTATTGGTATATAGTAGGTCGGGTCAGTCGTCTGAATGCTACTGGTATCATGTAAACCCAGTTCTATCTGTCGCATGCTTGGCCAAGTGGTCGGTGAATAAACCTGCTCCCCCACAAGGCTTGCCTGGTGTGGATGGTGGTTAGACACCCTGCAGGATGAAAAACAAGACCTGTCAAAGGGTGGATGATCTTGTAGGGTCAACAGCAATCTAGCCAACACAAGCCGGGAAATACGGAAAAGGCATCCCTGGTATCAAAGCTTGGTCTGGCCATTCACTGCAGCAGAACTTCCCTCAGCCGTCTTGGACCTCACCATGCTGCTGGTTCTGGAAGGGGATATCAAGAGGGTGGGTCTAAACTATTCAACCCCTACTCACCTAAATCCATTCACACACATGCTGTTCTTTTCTGAGGAGTGGGGAATTCTCATATCAAACCCTACAAACTGACTGAAAGGAAACATCATCATCCTATGGGATGGAGAGCCAGGATATTAGCCTGTAAAATGAAGGCCTATTTTGCTGATTTAGCTTATTTTGGAAAATATTATTCATGCTTACAATTAGCCAGGTAATAATTATAGTACAGGAGTTGGGATTAGTTATGCATTGTTAAGTATGAAGCTAAATTGGAAAACTGATCCATGGGAGTTATCAGTAAACTGCAGAGATGTTAGCTCCATGGAGATGTTAAATTCAGCAACAAGATATAAGATAACTGAAGAAATTACTGAATTGATATTTAGTTAAGTTCAAGAACTGAGTGTGTATGAATGTTTGTGTCATGATGTTTAATGTGTCCCTGCAGTAAGTTAGGTGAACAGTAACATAAAAGAATCAACAGATCTGATCGCAATTCTATCGACTGAATTATAAAGCTTCACCAATTGTTTTTTTTTGTTCTTTGCATCTTGGAAACAAGTGGTAGCTTCTTGGCAAGTCTGCTTTAACCCTCCTATAACCTTACATAATTAATAAACATTTTGTATATAGAAAATAATACTTTTGGAGCATTGACTGCAGTTGGCCACAAACCATAAATTCCAAGCATCTTATTTGGTCAACAAATGAAACAAATATGAAATATATGTGAACTAGATTTCATGTACTTTTAAAAAAGATTACAAAGGACTTAATGTAAACTTGTCAGAGTGAAAATAATGAAATTTTAAAGATACCAAATACACTCAATTTAGGAAAAAGTTAATTGGATGACCAATTGTGGGTTTTATCCAAATTCTAATTTGAAAAGATGCAAGACAAAAAAATTATTTGTTAAAAACCTAATCGTTTTCGGATATGTTTTGGTCTGTTGATTTATAACATCCTTAAAATATATTTGAATATACTTACAGATCACACGTTTTGACTAAATCAATTTCAAATGTTGGCTAAAACCCTGCTCTTTGCAATGGTATAGCTTTGAAATATATGTGAACTAGATTTCATGTACTTTTAAAACAAAGCAAAATATATGCATTAATACATTAAATAGTTCCATTTAAGTCCAGAGAGAGATATAGGCATTTTCTATTAAATATAGATGTATCTTATAATTTCAAAGGAGAAGAAATCATATTTATTTTGAAATTTCAACACAAAATAAACATCCCATAGAAATCTAAGTAGCTAACTTGATTGCTTAAAAATAGAAATGATATTGAGTTAGCCTCAGAACAGCAATAGTGATCAAAGGTTCACAGTATCACTAGTCACTTTGAAGCATTTAATCATGTTAAATGAAATTTCCCTTCACTAGCTCCATCCTGATTGAAGCCTCTAGAGAATTTGACATAGCATAGAACAGAAATGGTGCATCTCAGAGACTACTTATGGTCATATGTACTTTTTGCGTCCAAGACAGCCAGGGCTGCTGCATCAACATAAAGGGGTGAGCAAGGTAACCTGGGAGCTATTTGCATAATGAACAGCCACAATGCTGCCAACACACTGAATATAAGTATAGACTGCTAACCCTGGAAGAGAGAATAACCAATGGTCCACTTACCATTTAAGAATTAGCGGACTAATAATATTGCAGAAAATATTTGCTACATTAAAATGATTTTATCATTTTGGGTGTTATTGCTAGGATTTGTTCTAAAACCAAAATCTAGAACCACAACAGGAAGGAACTGGAGAGAGTTTATGAACACAGCTCAGGCTATTGCACAGACTTCCTCCTGTTCATTGTCTCCATCTTCACTTTCCACTACCTCAGTAGTGCAACCAACATGCTCAAAGACTCATCCCACCTTGGTGACATTCTCTGGTCCATCTTTTTGTGGCGAAAAAGATTTATGTGTATGAGATCACGCACCACCAGATTCAAGGACAGTTTCTTTCCCACCATTGTTAGACTCCTGAACTAACTTCCTGCTCATGGAATAATGTTGGCCTTGCTCTGTTCTAATTGATCTCTTTTCACAACTCTAACTCTGCACTGTGTTTTCATTACTGTAAAATTTATGGATTGACTCGCTTGGCTACTTGGAAAATAAACACTTTCACTCTATCTCGAGATATGTGACAATAAACTTAAACTGAACTTCATTAAATATAATTTCTAATTTTTCTTGCTCAAGTTCATTATCTCCATCAGAAATACGGTAAATTTACTGGTGTAAAAGTACTTTAAAGTCCATTTTGGGTAACATAATAGTACAAATTCAAAATAAATTTTGTGTGGTTTCTTTTGCAATTTTTGCAATTTATTTTTATTTCATTAGGACTTTCCTTATATCTGCATATCTCCAGCTGCAGAACCAAGAATTTTCTTTCATATTCAAAACTGGAGAAGTTTAATTTTAATTTCACTGATACAAGTCTGGTTCTTAGCTGAGTACACATAGAACCGTTACATATGAAATATAATAAAATGTAAAATAGAATTAATATTTTTCAAGCAGATTTGGAGATGAGATTGAATTTTAGAAGAAGCCAATTACACGTGCCTAAATGAATACCTGCGTCGATGCTGCGCAATTGCTGAGCCAAAGGAGCAAACATTAGGGTGCTCGGAAACGAGGGGACTATATGTAAAAGGTGCTGTCATTTCTACATGGTCAAACAAAAATGTGAACAAATAACCTTAAATCAAATCTGAAAATGTGCACTTTCAGGGTCTGAGTTACAGGGAAAGGTTGTGCAGACTGGGGCTTTTTTCTCTGGAGCGTAGAAGAAGATTGAGAGGGGACTTGATAGAGGTGTTTAAGATTTTAAAAGGGACAGACAGAGTAAATGTGGATAGACTTTTTCAATTAAGAAAGGGGGAGATTCAAACTAGAGGACATGGTTTAAGATTGAAGGGGGAAAATTATAAGGGGAACATGAGGGGAAATTTCTTTACGCAGAGGATGGTGGGGATGAGCTTCCGGCAGACGTGGTCGAGGCTGGATCATTGGTTACATTTAAGGAAAGAATGGATTGTTACATGGATAGGAGGGGACTAGAGGGGTATGGACCGGGTGCTGGTCAGTGGGACTAGGAGGGTGGGGATTTGTTATGGCATGGACTAGTAGGGCCGAACTGGCCTGTTCTGTGCTGTAAGTGGTTATATGGTTATATGGTTAATTACACGTGAATTGTTTGATTATAAATGTAAAACTGTGGAGCAGATGGACAAATAAAAGAAAACAAAAAAGTGCCTTTGTCCCAAACATTATGGAAGGCACTGCATTTGTGCTTACAAATTATATGGAAAATGAACAGTCATAGCCAAACTTCCATATTTCTTAGTTAGTGTAATTGAGCCAAACCACAATGTAGAAGAAAGGATTAATATTTCATAATTTTTCAGAGATTTTTGTTGACATTTTTTAGAACATTTATTTTCTATAAATGAGAAATATGCATTTTCATATTTGGGAAATAGGCATGGAATTGTGCATTAGGGTGACAGACTATTATTTTATCTATTGCACATATGGAAATTACTTTATTGCTGACATTTATTCAATCATGATAATGCTTTGGCAGAGCGACGTCAAGCCATGTTTTCTCTCCATTTATAATTCACGTAAATAAAACATCAAAAAAGACAAAATGAAAAAGAAATACCCCCCATAGGAAAACTAAGTGGATGGGAGGATAAGTTATCGTTTGGAATTCTCAACATTGCTATATGTTTTCCATACTTTACTGCCAGCTTGGATTTAATTTAGTTACACATACAACCCAAGTCCCACTGCAGGATCTAAACACATTATCTAGGTTAGCCATTCTCAACTTTTATTTTGTCTTTGGCCTCACCTAGGATTCTGCTCAAAGTTTATGGGCCCCTTCCTTGAGAAGTAGTCAAGTTTTGGTTTCTTCTGTACTTCTCTCCCACCCATTACATTAAAAAAAACCATTAAAAATATTTATGTTACCTGAGGTGCAAAAAAACCCCAAGGCTTTTACTTAAATGTACTGTTGCTCCCAGGGAGGCTGTAGGGCCCCACTGAGAATTGTAGATCTAGATTAACGTTTTAACGCAACACTATGTAAATAGTGAATTATTAGCAATAATAATTTTGAAATGGACAATAAAACATATTGTTGTAATTTTCTTTTGGGAAAAAGAAAAATTATGTATCTGCATTGCCTGAAGAGAAAAGAAATTCACAGCATTTTGGCTTATATATTTGAGGTGGTCACTTATCTTACTTCAGTTTTGAGGAATATCTATTGCAGAAGCTAGCCACTGAATCGGCATAAATTACTGAAGGACTTCAATGAAATGTCAGTTTGTTGGATGTATTTGGATTCCGGACAGATTAATTATGAGATCCATTCAACAATCTACAAGATCAGGTAATTGTTGACACATGCCTGAAATTAGTGGTCATCAATCCACCATAATTTAGAAACCAAAAATTAAGAAAAGAATATTAGCTTCATTAATAACTTTATTTTGTCCATTGTGACTACATGTAAAGCAGAATAAAAGGGGAACATCACAGAAAACCATCCTTCATGCAGAGCAGAGAACGCCAGATGTCATGAGTCCAACCCAGTGTGCTGGATAGTGATTGGATCTCTGACAGATTTAAGTAATACATGAATGACTGTGTGTATGAATAAAGCTGTGTTTGCACTGCAATGCAATCTGACTTGCTTGCCTCAAAAGTATAAAGTGCCAAGGTAAAGCATGCTTTAAGAGATACTGATCAAAGTGCTCAGAAAGTAGAAGCAACATGCTATGGTTGAGTGGAATGACTTCTACAACGATTTATAGCCACAGGGTACTGCCCAGTTTATCTTTAACTGATCATAACCAGTCTTGAAAATGGAATATATTCTCAGTACTATAAACACGGTGAGAACAAATTTCCTGTTCAAACTGAAAGTGGATAAATAACTCAATGAAATTCTGTAATTGTTTTCTCTTCATTTTCTTGTAAATTATAATTATTTACATTAAATTATTCACATATTATGTGTTTACATTATACTTATTGTTTAGATACAAAGATTTTAATTGCTTAAAAAATGCTATCTTTGGAGTGTTTTGTATCAATGAGGCAGTCAAGAATCAGGTTCAGAAGACACAGGCCGAGAAACTTGCTTGCATAAATTTTTTTTTAAAGTGTGGTGTGGTTGAAATGATCCTAACCTGTGATAGAGCTATCTTACACACATTTGTAGTGTCTGAGCAGGTATCAGAAAATCTGCCCTGATTTATTTGTTATTCTAGCATAAACCTTCAAAATAATATCAAAAATACCACACAAAATAACTGTCTGCAGTAAGACTTTCAACCTCACTGATCTGAACAAACATTTGTTATCAACTCAGACAAAAATATACGGGGATTGTAGGTTAATTGGCTCATGGGTTAGAAGGACCTGTTGCTGTACAGTATGTCTAAATTGTAAATTTTATATCAATTATGTTTTATTAAGCCCCTTAACCTGGAACTTGCTATTTAAAGTAATAACATTAAAACTTCATTGTATGTCTTCATTGAAATCTGTGACCTCCTGCACTTTCAAATTCATAAGCAAGGATAAGCTTTATCCATGGAGGTCAAATTTCCTAAGTTGTTGCAGTTTATCGCCCTCATCTTACAGACTGTGGCTCTCTGCTACATTAAGGGGATCAGCCAATCTTGGCACTTATGAAGTGTTCCTACAGTATACATTGCCACTTAACCCACAAGAGAAGTCTGATTGGGCATGAATATCTGCCTGCATTGAAGATGCATTCAAAGTTCAGATATTCAGAGATGCCACTCATGTAATATTACTCCTTACAGAGATCTCATTGAGAACTCTTTCCAGGAACACATGGCTGCAGCATAATACCACCTGAGTTCAGTCTCGAAATACCATCACGCTGGGGAAGAATGAAATGCAGACAACTGCCTATGCTCACTGAGAAATCTCTCCAGAACCTCTTTGCCCAGAGGCATTCCCAGTTACCTGCTTGTCCACCTCCTTTTGACCTCTTAGGAGCACCTCTTCATCCATCTCCCTTCATTGCACAATTGATTCATTCAGCAGTAATAAAACAAAAGATAAAATTCTTCAGAATCTGGAAATCACAAATGAAAGAGAAAATGCTAGAAATAGCTAGTGAGGCCGCATCTAAAGATATATCTCTGAAAAGTTAGCTTGAGAGATCACATCTACTAGGCAATATGTTGTCAAGATGGAAAGACGGGGTGAAACAGATAAAAAGCTATTTCAGTGTGGCATGACATGGGGAGATATGCCGATGCTCTGCAACTTTAGTTTTTGCTTTTTCTGTGACTAGTACAAATAGGACTAAAGGTGACACAGATGTTATTTTATATTATCTATTTCCTAGCCTACAGTTCAGAATAAAATATTGCAGTGAAGGAAGGTATAACTGTCCCTTCTGTGTGAAATGTAATCATCACCTTCTTACAACAGTCAAACATCAATTACAATTTGGCTATTTTATTTAGTACTTATCCAGAAATATTTCAATAATTTATTAAATATATCTGTTACACTTAAGGCAGATTAATATTAGTAGCAATGCCCATTTAAATGTTACCTTAAAGAAGGTCTCAGACCCAAAACATTGGAACAGTTAGCATACTAGTTAGCACAATGCATTGACAGCGACAGCAATTGGGACGGTGGTTCAAATCCCGTGCTGTCTGTAAGGAGTTGGTACGTTCCTTCCACGTCTGCGCGAGTTTTTCATGGGGGCTCCGGTTTCCTCCCACAGTTTGAAATATACGGGGTGGGTGGGTGTAGGTTAATTGAGTGTAAATTGGTCTGCACGGTCTCGTGGGCTGAAATGGCCTGTGCTGCACGTCTAACTTTAATTTTAAAAAATATATTAAATTTTTAAAAACAATTTTAAAAAATATATATATAAATTTAATTTAATAAAATTTAAAAATATATATTTTAACTCCTATGGACACTGCAAACCTATTGAGTTCCTTCAGAATTTCTGTTTTTGTTACAATCACAGTGTCTGTAGACTTTTGTGTTTCACTCTATTTAGTTGTTAACAATATAATCTTTTTTCTCTCACAGATTCTATTCTTCATTTGTCCAAGCTGATTTTATTCTGCTTATTTATGAGCTGAATCTCAATCTGTTGATTGTTTTCTTTCTGAGCAGAGGCACATTATTTCATTCATGAGCCTTTGTGATGCTCTTGGCTATGTGGTAGATGGGATAAAAGGTTCAATAACACAATTACAACATGAAAATGTTCCATTGTAATGCTAACACTGCCCTTGACAGGATTATATTCTTAAAGAATCAAATTAAAGCAGTTTTCCTAAACAGGAGTCTTAAATTATAATTCAATGTTTGAGAATTAAAAGACAAATTCTATGAAATCAAATGTTTTTTTTGAGATATAAAATAAAGCATAGTTGACGTTTTTGTTTAATATCAGAAAAAGAGATGAATGAATTTACAGGGAAAATTATGTTTTAGAAATGAGGCTTTGGAATTTGTGCACCTAATGCTGAATTTAAATTACATGTTACTTAAAATTTGATTATTGCAATTTTTTTTGAATGGACAAAATATTTTTGAACATTGAATTTATTTTGATGTTTTATTTTAAACTATCATCCAACCTTTGATGTTGGAGATTAAAACCCAGGGAGCTTTAAAGTAAGTGGAGAAAATTTGGCCTCATATTTCAATTTACTTTTATGTTGTGGGCCTACAGGCCTCTAACTGAGTCCATGTAAGTTTTTAGAGCATTCCAATTTTACTCACATATTTCACTGTCACTTACTCTTTCTAATTTACCTATCAACTCCCTCAATTCTCCAGCAACTTACCTCGAGTGAGGGGTTATTAACAACCATCAATTTAACCTACCAGCACAATTTTGGTCATATGATGAAACTAGAATACACAAAGGAGGCACATGCAGTTTGACCTTGTGATAAAACACTGTTGTACCATGATTGGCTGCTGCCGGTTGGACTCGCCTCCTGAGACTGATCTTACCCATAGCCCGTTGCATGTTCCCCTTTCTCTTTGCTTTGATCAATTGATGAGGTTGTAGGTAGTTCCTGTCTTCAGTTTATAAAAAAACAAATAGTTTCACATTATCAGCCTTTTGTGATTATTTTTGGTCCATCAATTTTATTAGCTCAAATTTTAAAAAAAAAGTATGGAACAGTACCTGTAACTTGAGAAGCTTGTCATTGACCCCCAGTGGCCAGGCACCCAGAACATGTTCAAACTGTGGCTATGCTGCTTCGAAAATTTCTTGGTGGTGGCTGCAGATGCGTGTCGGGGTCCAAGTGTTCCCGTTGATTTGTGACACCAGCTCATACGAAGCAGCTATGGAAACCCTCAAGCCCAGTATCGTAGGAAGGTTAACGAAGTCTATGTTAGGCATCTCCTGGCTGCCAGAAAACAGCGGCCTGGTGAGTCGACTGCTGAGTATCTGCGGGCCCTCTGGATCCTGTGTAGGGCACGTGACTATAAGGCCATCTCAGCTGCCCAGAATGCAGAGGACTTCATCAGAGATCTTAATGTGGCCGGTATCCCTTCCGGGTACATACGGCAACAGCTATTGCAGCAAAAAGTTCTCAATCTACAATGGGTGTTTGAAATTATAGAGTCACTGGAGGTACCCTTCCAGAACTCATATGACTACTTGGCCGCTTGTGTGCCATGGGCACCGCTATCCTGGGAAGAGGCGTCGTGATCTGACCTCAGCCACTATTCCGGGAGATCTCGTCAAGTATTATTTTTGCGGTTAGGGTCAGCATCAGAGGAAAAGCTGCCCTGCCAAGAATGCTGTGTGCTTCAGCTACCAGACAAAGGGGCATTCAAACCATCCGGGAGGTCAAGCAATGCCGCGTGCGGACTCTGGGCAATGCTATCCATGCCATATTCCCTGCACTCCAGTGACACCATATACAAATCCTGTGATCCGCTATTTTGGTGTGCGCGCCAAACACTATCTTCCCAGGCATATGATACTTTGAGGGGTTACGGCAGCCATCTTGGGGCCTGGGCAGCTCTCTTGGGCGTGGGAGCACCCATCAGACTCAGACAAAGAATTCATACTCCATCACTCTGAACCAGGGGATCCCACATGAACTCGCCAGGTCCATGATGGACGTCCAAGTGAATGGGTGCAATATCAACTGTTTATTCAATAGCAGGAGAACAGACAGCTTTATCCAACCCGATACCACTAAATGACTGTCCCTTAAAGTACGACCTGCTAAGCACAGGATATCACTCATGTTCAAATCATATATGGCAGACACCCTCGGGCCCTAGATAGTGACCCTCACTTTTGCAGGCATAGTGTACAAATGCTTCAGACTGCTTATTATGCCATAACTCTGTGCCCCCTTGCAACTGGGGCTGGATTTCCAGTGCCAACTTCAGAAAGTCACTCTGCAATTCGATGGGCCCATCCCTCCTTCACCGTCTGCAAAGAACAGTTCACAGATGCCCCCTATAGGTGACATGTGGTCCCTCGATCCTCAAAGTTGACCCCCTCCACTGTTTGTCAACATCAACCCCCAATTGCAAGCCAGGAGTAGGTGGTAATGTGTGGCTGACAGGCCGTTCATTAAGGCGGAGGTTCAGCGCTTATTGTGCGAAGGTATCACTGAGGCCAGTAATAGCCCTTGGAGGGCCAATGTGGTTGTAGAGAAGAATGGGGATAAAAATAGGATGGTCATAGACTACAGCCAGACTATCAACCAGTATATACACATCTTAATGTTTACCCCCTTCCCTACATATCTGATATCGTCAACCTGACTGCACAATATCTGGTGTTCTCCATGATCAACCTGAAGTTGGTGTATCACGAGTTCCCGATCCACCCAGAGGACCGTCAGTATATGGCATTTGAGGTCAATGGCCACCTCTATAGCTTCCTCCAGGTCCCTTTCGGCGTCACAAAGAGGGTCTTCATTTTCCAACAGGGGATGGACTGCACTTCAATCTACAGGCCATCTTCCCATACTTTGATAATGTTACTATCTGCAGCCACAACATGCAGCACCATGATGCAAACCTGTGCAAGTTCCTCTGGGCAACAAAATGCATGCACCTCACTTATAACGAGGATAAATGTGTGTTCTGGACAGCACAACTTGTCATACTTCTCTGCTTGGTTGAGAATGAAGTCATTGGCCCCGACCTGAACCGCATGTTTCCGTTGATGGAGCTATACCTCCCACATACTATCAAATCTCTGAAGAATGCCTTGGATTTTTCTCATACAATGCTCAATGGGTCCCCAGTATGTAGACAAGATTTGCCCATGATTAAAACTACCACGTTTCCCCTGTCAGCAGAAGCCCAAGCAGCCTTCAACAGCATCAAAGACGACATCAACAAGGCAATAAGGCGACAATGCATGCCAAGGCCCGGAAATTTGCCACTCCTCCATCGAAAAGGAGGCCCAGGCCATTGTGGAGACTGTATACCACTGGAGGCACTATCTCACCAGGGAACAGTTTACCCTCCTCACAGATCAGCGAGCGGTAGCATTCATGTTTAATAGTAAGGAATGGGGGAAAAATCAAGAATGAAAAGATCCTCAGGTGAGAATCGAGCTGTCCACTTACAATTATGACATTCTCTACCGGCCCGGAAAATTAACGAGCCCCTGGATGCTCCATCCTGAGGAACTTTTGCTAGTGTTCAATTGGACAGACTGCAGACTCTCCACAGTGACCTTTGCCACCCCAGAGTTATTCTTTTTTTCAATTTTATGAAATCACAGAATCTATCTTACTCTGTTGAGGAAGTTCGGACTGTGACTTAAAACTGTAAGGTCTGTGCTGAATGCAAACTCCAATTCTACCGGCCAGACAAAGCACATCTGATCAAGGCTACCAACTCCTTCGAGCACCTAGGCATTGATTTCAAGGGATCCCTCCTCTTCTCCAACCGGAATGTCCACTTCCTTACCATCATTGATGAATACTCCCATTTCTCCTTCACCATAACTTGACTGGATATAACCAAGACCACAGTCATCAAGCCCTTCTGGAATATCTTCACTCCTTTTGGGTATTCTGGCTTCATCCACAGTGACTGTTGTGCATCATTCATGAATGATGAGTTGCAGCAGTATCTACTGGCCACGGCTTCACCATAATCAGGACCACCAGCTATAATCCTAGGGCTAACGGGCAAGTAGAAAGGGAAAACACCACAGCATGGAAGACCATTCTCCTGGCAACGAGGTCACAGAATTTATCTGTCTCCCAATGGCAGGAAGTCCTGCCAGATGCACTTCACTCTGTCCGATCACTCCTATGTACGGCCACCAAAAACACTTAATGAATGGATGTTTGTTTTTCCTAGGAAGTCTACTTCAGGGACTATGCTGCCCACCTGGCTTACCTCCCCTGGACCAGTCCTGCTACAAAAGCATGTCAGACAATTGAAGACTAACCTGCTGGTCGTGATGGTCCATCTTCTTCATGCAAACCCCCAGTATGCCTGCGTTGCTTCCCTGATGGGCACAAAGACACGGTCTTGATCCAGGACTTTGCTCCATCAGTGGCCTTTCGCCCCACCAATGACTTTCAACAGTCAACTCCCCCGCCCCCCATTTCAACCTTAGAGGTCCCAGAGCCTGCTGCTGACCACTTCCAACCCCAGGTCACTGTTGTGATGTGCCAGCTTCATACTCTCCCACCACCCCACCTGTCCCCACCCCCCAACAAACAGTTAAAAGATCAAACTCACAAGCTGCTCAGGACATTACAGTGGCCCCCTAACCATTGCCACATTGCTCACTGTGGCAGAGGAGACCCCGATTGACTTAATCTCTAAAATGTATATATGCATAGTTGTTTCACCTTCTCTTTTTTTTCTCATCCCACAGGCCTCTTCTTAAAAAGAGGGGTGAATGTGGTAAACCACCATTGTGCCATGATTGGCTGCTGCCGCCTGGACACACCTCCTGAGACTGATCTTACCCATAGCCCCTTGCATGTTCCCCTTTTTGTTTGCTTCAATCAGTTGATGAGGTTGTAGGTGGTTCCTGTCTTTAGTTAACAAAAGCCTGATAGTTTCACATTATCAGCCTTTTGTGATTATTGATGGTGCATCACCCTGAAGGGACCCTTTTTGCTTCTCTTTCTCTCTTACTGTAAGGCGAACTGGCAATGTGAATGGTGATTCTTTGTTTGCCTTAGGACAGGCAGAAGGCAATTTTGTGTAATATTACATTTTCTGTGCTGTTATATTACAATAAAGGTATCTGGGAATCTTAACAGGGAGAACATACAAACTCCATTCAGACAGCATCTGGGTTAAAGATTGAAATTAGGTTGTTGGATCTGTGTGGTTGGAGTGCAATTGGCTGAATATTGGGATATCCACTCACGAAACTGCAAAATTATGTTTGGTCATGATCAGAACTGAGGCAGCGATAAAAATCAGCCCAGATGGTGTTGTATTTAAAATAATATTTTTAATTATTAAACAACAATTATATAACAGCTACTCTAATTTAACTAACTTAACTAAATTTATATACTATTATCTAACTTAAACTCTAACTATATGCGAATATATTGGTGTGCGTGGAATACCCCAACCCACTACAGCTCAAGGCTCAATTCTCGGAAGGCAGTTCAAAGTTCAGTTTCATAAATTCAGTGATGACATGTGGGTTTGAAATTGATGTGATACGCAGACTTTAAGATGGTTGAGACACACACAGGCCTTAGAATGGTGAGACATGCAGGCCTTAAGTGAATGCAACATGCAGGCTTTGGATGGGTTGATACATAGACTTTATGTTGAAGTTTGCAGTTCCTGAAGTGGATGAAACAGACTGGGAGTGACAGAGCATTATTGAGGTGCTTCAGAGAAATGTCCTTTTTGGACGAGTACTTTCTTCAGCAATTAGAACCCTTTTTGTGGGACAGTCGTGGAAGAGTGCAATATTTCTTTTGCAACTTTAAAACACCTTTTGTTAGAGTCCAGCATTTCTTCTGCAACTTTAAAACTCTTTTCATGAATCAGTTGAGCAGAGTGCAGTATATCTTCTGCAACTTTAAACACCTTTTGTTAGAGTCCAGCATTTCTTCTGCAACTTTAAAACTCTTTTCATGAATCAGTTGAGCAGAGTGCAGTATATCTTCTGCAACTTTAAACACCTTTTGTTAGAGTCCAGCATTTCTTCTGCAACTTTAAAACTCTTTTCATGAATCAGTTGAGCAGAGTGCAGTATATCTTCTGCAACTTTAAACACCTTTTGTTAGAGTCCAGCATTTCTTCTGCAACTTTAAAACTCTTTTCATGAATCAGTTGAGCAGAGTGCAGTATATCTTCTGCAACTTTAAACACCTTTTGTTAGAGTCCAGCATTTCTTCTGCAACTTTAAAACTCTTTTCATGAATCAGTTGAGCAGAGTGCAGTATTTCTTCTGCAACTTTAAAACTCTTTTCATGAATCAGTTGAGCAGAGTGCAGTATTTCTTCTGCAACTTTAAAAACCCTTTTCATGGGTCAGTTGAAGTTGTCTCTCATCCCTCTATAAGCAATAGGAGGAAATCTGACAATCTGTTCATAACCACACAACGAGTCCAAATGGCTTTCTCATTCTCATAAAAGAGTCGAAGAGCTGTTTACTCCTATGCTGCTTCCTTAAAATGGCCTTCTGAACAAACAATGCACTGTTTTTATAAGAATCTGATCACATGATCTTTGCACCTGGCATCTCCAGGGCTTCTGAGCTGACTCTGCAAATGTATCCAGTAAAATGAATATGACATTCAAAGCTTGCTGCTGGTTTTACAGTCACTTCAAATCCTGCAGGGAGGTTGTTAAACCTGCTCTCTATAAAGGACAGACCCACTCAAATAAAATGAACTGAAAAATAGGAGAACATCACAGGAATGAGAGACAAACTGAGGAGTCGCTAAACAAGCTGAGAGCAAATTTTGAATAATGCATCAGTGGGATCAACAAAGTAAGTGTGTTTACTCTGATCATTAATTATATTATAGAAGCAACATTATCAGGACGGCAGTGTGCAGATACACTAATGTTTTTTTTTTCAGTTCATTTTTTCCCCTGTTTTTAAAGAAAGGCTGCAGGACATAGAAATGTACAGCACAGAAACAGGCCCTTTGGCTTATATGTCCATGCCAAACATGTTGTCCAAATCAAACTAAACCTCTGCTGATTGCATTTGACCCTTCCTCCTATTGATATTCATGTGCCTATTAAGAAGGATCTTAAACGTGACCATTATATGTGCCCCCATCACTTCAACTGGCAGCCTTCTCCAAGCACCCACCACACTGCAAAATTTTGCACTGCACATTCCCCTAAACTTCCTTCCCCTCACCTTAAATATATGTCCTCCAGCACGTGATACTTTTGCACCGGAGAAGAGATTCTGACTGCCCACCCTTTCCATGTCTCTCATGATTTTATACACCTCTATTAGGACTCTTTTCAGCTTCCTATGCTCTAGAGAAGTGGTTTTCATACTTTTTATTTCCACTCACATACTACTTTAAGTAATTCCTATGCTATCAGTCCTCTGTGATTAGAAAGGGATTACTTAAGGTGGTATATGAGTAGACGGCGGCGGCCCCGATACGGGCAGGAGCAAGGGGGAGACAGCGGCCCCGGCCTCGGTCGAGTGAGGCAGGCGGAGGCCCCGGTCCGGACAGGGAGTGGGAGGCGGCGGCCCCAGTCCGGGCACAGGGAGAGCAGCAGCGGCCCCGGCCCCGGTCCGGGCGAAGGGTAGACGGCGGCGGCCTCGATCCGGGCAGGAGCAAGGGGGAGACGGCGGCCCCGGCCTCGGTCGAGTGGGGCAGGGGGAGGCCCCGATCCGGGCAGAGAGTGGGAGGCGGCGGCCCCAGTCCAGGCACAGGGTGAGCTGCGGCGGCCTCGGCCCCGGTCCGGGCAGTATGGACCGACCTAGGAGGGGAGGCAGGCCCCTCCAGCCCGGGTAAGAAACCTGCATAGGAGAAGGCCACTCCGATATAAAACCTACGACCCAAGGACCTCGCTGCCACGTCCCAGCTTGCTTGGCCACGGCACACGAACCATGGGTGTAAAGGGTGGGGCCAGTACTGCGCGCACTGCACTCCACCTAAAAGCTCCTTTGCGCAGGCCCGAGGACAGGTCCACGTCCTCCCCCTCCACGTCCTCCCCCTCCACGTCCTCCCCCTCCACGTCCTCCCCCTCCACGTCCTCCCCCTCCACGTCCTCTCCCTCCACGTCCTCTCCCTCCACGCCTTCCCCCTCAAAAGATGCTCACAAACTCAAGCTAGCATGCTGGAACATCAGAACCATGCTAGACAAGGCTGACAGCCACCGACCTGAACGTCGGTCTGCCCTCATTGCACATGAACTCCTCAGACTTGACATCGACATAGCCGCTCTCAGTGAAGTCCGCCTGGCAGATGTAGGCAGCCTCCAAGAACGCGGCGCGGGCTACACACTCTACTGGTCTGGCAAGCCTTCGGATGAACGACGCCTATCTGGTGTAGGCTTCATGGTCAAGAGCTTCATTGCCTCCAAACTCGAAAACCTTCCGACAGGCCTCTCGGACCGAATCATGTCCATGCGACTCCCCCTTCAGAACAAGCGTCACATCACCCTCATCAGTGTCTATGCTCCAACCCTCCAGGCGGAACCAGCAGAAAAGGACAAGTTCTACACCGACCTGCGCAACCTCATCCAACGCACCCCTACAGCCGACAAGGTTGTCATCCTGGGCGACTTCAACGCTCGTGTCGGCAAAGACTCAGAAACCTGGCCAGGAATCCTGGGCAAGCATGGCGTCGGCAAGTGCAACGACAATGGGCGCCTCCTGTTGGAGCTCTGCGCAGAACAGCGGCTTGTCATTACAAACACCCTTTTTCAGCAGAGGGACAGCCTTAAGACCACCTGGATGCATCCCCGATCCAAGCACTGGCACCTCCTGGACTACATCCTGGTGCGAGAAAGTGACAAACGAGATGTGCTCCACACCAGGGTCATGCCTAGCGCGGAATGCCACACTGACCACCGGCTGGTTCGCTGCAAGCTCAACCTTCACTTCAAACCAAAGCCCAGGAACAATAAATCCTCCAGAAAGAGGTTCAATGTTGGAAACCTGCAGTCAGACGAAGCGAGAGGAAACTTCCAGGCAAACCTCAAAGCAAAGCTCGACGATGCAACCCGCCTCACGGACCCGTCCCCTGAAACCCTCTGGGATCAGTTGAAGACTACCATACTGCAATCCACTGAAGAGGTACTGGGCTTCTCCTCCAGGAAAAACAAGGACTGGTTTGACGAAAACAGCCAGGAAATCCAGGAGCTGCTGGCAAAGAAGCGAGCTGCCCACCAGGCTCACCTTACAAAGCCGTCCTGTCCAGAGAAGAAACAAGCCTTCCGTCGCGCATGCAGCCATCTTCAGCGCAAACTCCGGGAGATCCAAAATGAGTGGTGGACTAGCCTCGCCAAACGAACCCAGCTCAGCGCGGACATTGGCGACTTCAGGGGTTTCTACGAGGCTCTAAAGGCTGTGTACGGCCCCTCACCCCAAGTCCAAAGCCCGCTGCGCAGCTCAGACGGCAAAGTCCTCCTCAGCGACAAGATCTCCATCCTCAACCGATGGTCAGAACACTTCCAATCTCTTTTCAGTGCCAACCGCTCAGTCCAAGATTCCGCCCTGCTCCAGCTCCCTCAACAGCCCCTAAGGCTAGAGCTGGATGAGGTTCCCACCCTGGATGAGACATATAAGGCAATCGAACAACTGAAAAGTGGCAAAGCAGCAGGTATGGATGGAATCCCCCCAGAAGTCTGGAAGGCTGGCGGCAAAACTCTGCATGCCAAACTGCATGAGTTTTTCAAGCTTTGTTGGGACCAAGGTAAACTGCCTCAGGATCTTCGTGATGCCACCATCATCACCCTGTACAAAAACAAAGGCGAGAAATCAGACTGCTCAAACTACAGGGGAATCACGTTGCTCTCCATTGCAGGCAAAATCTTTGCTAGGATTCTACTAAATAGAATAATACCTAGTGTCGCCGAGAATATTCTCCCAGAATCACAGTGCGGCTTTCGCGCAAACAGAGGAACTACTGACATGGTCTTTGCCCTCAGACAGCTCCAAGAAAAATGCAGAGAACAAAACAAAGGACTCTACATCACCTTTGTTGACCTCACCAAAGCCTTCGACACCGTGAGCAGGAAAGGGCTTTGGCAAATACTAGAGCGCATCGGATGTCCCCCAAAGTTCCTCAACATGATTATCCAACTGCACGAAAACCAACAAGGTCGGGTCAGATACAGCAATGAGCTCTCTGAACCCTTCTCCATTAACAATGGCGTGAAGCAAGGCTGTGTTCTGGCACCAACCCTCTTTTCAATCTTCTTCAGCATGATGCTGAACCAAGCCATGAAAGACCCCAACAATGAAGACGCTGTTTACATCAGGTACCGCACGGATGGCAGTCTCTTCAATCTGAGGCGCCTGCAAGCTCACACCAAGACACAAGAGAAACTTGTCCGTGAACTACTCTTTGCAGACGATGCCGCTTTAGTTGCCCATTCAGAGCCAGCTCTTCAGCGCTTGACGTCCTGCTTTGCGGAAACTGCCAAAATGTTTGGCCTGGAAGTCAGCCTGAAGAAAACTGAGGTCCTCCATCAGCCAGCTCCCCACCATGATTACCAGCCCCCCCACATCTCCATCGGGCACACAAAACTCAAAACGGTCAACCAGTTTACCTATCTCGGCTGCACCATTTCATCAGATGCAAGGATCGACAATGAGATAGACAACAGACTCGCCAAGGCAAATAGCGCCTTTGGAAGACTACACAAAAGAGTCTGGAAAAACAACCAACTGAAAAACCTCACAAAGATAAGCGTATACAGAGCCGTTGTCATATCCACACTCCTGTTCGGCTCCGAATCATGGGTCCTCTACCGGCACCACCTACGGCTCCTAGAACGCTTCCACCAGCGTTGTCTCCGCTCCATCCTCAACATCCATTGGAGCGCTTACATCCCTAACGTCGAAGTACTCGAGATGGCAGAGGTCGACAGCATCGAGTCCACGCTGCTGAAGATCCAGCTGCGCTGGATGGGTCACGTCTCCAGAATGGAGGACCATCGCCTTCCCAAGATCGTGTTATATGGCGAGCTCTCCACTGGCCACCGTGACAGAGGTGCACCAAAGAAAAGGTACAAGGACTGCCTAAAGAAATCTCTTGGTGCCTGCCACATTGACCACCGCCAGTGGGCTGATATCGCCTCAAACCGTGCATCTTGGCGCCTCACAGTTTGGCGGGCAGCAACCTCCTTTGAAGAAGACCGCAGAGCCTACCTCACTGACAAAAGGCAAAGGAGGAAAAACCCAACACCCATCCCCAACCAACCAATTTTCCCCTGCAACCGCTGCAATCGTGTCTGCCTGTCCCGCATCGGACTTGTCAGCCACAAACGAGTCTGCAGCTGACGTGGACTTTTTACCCCCTCCATAAATCTTCGTCCGCGAAGCCAAGCCAAAGGAATATGAGTGGGAAGGCAAGGTTAAGATCCACTGCTCTGGATCCAATTGTGACTAAAATATTTTGCTTGAGAAAAATTGTCATTGGCCCATTCCTTTGGAGTTATGAAACCACGCACAGAACAAGTCAATTAGGTATGATTAAAACAATTTATAATAATTTATTGGACTTCAATTAAGTCCCAATGGCTGAGATCAAAAGAGGAAATATAATATTTTTGAAGCCACTCTGATTCACATATTCTGGGAATGCCAAAATTTAGAGAGATTTTGGAAAAAGATTTTTCAAACTCTATCAACAATTTTCAATATTAACTTGGAACCCTGTGTGTTACTTGCTCTGTTTGAAACATAGAAACGTAGAAAAATAGGTGCAGGAGTAGGCCATTTGGCCTTTCAAGTCTACACCGCCATTCAATATGATCATGGCTGATCAGTACCCAGTCCCTGCCTTCTCTCCATACCCTTTGATCCCCTTAGCCACAAGGGCCAAATCTAACCTACTATTATATATTGACAAGGAACCGGCCTCAACCGGCCATGTTTGTCGGCCTTTTAGTGGGCCGGACTGTGACTCAGTATGCAGGGCGCTACAACAGTTTATTAAAAGGGTCTGACTTAGTTGCAAACATTATGTCTATTACTAGATTGAGTTATTATAATTAACTATTAATGTAGTTATCCATATTTTCTTATTTACTCATTTTTCTCCCTTCTCTATGTATTTACTTGTATACAATTGATTCATTTTGTAATCATCACTTATTATGTATGCTGTATGTTAAACTTATTAAAAATATTTTTAAAAACAGTACTTTTCAAACTTTTCCTTTCCACTCATACACCACCATAAGTAATCCCTTACTAATCACAGAGCATAGGGATTACTTAAAATGGTATGTGAGTGGAAAGAAAAAGTTTGAAAATCATTGATCTAGAATAAACAATCTAATTTTGTCCAATTTCTCCCCATATCTTAAATATACACATTATTTGTATAAGTTCAAGTATCCAAGGTAATAAAAACAAACAGATGTGATGGATGCATTAGAAATGGATCCACAAACATTATCTGGAGTGTGTTACAAGAAATTACATGTGCTGAGTGGAAGCCCACCTGATTACTGTCAAACAAGCTATAACTTACAATAAGGTCCATAAATGATGTGCTATTTTCCAATTGATCTGCTTTTGTTGGAAATTTCATTGATCAGTTTTATGAAATAAACAGATAAACACTAGAAGATTAGAATTATATATAATTTATAGCCAGTTCAGGATATCTTTTCCAGTTGATTGGCTGTAAACTATATTGCATTTTATGGGGCAAAACATTTAAAAAGAGGTGTTGCAACTAATTTCTTATTTTAATTAAGTAAGTGTTATGCATAGAAGGAAATAATTGGGATTTAATCTGAGGCATACATTTACATATGTAGATTACATTAAGTTATTAAATGTAATCAAATTAACCATATCACAGATTTATGAAAGAAAAATATGCAAGTAGTTCTAAAGATCTGACCATCTGCCATACCTTTGACAGAAAATCCATGAAAACTCTGGAGGGTAGTGTAAAATGTATTTATCTCATCTCTTCAGTGTTTCCATGGATCTTGCATGCAGTTATAATCTACAACTTTAGATCCCCTCCAAGTACAATTTTAATCTTCTTTCAGTAATGAGACACATTATGATAGTTTGAGACAAGTTACAATATTTTAAAGTTAATGAGAAATTTATTTTGAATGAAGCCAAATAAAGGGAACTTATTCACATTACTTTTCCCTTTGAATCAAACAAGTTTTCAGAATTAATTTTAAGAGCAACTCTTCAACACCTGACCACAATGTTTCCAATAATAGATCTGGCTTCTAATTAAACACCGACCTAAAAAACCCAAATGAAGAGCCAAAATATCCAGCTGGCAATTTGAAGACAAATTGCTGAATAACCAAATAAATTCTTGTCTGGGTTTGTAATTTACAAAGCAATATTAAAATTATTTTTGCTATTACAATTGCACCAGCCGCTTCCTCACCAATGTCCTTGGGCTAACAATATCCTTGTTTCTGTTCCATGATGCATCAGAAGGGAAATAGGAAAATGAAGCAAAATATATTGAGAAATTTATATGTTTTGGTTTTATGGATTGATGGTTTAGACTGCTGTAACAAAATCCAGCAAAAGCACCATGTATCTCTCAAATAATCTGCCTCATTTTCCAAGAATTTAGACAAGATGGAGCATTTGACATGTGTGGCACGCCCCTCAAAAAAAGAAAGAGGATGCTCAACTGGCTTTAGCAGCATTTGTGGAGAGAAAAAGAGAGCCTCCCAAAACAATGCTTCAACATTTTCTGCATCAGTCTGAAAGTGTAATTGGAGCTTTCTTTGAAAGATTACATTTCTGAAAGGGCACTGTTCTCTTACCGCAGTGAGGGCCCATCCTAAATATTTGTGCTCAGCTATCTTAGGTCATGAAACCACACATTCTGGCTCAAAAAAAAACAAGATTAGGGGCATTAAGTGATGGCAGACAATGATATACATGGGTAACACCTTTCAAAACTAATACTGTAGGAACTGTTTCTCTCGCAGTGTAGTGGCACAGTGACCTGACACTTAGTTACTTTGAGATATTCTTGTTAAATGAAACACAAAAATCTGCAGATTGTGGTAGAAATGCTGGAGGAACTCAGCCAGCTCGCAGCATCTACAAGAGGTAAAGGCAGGTAAAACACAGGATTCTGTTCACTTCTGTTAAGTGAAAAAAATACACAAATGCTGGAGAAACTCAGCAGTTCAAACAGTGCCTTTACATAGCAAAGGTGGCTTAAACCCTTCATCAAGATGTGGGGGAGCATGCAAGATGTCAGAATAAAAGGGGGAGGGGGATGGTGAGGGTGGGAGATGATAGCTAAAGATATATTGCTGACATTGGGGGCATGAGCCCTTCTTCAAGGTGTAAGCAAAAAGCAGGAAGGCATCTCTAGTCTTTAATTTAGAGATTAAGGGGGAGAATAAGAAGACAAGAAGTCCAGACCTAACAGCCAAAAGGTGTTAATTGGATACAAGAGAAAAGGTGAGAATTGATTTTGGCTCTGGCTCTATGAAAGGAGACAGAAAAGGGAAGAGAGAGAGAGAGAGAGAGAGAGAGAGAGAGAGAGAGCTAGAGGAAAGGAGAAAGGGGGATATACATGAGGGTGGGGGTGGGGGTTAACAGAAACCGGAGAAGTCAATATTAATGCCAGTTGGTGGAGGGTGCCCACGTGGAAGATGAAGTGTTGTTCCTCCAATTTGCAGGTGGTCTCAGTCCGGCAGTGCATGAAACCATGAATAGTCATGTCAGCGAGGAAATGAGATGGGAAATTGAAATGGGTGGGCACTGGAAGCTTCACGCTATTGCGGCAGCCAGAGCTGAGGTGCTCAATGAATTGATAATCTAAACAATTCACCCCTTGGTAAATTTCTATCCACTTGCCTCATTAAGCACAAAAATCAGAGGTAAGTTCCAGAATAATTATTCATCCAAAGGTATTATTTTGAATTATTCAGCCATCTGAAAATTCTCAACACTACATTTTAGAATAAAGATCATATTGTATCCAAGTGACCCTTACAGGGTCAAGGTTGGTTCTTTCATTAGCTTACCTTGAAGAGAGTGCTACAGGATGTAAGCCAGAGCTTTCAACCATGCACACTAAGCTAGTCTCATTAGTCAGTATTCGGATCATATCTCTCTAAAGCTTTCCTAGCCATAGATGTGTTTAAATGTCTCTTAAATATTACTGTTATATAGTCAGGATAATGTGAACTATTTTGTAACTGCATAAGAATACAGCCTTCTGACTGTACTAACTGTAATGGTGCTCTGTGAGGCGTATGTATATGTATAAGTGTGTGTGTGAACTGTTTCCTGAGATGGTGGAAGGCATCAGTAACTAAACTCTCTTCTGTTATTGGAATCTTGCATCTCTTAGTTATTGAAGAAACTTACCAAGTAATACAGAACATAACATGGTGGCAGCGATAACAGGAATAAAGCCATACAATTGATTGTAAGTCATTGAAATACAAAGGGGTAGAATAGAAAAAAAATTACTTAAAAAAAATGGCTGGAGCAACAGCAGTTCACCTAGTGATGGACGGGGAGGCTGAAGACTTTGTTGAATCATTTAAAAAGTTTCAGTAGAAGTGCAATTTAACATTCAAAAGTGATTTTTAAAATACAACAGCAGAGGGGAAGAGGCCTTGACTTATGTAATAGCTGGAAGCTTACAGAGGTGGAGAAAAATTATCCAGAGCAGATATTTGCAAAGTTTACTTCTCACCTTGAACCCAGGTCCAATCAAAGAATTAAATGCTATGAATTTTGAGGCTTAATGCAAGAGACTGATGAAACTGTTGATAACTTCCTCGCTAGATGAAAATTTGTTGCTTCAAAATACAGATTTAAGGATATAGAGGAAAGATTAGTTGATCAACTAATATGGGGAGTACCCATCCCAAAGTGCAAATGCCTCTAATAGGGAAGGATAGCTTGAAGCTGGCTAAAGCTATAGACATAGCCAGATCCTTCGAAGCCACGAGGATGCAAATAAAATCCTTATTTGTGCAGACCCACCCACAGCAAAGGGAAGGAAGAGTTGATGCTAATAAAGAACACAATCAGAAAAGTGCAAACCCCCAAGACCTGCAGGAAGTGTGGCAGACAACACCCCTTCGATGACCAAAACAAATGTCCTGCATATGGTTCTGAAAGTAAAGCAAACCACTGGGCGAAGATGTGCAAGTCTGGTATGAAGAAAACAGTAATAGTAGTGAAGAAAAAAGACAAGAAGAAGATCCACCACATAAAAGGAAACAACAATGAGGACTCCAACACCCAGATACTGGACATAGAATCCATACACCTTCACGAGATGTCAGATGAGATGAAAGAAAGAAGCGAGTTGAACACAAGGATCCAAATACAGAGGACAATCCAGAAAAAGCCTCCGATATTTATCCTAAAGGTGAAGCTGGATACTGGATCACAAAGTTACACCCTTCCACTCAAAATGTTCCGCTAGATGTTCCCAGAGAACATAATAAAAGGGTATCCAAAAGACGGTGCATTGGAAACTGACTGGGTAAATTCCATAGTGGTCAAAGAAAGACCAAATGGCTGCTTAAGAATATGTCTGGACCCTAAAGGCTTAGATCAAGCAATAAAAAGGGGTCACTACCCAACACCAACCCTAGAATACATCGCAGCAGAATTATCAGCCTTTTTTTGACCATGATCAAGTAGCTAAGGAGAGCTAAGATCAAAGAAAAGAACATCCTCTGTACATTCTACGTGGAAGACGCAGACGGACCAGTAATTCTAGGTTTGGATCGCTGTCAGGAGTTGCAATTGATCTCTGTCAATTATGAGATCCAGATAAAGAAGATGTCAAAAAGGATCAACAGAGACACTTCATTGGAGAACAGACCTCCTGTCACAAATAAGGCTGAGCTCATGAGCATGTACCTGGAATGCTTTGATGATTCAGTTGGATGCTTTGGAGACTTTAAATATCACATTGCCATAGATCCAAACTGCAAACCAGTCATCCCCGCTCCAAGGAAAGTACCACTAGAGCTTCAGAAGAAGCTGGAACAAGAATTAAAGGACATGGAAAGGATACAAGTCAGAGCCAACGTGACTGAGCCAACTGACTGGATAAATTCCATAGTGGTCAAAGAAAGACCAAATGGCTGCTTAAGAATATGCCTGGACCCTAAAGGCTTAGATCAAGCAATAAAAAGGGGTCACTACCCAACACCAAACCTAGAATACATCACAGCGGAATTAACAGAATCTAAAATCTTTAGCAAGCTAGATGCTACGAATGGATACTGGAATGTGAAACTAGATGAGGAATAAACACTACTAACAATGTTTATTATTCCATTTGGTCATTACAAGTTCCTGCGACTACATTTCGACCTAAAGGTGAGCCAGGACGTGTTCCAACAGAAGATCGATGACACCTACAGAGGGTGTAATGGTGCTGTTGGCATCGCAGATGACATCCAGGTTTTTGGCAGAGATGGAAAATCTTATGATCTTCATCTACTCAAGGCTATGGAGAGAACAAGAGGAGCTGGAATTAAACTTAATGCAGACAAATGCATTATAAAAGAGAAGGAATGCAAATTCTTCAGAATGGTCTACGCTCCTGATGGAATAAACAAAGCCCAGAGAAAGTAAAAGCCATTGCTGAGATGGAGCACCCAAAGGACAAAAAGGAACTCAGAATTTCAGTGGTCACCATCACAGCAGAGAAGTTTTGACCAGCTCAAAGAAATAATATGTAGAGAAGTGGAGTTGAGACACTAATGATAGAGAAAAAAGCCCTCCCTCTGCAAGTAGATGCATCTAATAAAGACCTTGGTGCACATTAGTACAAGAAGGAAAACCAATAGCTTTTGCATCAAAAGCACTAACAACAGCGGAGACCAGATATGCCAATATTGAGAGGGAACTGTTGGCGAGAAGTTTCACAACACTCTCTATGGAAGAAAGTTTATAGTGGAAAGTGATCATTGCCAACTGGAACACATACAGAGAAAGAACCTACACTAGGCACCGGCTAGACTTCAGAGATTACTTCTACGACTTAGACTTAAAATACATACCAGGAAAGAGATGGTGCTTGCTGATACCTTGTCACGACTTTCCCCGAATGAAAAATATGAAATGGAAGACATGGGAATCAAGATACATCATCTCATCAGTATGACAAGTAAAACATTAAGCCAGATCAGAGAAGAAATCAGTAAGGACGATGTGTTACAAATGCTTTCTCAACAAGTAATACAAGGATGGCCAGAGACAATAAAGCAGATACAGCCTTCAATACGTCAATATTGGTCTATCAGAGATGACATATCATTGGAGAATTGTGTTTTGGTGGCTTGATCAAGACTGATTATACCTGAAACAATGCAGAAAGAGATTCTCCAGAAAATACATGAAAGTCACATGGGAATAGAGAAATTCAAACTCAGAGTGAAATCAGCGGTGTACTGGGCTAGTATATACAAAGACATTGAAAATATGGTGGCTACATTTCAAATATGCAAACGTACAGAAACACACAACAAAAGGAAATGATTTCCACAGAAGTACCTGCCAGGCCATGGCACACAGTGGGAGCAGACTTGTTCACTGAGTGGTATTTAATAGTAGCCCATTACTACTCAAAGTTTTCATTCGTCAAAAGGGTGAAAGACCTGAGGGTGTCAACTATCAGCTCAGAAATTAGAGCGATCCTTGCTGAGCAAGAAATTCTCGAGCAAGTAACATGTGATAATGGACAAGAATTTAGAAAACTGGCTACAGAGTCTGGGTTTGTTATTACTTCATCAGCCCCATAATTCCCCAAAGGTCATGGGTTCATTGAAAGGCGTGCAAACTGTGAACTGCACTCTAGTTATTGCAAAACAAAAGAAGACCCATACCTAGTTCTTCCATCATTATGAGCAAAACCTTTAAGGGCTGACATGAAGCCCCCAGCTGAATTTATAAATGGAAGGAGATATAAAATAACTCTGCCAAGAAAAATACACCCTCTAGAAGATCAGGAGGAAACCAAAAGACTGGCTGACATGCAAGGAGAAGGACACCATAATTTTAACAAACATACACAAACACTCCCAGAGTTCTTCAGAGGGCAGCATGTGCATATTCAAGAGCTGATGTTGAAAATATGGTCCCCAGCAAAGGTAATCAGAGAAGCTGAGACACCAAGATCATACATTGTCAAGACAGACTATGGCAATCAGCTGAGGAGGAACAGAATTCACATCCGGCCAACACAAGGTGTGATGAAGCTGCAAAGCCTGCAACACCAATATCAAGTGAGAGAGACCACAACCACTAATACTGAAACATCAGCACAGCAATTGTCAGGTGAAATACAACAAGCTACATCACCTACATGTGTATCAGCAACACAGAGCCCAACAGTTGCAGCCAAATCCATAAGATGACAAAGCCACATATTTTCACCAGTGCGATATCGATAAGCACTATTTAAAAATAGTTGTGTAAATAAACTAGTGTACAAGTTCAGTTACTTAAGTTGCACTGGAAAGAAAATGATAAAGATCACTATTTTTTTTCGTTATCTTGAGAAGGAGGCATGTTATATAGTCAGGATAATGTGAACTATTTTGTAACTGAGTACGAATACACCCTTCTCACTGTAGTAACTGTACTCCCCCATTGTGCAGTGTATGTATATATAATATATATATATGTATGAGTGTGTGTGAGGAAGGCATCATTAAGTAAACTCCCTTCTGTTATTTGAATATTGCATCTCTAAGTTATTTAAGGAGCTTCCTAAGTAACACAGACATAATGATGACAAATGTCCCTATCTCTACCACTTCCTCTTGTAGCTTGTTCCAAATACTCACTAACCTCCAGGCAAGGAAGGTGCTCCTCTAGTCACTTTAAATCTTTCTCCTCTCATGATAAATCTGTGCCCTCTTTTTATTTTTAGATTTCCGTACCCTGGGCAAAAGTCGATGACTATGCCCCTCATGATTTTATAAACCTCTGTAAAGTCTCCTAAATACCCAGGAGAATAGTTCCAGTCTATCTAGCCTCACTTTATGATTGAAGTCTCGATTCATTAATTTAGAGATACACCATGATAACAGACCCTTCAGGATCAAAAGCCTGCACCACCCAAATACATCCATGTAACTGCACTTAACTGGAATATGGCAGGAAACTGGATTACCCAGAGGAAGTCCATATGGACATGGAGAGACTATACAAACTCCTTTACTGCTTCCTTTCCAGATTAGTGTTATCCTATAGTTGCATGCACAGTTCTCAACAATTTCTCACGAATGTTAGGTAAAATTCCATTAACATTTCATGATGTATGCATACAAATGTAACTGTTTCTAGTTTTTATTTAAATGCTACATGATTTTTTTTTTAACTCTAAAATCAATTGACAAGAGGGATGGAGAGGGGAAGGCTGAGGAGAAACCTGCTTGAGGTATATAAAACTATCATGGGCTTAGAAACGTATGAAAAAAAAATTCTAGTATTATTTAATCAGATTAAAATATTATTATCAGGATGGCCACCACTTTTGAATACAATGATTGGATGAACATTCTACCTAAGTTTTTGTTTCTTTTTCAATCCTTACCAATTTTTTTTCCTAATTCCTTTTTTTTTAATTCTTTAGATTCAGTCATTTCTTCATATATATGGCAGGGAAAACAACCACATATAAGCAAAGCCCATCTTCAGAAATCTATTAGAAACGGGGGAGGTCACTTACAAATTTTAAATTTTACTATTGGGTGATTAATATACACAATTTACTTTTGTTATTAAAATTTTATAAATTAATAATTTGGGCATAAATGGAACTGAACTTTTCTAAGAAATCATCTATGTTTGCAATTTTAGATTTTGCTTTACCCTTTTCATTTTATAAATTGACACATAATCCGATAATGAGAATTATATTGAGAATATGGGCTCAATTTAGGAAAATTTTGGTTATAATAATCTTTCTCTGGCTAGATCTATTATAGCTAACCATCTATTCCCACTTTCAGTATTAGATGAGGGTTTTAAGGAATGGTACAGACATGGCAATAAAAATTTTTAAAGATATATTTATTTGAAATAACTTCTTTTGAACAAATGACAGTTAAATTTATGGTCTCTAATAGACATTTTTAATTTAGGAATTTTGATCAGTTTAAATTGAACGCTTTTTCTCGAATCACAGACTCAAATATTCTTGTTAAAATAGTTCTACAATTTGTTCTCAGTGGATTGATATCACATATTTATATTGATCTATTGAATTTAAGATTAGCTCCAAGATTAAAAATGATTGGGAATGTGATCTTAATATAACTTTTTCAGATGACAATTAGCATTCCATTCTTAGTCTGATCAATAAATCTTCATTTTGTGTAAGTCACTGTTTATTACAATTTAAGGTGATACACAGAATACAAATGTCTAAACTCAAATTATCCCATTTCTCTGCAGATGTTGATCCATTTTCTGAAAAGTATAACATTTTTGAAACCTCACTGATTCATATACTTTGAGAATGTCCTAAATTAGGAAGATATTGGCAGAATATTTTTGATTCTGTTCTGTGCTGTAAGTGGTTATATGGTTATATGGATTCTTTATCAATGATTTTTAAGATTAAATTAGGTCCATGCCTTTTAATTGCACTGTTTGTTTTTTTTCACGTGAACCGGATAAAATTTTATCAGCACCTCAAGAGAAAGTTTTAACTTTTAGCAATTTAATAGTCTGATGAGCAGTTTTAATGAAATGGAAGGATGAATTCTCACTGACTTATGTACAGTGTAACGTCATATCTAAACTTAGAGAAATTTCGGTAAAATATTAAAGATAAAAAAAGTTTCACTGTGAAAAGGTAAGGGACCCATTTATAGAATACTATTATAATTGGCAGTTTTAGATTATTTGGATGCTCTAATGCTGATCCGTCCATCTTTTGGAGGTTGTGACTTGATCCATTTTTGTATTTCTCTTGTAACCTTGAGGGAGGTGTTAGATTAGTATTCATTTTAGGTTTTTTTCTTCTTTTAGGAAAATGGATTTATGGGGTTTAATTATGATTATCTTAGATTTTATCTCCTTTTAGACACTATATTAAGGTATAATGAGGTTTGTTATAATATTTAACTGATTTATGCATAATTATTTGAACAAACAATCAAATTTAACAATTAGGGATGACAATTAAAATTTGTTGTGTGGTGAATTTACTTTAATTATACGCTATGTATATGTTATCATATTGTTTTGCTATATTAATACCTTGTTTATGGATTATTATGTTAAACTCAATAAAAATATTTTAGAAAAAAAGAGTAGTTACTGAGCATATTTTTCCTTAACAAATGTGCTTATAATGAATAGCTGTAGGTGTAAAATAGTTGGTATGAGATTGTATGAGATTTAGAGGGGATTTGAGTATTTTTTTTACCCAGAAGATGTTGAAATCTAAATTCCAATGTCTGGGATTAGTGGGGAAAGGAATTTTGATAACATTTAAGTTTTTTTTTAAATTTACCATTTGCATCAAACATAACTATTACAATACAATAGAAGTGATGCATAATACCTAATTTTGTTTTGACCCCCCCAAAAAAAAACAGAAAGAAAAGAAAGAAAGAAAGAAAGCACAAAAGAAAAAAAAGGAGTGGATTTTTTTTAATGATTACATAAACCAACACATTAATAATATATCCAAATATGTAAATCTTGTTTTAATCAATTCTAAATGTTAAATTTCCATATATCTAATATTACTCCTAATTAATTATATATCTATTAAGAATATCATATCTCTTACCTCATCCAATTTAAATTCCATGTTAAATCAATTCTCTAAAGTAAAATAAAACATCAACGTAATCGATATAAATCCATTCATAAACATACATTTAATAATAATAAAACTGTCTCTATGACATTCAGGAATATAACGCCACCATCTTCTATTATACAAGTTGTGATTCATTGCCACAAACAAAACCTTAAACAGTAGCTGATGAAATTCGGTACCTTTAGCTCCCAAACATTACATCAGAACAAAGTCTCTAATTTACTAGTCCATTGCCCCATTCCAAATAATTCTTTCTCATTTACTCAGCCAATTAAAAGACAAAGTTTCCATCAAATCTAATATAATTACGGCCGTTCTATGTTTTTTTCAATTTCAATTAGACCTCTTATATTTTAGTTCAATTCAAATGTTAAATTTCAATATATCTAACAATAATCCTAATTAATCATATATCCATTAAAAATCTCACATCTCTCCAACATTCAATTTGAATTCAATATTGAATAAATTCTCTAAAGTAAAGTAAAACATCTATACAACTCCATTCATAGATATATAATAGCAGAACCAATGCCCCCCCCCCCCCCAATCATTGACCCTAAAGAAAAAAGCACCCCCCCCCCCATACGGGACGTGGCTCATTGCTACAAACGAGCCTATGAACAGCAGCTGATGGACTCTGTCCAGCACCCTTCACCTCCCAGGTATTACATCAAAACAGAGCCTCTAATTTACTAGTCCATTGTCTCATTGCAAATTATTCCTTCACAGCTTATTAGAAGGTAAAGTTTCCACAAAATCTGGTGCCTGTTTGTAATCCATTAAAAAAATTACTTACTTTTTGCCATCCGGTAATACAAGAAGTATCAAGATGAGAGTATTACTGACTATAAAGTGCAAGAAAGAGGAAAGGAGGAGGCAATGTTGGCCAAGCAGCTAAGGACTAAAATAACATTATGAATTTACAAACACAGTGCCAATTTCCCATTTCAATATCATTCCCACCTACATTCTGTTTGTTGTTGACCATTTCAGTATCTACTTCTTAAACATGTGATGAATACACTGCAAGTTCAGACCAAAAGGAATGCAGAACAATAAATAGCTCTTTCATGGCAAAACAAATGCCAGCATTCTTCAGGTGAGCATCATCCAACATAATTTGATGCTGGGAAATCCAAATAGAAAGGTAATATCTGCAAAGTCGGCTTTTAAAAGCAACTTAAAGGAATAGGGAACTTTGAGGTAAAGAAATGGAAAGATTTGGGGTAGCATGGTGGTTAGCACAATGCTCTTATAGTGCCAGTGACCGGAGTTCAAATCTGGTGCTGCGTGTAATGAATTTGTACATTATCCTGTGCCTGTGTTGGTTACCACTGGGTCCTCTAGTTTCCTCCCACTATTCAAAACATACGGTGGTTGTGTCAGTTGGGTGTAATTGGGTGGCACAGGCTCGTGGGCTAGAAAGGCCTGTTACCATGTGGTATGCCTAGAAAAAATATATAAATTTTTATTTAAAAAAAAATTAAGAATACATGACCCACGAATGGTGGAAAAAGTAGAAATTGCAGCTGTGAATTCTTAGAGAGCTGATCGTGGAGGATTGGAAGTGTTACAGATATATGGCCTGCCACAGCAATATAATTCAGGTTTATGCACAGCAAATTGATTTGCCTTATTGACCAGATAGGTATTGGTCTTAAAACAGAAAATGCTGTAAATACTCAACAGGTCAGATAGGTTCTATAGACTATTGCTAGGATTTTCTGTTTTAATGAACAGAAACAACAGTTTTTTGGCTTTGTAATCCTTGGTTTAAATTCGTTCTCATGCTGAATTTTACAATTAAAGAATCATAATATTGATGGAGGTTTAATCAGCATTTTTAGCTAATGATCTCCAGATTTCCATCTGTAATCATGGACCCTGATCCCCTGATGAAATATCTATTCCCAAAATCCAAACTGACCATCTGCCTTACTGCTTGCAACAGTTCAAATGCTAGTCTTTCATTTACTTCCCTTGATCCACTAACTGCTGGTCTTCTAATACTATCCACTCATTGCACAGCGAATGCACCAGTCTACATCTTCCTTTATTGAGATTGTCACCCATATATTCTATTGCAGTAAAGACTGAAGTCAAGTATTTATTTCACAATTCAATCATGCCACTTGCCTCCATGAATAAGATTTCGACTTGGTCTCTGATCAGATACATTTGTCCTCTTTCAACCTTCTTCCTGTTCACAAAGTTAAATTTTGGATTCCTTTTTCATTTGCTGCCAATAATTTCTTAGGCTCCATTCCCTCTTTTTTACACATCCTTTAAACGCTCTTGTTCACACAGACCAATCAGGCTGATATAAGACCATAAGACCTCCTAGGTCTTTATGAATGGATTTATATCGATTACGTTGATGTAATTAGCCTATTCAGCCCATCATGTCTCCCCTGCCATTTAATCATGAGCTGATCCATCTTCCCACTCAGCTCCACTGCCTGGCCTTCTCCCCATAACCTTTGATGCCATGGCTAATCAAGAACCTATCAATCTCTGCCTTAAATACACCCAATGGCCTGGCCTCCACAATGGCCTGTGGCAACAAATTCCATAGATTTAACTGTTAAATCTTCGGCATCTCTGTTCTATGTGGACACACTTCAATCCTGAAATTATGGCCTCTTATCCTGCAGTGAAGTGAGATTCACTGATGATGTGTTGTACTGATGGCTGGCTTTGCCCCCATCTACCCATATATAACCCTGGTTTCCTGGCTAAACTTTGCCCTTCTGAAGACCACTGTAAGACCCTACCCCCACTTATAAGCTAATAATAGCACGTCCTCCTTCCAGTCGTGAGAGCTTTTATTCATGCTACAATTTTATAAGCTTATTCCCTCAATGATGGAAGCTCTCCTCAAGCCAGGTATGCTGCTGAAGCAGTCTATCTGAACGTGACCAGAGACGTCTTCCATACCATTGAACTCAGGAGGTCCACACTCGTTTCCAGGGTAAGAACAAACGGGTATGTAGTCATCGGAGACTGAACTACATATGACGCTGCCATTGAGGCTTTGAAGGCTTGGTACCTGAAGGTGCAAAATGAGGTCCTAGCGAGGCACCGACTCACTCTACTTCGCCAACAGCGAGGAAAGACCATTGATGATTACCCGTTGTATCTGTGGACTCTTTGCCAGGAAGTGGAGGTACAAAGTGGCTATGGGCTGCATTTGTTAAGAAGAACAGATCTGGGACACTAAGTTGTGGGGGTCCACTCGAGGCACATGAGGCAGTGAGTGCTCGAGTCAGGTAAGAAGGACCTGGCTAGCCACGTTGAATTGGCCAAGTTGCCTGAACAGGCCAAGCTTGAGGATGACGACCTCGAAGCAAGCGACCGAGCTCACCCAGGTGACCCACTCCAAGTGCCGGCTGCTCCCGCTACCCCTGTCCTAATGGTTGCCACTTCCCATGCTAGGGAGCACTCCCACACAACGGAGGGCTTTTTCTGCAGCAAGAGCCAGCATCTCTGGTCTCGTTGCCAGGCTAAATACACAGTTTGCTCCAGCTGTGGCAAGAAAGGACACTGGGCGAGGGTTTGCCAAGCAAGGGGAGCCCAGGAAGCCCACAGCCTGCACTGCTCCTGGATCCGATTCCAGCCACAAGCCATTAGTCCTGAATTTGTCTGAACCCACTTGCTGCGCTATACGCTGAAGGAGGGTGGCTGCGAGAAAAAAGCACAAAGATGTTCAGCGGCCATCTTGCCATGATACAAATTCCAACCCAGCGCCTTCATCTTCACAGGAGGAAGGAGACCGGCGATCTTGCTGCGCCACAAGGTCGATGCCATCTTACCCACAGGCAACTCAGGATGGAGGAGGCCACTCAAGTGAGGAGTACAGAGTCCTAGCCCAATGGTTCTAGATCAGGACAACAGCTTAGCAACTCTATAATGACTGTTAAGGTAAACAGACATTCCGCTAAATGTCTTATCCACACAGGTTCTACTGAAAGCTTCATAGACTCATGGATTATACAAGAATACAACCTAAGGGTGTATCCTTCCAATTATCATACATTCCTCTAATCTCATTCTTGCCTCTCCCAGTCAGGGCCTCAGGGAATCTGATTCAGGAGCCAGAGACCCCGCTCACCACTCCTCCCCCACAAGGGGACCAGAAGACCCAAGGAGCCCAAGGTCCTCCCATCCTTAGGTGCATCACCAGGATCTCCAGACCCCCAAATCACAAATTTATAAATTTGTAATTAACTGTATATCTTCTGAATCATTGTTCTTTGCCTTCATCCACAGACATATGATCAGAGAGACTTATCCACCCTTCGACCATTCATCCTTCTGAGCACCTTCTCCCTTGAAATAGTAACAGCACTCGCTTCCCTTCCCTGATACCCTTTGACATCTGGCATATTGATAATATCATCCCCAAAGAAAACTGAAGCAAAATGCTCATTTAGTTCCTCTGCCATCTCCTTCTCTCCCAGTATTATATTTCCAGCATCATTTATTGAAAATATGTTCTTCTTCTTTCTCTCCTCCATTTTACTCTGCATCCTTTTGGTCATCTGGGTCATGATGTGTTAGTTTTCCTTGTTCTTCTCTTTCAGGACAATGCCCCTAGACTGTAAATTAATTATCTCTAATAACAATGCCTCCCATAGTTCAATGACAGCAAGCTCAGTTTCCAATTAACACAGGCCAAATCTGTCAGCTCCCTTGAAAATATAACTTGCTCAGTTGACTACATTGATATTTACTTTTCTATGGGTTTATTATGATCACTTATCCTCAATTTTCCCTTGATACTTGCTTCACTTGGCTTGGCTCATTTCCTAGAACTATTTTCCTTCTTGAGCCAGAAACATAACTTTTAAGAAAATTATCTTGAATGCGATCCTTCTCCTCAATGTCTCTCTGTGTTATTATTATTCCAGTACATGTGTAAATTATTGCTGAACTCCATTATTACTCCACTTTCAATCCAGTCCCTGACAGTAGGGATCAAACAAGAAACTCAAAGTATTGGACCATCTGAGGTTCTTACGAAGCATCAGGAGGGTTATTTTAAGGAAATGTCCAAAGCAATTTTCCCAATTCATGCGCACAATTAATGCTTTAAAAATATAACAAGCACATTTACAGTTATGTTAATTCCAGGCATTAACAGCCATGAATAGCAATCTTAAAATCAAGGCAACAAAGAAAGAAATATAAATCCTCAAATAGTGCCAATGCACAATTCCTGCCTTTGGTAAGGACTTAAACAAAGAGGCTGCATGGTTCATCAGACTGAGCTAACAAAATTACATAGAAAGCCAGCCAAAATGTTTCAACAAATTTCTTGATAGCCAGTTACAAATTAGCCTACTCAGGCAGAGATTTGAATGGAACCTGCATATGTGCCCTTGTAGTCACATCAACTTGAAAGAGAATAGAAAATAACGAGAAGCCACAAATCAAACAGTACTTCTGAGCAAGCAACTGTTGTGGTGTCACCATAACATTTGCACTGATGAATAACTCTGTTTATAGATTACAGGGATAAAGCCAGGATAAGGTGAATGACACTATAGTTGATCAAATAAAAGTCTGAAAAAAAGGGCAGAAAGGTGAAACTGCATGGATAGAATTGAATGTTGAGTTGAAATTGTGATGGACCATGCCAAAAGGATAAGAGTACATAGAGCAGATCAAAGGGATAGAATGTGGAAACTGGAAGAGGTAAAAGATTGCAATGATGCAGCCTGCAGTCACTGAGCCAAAGGAGCAAGCAAGAAGAAAAGGAAGGCATCGAGATATTAACATTTCATAAGAAAAAATAGAAAAGTGCTGTAGAAATCTGAATACATGACTTGCGAAAGAACATTGTAGAGAGATTCATGAAACAAATATTAAAATAAAAAGTGAATGAGAGGTACTAAAACAAGAACACAATACCCTTTTGATATCCAAGCTTCTTTTGTAATTAAACTGTTTTTAAGGAAATATAAATGAATAAAATGCATGCCATAAAGTCAGTTTATTTTAATGTGGGATGTATAGAAGAACTCAAACTCCTTTGAACTTTGGATTAATTCTGGAAGCATTCAAAAATCAGAGACATGGGAATAACTCAATATTTGATTATATTATCTGTAATAATGCAACTTGACAATAATTCATGACAAACCAGTCATCCTAGTAAGTAATTTCCATTTTGAATATGTGTTCAAAGACTGTGAATACAACTTTCTTCTGGTATGCATACCTGCTGCATAAATTTTAATGTGAATCAAAAGCCTACAGTATAGTTTTACTTAAGGTTTTAACTATTTTGTGCCTGATTTTTAAGGCAAACCTTACCCAGCACTGTGTCTGTTTGCTCATTGCTTGTGTAGATTAATCTACAGTTTTGAACAAAGCATAATAAATAATAATTCCATCATTTGAAATTTAAATTTCAATTGGATGTTGTTTCATAAAGACCATGACACGAGAGTTCAGTGTGGCAAAATATTGTAGATGGAGCTTGAACAACTTCAGGACTAAAAGTGAAAAATAATACTACAATTTTAGACAAAAATTATTTTAGATACTATGTATTAAATGCAAACACAGCCAATATTCATGCAGAACCCTTCTGGTAAAAGTAATTTTAATTTAATTTATGATTTCCATTTTTACTGATTAACCATTTTGATTTAAAACTTTCATATTACCCTTGTCTAAGCTGATGCAAATTAGATCCTCTAAGTCATTGCAACTTGCCCTACCATTCTAAATTTCAGTTAGTTTATTGTTACAGATATATTTATTATTACAGATTTCAAACTTCGGATGAATTATCAGAGTGCTTACATGACATCGCATACAGCCCTGAGATTCCTTTTTACTGTGGGCGAGGCAGAATTATCACAGAAATTTTGCAAAATAATCCTGTACACAGCATTTACATGTAAACAAATCTTTTCTTCTTTGGCTTGGCTTCACGGACGAAGATTTATGGAGGGGTATGTCCACATCTGCTGCAGGCTCGTTGGTGACTGACAAGTCCGATGCGGGACAGGCAGGCACGAATAAAGAACAGTAAACAGATAATGAATGTTAACAAGCTCAATATGCAATACAGAGAGAACTTTTAAAAAATAAGAGTACCAGAATGCTTAAATGAGTCTCTGACTGAGTTTGTTGCTGAGGAGTCTGATGGTGGAGGAGTAGCAGATGTCCCTAAATCTGGTGGTGTGAGTATTGTGGCACCTATACCTCTTTTGTGATAGGAGCAGCTAGAACAGAGCGTGAGCCGGGTGGTGTGGATCCTTGATGATTGCTGCTGCTCCCCAACATCAGTGTTCCCTGTAGCTGTCCTTGATGATGGGGAGGGTCTTACTTGTGATGCCCTAAACTGTGTCTAGTTCCTTTTGGATGACTTTACGCTCAAGGATATTGTTGCCCACATACCAGATCATGATGCAGCCAGTCAGCACATTTTCCACCATACCTCTAGAAATTTCCCAGGGTTTCTGAAGTCATACCAAACCTCGCCAAATTCCTAAGGAACTTGAGGCACTGACATGCTTTCTTCACAGTGCAATTAGTGTGTTGGGAACAAGAAAGATCCTCCATGGTAGTGACTCCAAAGAACATAAATTTGCTCAACCTCTCCACATCTAATTCCCCCAATAATCACTGGACTGTATACCTTTTGCTTTCCCTTCCTGAAGCCAACAATCACATCCATGGTTTTGGTGACATTGAGTGCAAGCTTGTTGTTGGTGCACCATTCAGCAAAGTTTTCAATCTTTCTCCTGCAAGCTGACCCATCCCCTTTATTTATACAACCCATTACCTTGGTATTGTCAGCAAATTTGTAAATGGTCTTGTTGTCTTACCCAGCCACACAGTCATAGGTGTAAAGTGAGAAGAGCAGGGGGCTAAGAATGAAGCCCTGTGGTGCTCTGGTACTGATGGAGATTGTGGAGAATTGTGGACTGGAGGTGAGGAAATCCATGATCCAATGATACAGTGGGGTTTTGGGTACCAAATCTTGGAGTTTGCTGATCAGTTTTGAGGGGATGATGGTGCTAAATAATGAACTGTAATCGATAAAGAACTTCCTGATATTTGCTTCTTTGCTGTTCATGTGTTCCAGGCTTTGTTTAGAGCCAGTGAGATGGCATCCGCCATAGATCTGTTGCTACGATAGTGGACTGGAACATCTCCATGTTGCCACTCAGTCAGGAGATGGTATGTTTCATCAACAGCCTTTCAAAACAATTAATCACTGTTGATGTAAATTTTACTTGTCACTGTTTCCCAGTGCAGGATCAGCAAACACCAGAGGATGTATGTACAAAGTGAAGGGAGGGAAGTTTAGGGGAGACATCAGGTTTAAGTTTTTTTTACACAGACTGTTGTGGGTGCCTGGAATGCCTTGCTGGGGGTGGTGGTGGAGGCTGAAACATTGGGAGCCTTTAAGAGACTCTTATCAGATACATGGATGAAAGAAAAATAGAGAGTTATGGAGTAGGGAGGGTTTAGTACTTTTTTTAAGGAATATATGGATCTGCAGAACATCAGGGTCCAAAGGATGCCATCTTACTGGGCCTGTATTCTGCAGTATTGTTCTATCCTGGTGTTCATTTGATGATGTATATTTATCTTTTGCATATTTCATATTGCTATAAATAATTTTGAGTTCATATATCTTTTCACAAAGTTATGGAGCACAGAAGTAGAACTTTAGGCCCACAGTGTGTACATTGACCATCAAGCATTTTTCTCCACTTATTTTGCTTATCAGCACTTAATCTGTAGTCTTCTCAGCCTTCAAGATTCAAGTGCTAACCTCAGTATTTCTTAAATGTTGACTTTTAACACAACCCCCCCCACCCCCCCGTCCTCTCATCTTAAATTTTTGTCATCAGTTTTAGATACCTTAGTAAATGGGAAATTGCCATTGGCTAATACATAAAATCAATCAAGTTGGGGAAGTGAAAAGGACCAGCAATTTAAGGAAATAGAAAACAAATGGTGTGTTGCCTGCTTGGTGACAGTGCAGAAGGATATAGAAAGGGATGCAGAGACTGATTGAGGTTCAGCCCAAGCAGCAGGGTACACAGGACTTTCTGCTCTATGGGCTGTACCCAAAGATTCATCTGAAGATAAACATTATCTGCAACAAGAAAATCATCAACTCGATAAAAGGTAGACTTTAGTCTCTTTGGAATATATTGTTCTTCTAGTGCACACATGTCAAACTCTGGCCCGCGGGCCGATATAATTATATTTGGCCCGCAAGATCATTTCAAAAATGTATTAGAGGTGGCCCGCCCTGCAGCGAGAGTCGATGCTGTTTTTTGGTAATGTCACTCCCACCATCCTCCCCCTTCATTACACATCCTTCCCCATTGTAACACGAGAAATTGTAACACGAGAAGTCTGTCGATGTCTTCAGCCGGCAAGCCAGTTGGAAGGCTCCCCGCACAACCAGTCACTTCTCCCACCTGTCGAGCGGTGTGGCGGATTAGCGAGCGCCTGTGATTGCCCGTCGGCGCGACGGGCATGTCAGGCTGCGCACGGCCCCCGGGCAGCGCGAGCCCCGCGCGACTGGCACCGGACAGCCCTTCCACAGCGCGAGCGCACTTCTCACGGTCGCCACGGCCTTCAGCGTTTGCACCTGCATGGACCCCAGGGATGGCTGGTTCGGCCCTGCACGTGAAGAGAGAGATGGTGGCTGTCCGCAAAGGCTGATCGACAGCGCGCTGGGCCTGAGTGGGTGGGTAAGCAGGGGTGGGCAGAGGGTGTAGGTGAGGAGTAATGGACATGGGAAGTTATGGTGGTGCAAGGGGCAGTTTGAGGGAGGGATGAGTAGAAGGAGGGGTGGATAGGGAAGAGGTAAAAGGGGAGGGGCAAGGTGAGTAGAGGAGGGGTGATTAGAGGGTGAGAGATGGGTAGAGGGAGGAACAGGTTGAGGGGAGAGGCAGTAGAGGGGTGTGTATAGGATGGGGTGGGTAGAGGCAGAGCGAGTGGAGTGAGGGGTGAGTAGAGGTTGGGTAAAGGACTGGTCAGGTAGAGGGATGGTGGGTCAAGGGTGAATAGAGGCCTAGAGCCTGAGGAGTGAGCAGGAAATGCTGAGTCCTGATGCAGGCCAAAATGGACACAGCCTGTGAATGCTGACTACAACTCCACAGGGACCAAATAGGTTTCCCTCAGGTCAAGCAAAGGGTGAGCTTGAGCTACCTACTCCTGACCTGTAATATTATCCTCCTAAAGTTATATCCTAAAGTTTAACATTACATATGTTGAAAGAAGAGAAAACATGAAGATGTTGTTGAAAATTTTCAATAAATATTTAGTTCGGCCCTCGACTTAGTCCAAGTTTTTAATTTTGGCCCTCCGTGAATTTGAGTTTGACACCCCTGTTCTAGTGCAAGGAGATGTGTCATTGAATGTTACTGACCAGCACAATTTACCAGCACATAGTTTACAAAGATACATACTGAAGGATGAACTGAACATTGGTGCAGTCTCTACCAAGGATTTGTGGGGATGGAATGGGGGAATCCTGTGTAAGAAATGTTTAACTCTCATTGTCTGGGAATGTATTGAATTCCTTAGTACAGTGAATGAAGAAATAAACATGTCTCAAAGTATTCTCAAAGTATTTTAGAAATTGGGTATATAATTGGAAATGCACAGAGAGATTCTCAAGCATCTGAATACAATGATAGCAGATTTGCAAATTGTGTTCTCCTCAGAGACTGCAAGGAGATAGAGCAGGAAAAGTATAGGAGTAAAATATGAGAAAATATGAGGTTGTCAATTTTGGAAGGAAGAACAAAAAGGGATTTTTTTTTTTGTAGTACAAAGGAATTAGGGGATCCTGGTGCCTGAAACATGAAAGGGTTGATGTGCATTAATTCATATGTGGTTGCAAGTGCGTTAAAGTAGGGTAGACTTAGCGCAGTTTTACAGGCTGTATATGAGAAATGTTTGGATTATTGTGTATAATTTTAAATCCTCCAAATCATTAATATAGATGACAATCTTCAAGACCCATCATCGATTCCTCTGACAGGCCCCTTGTCTACACCTCTAAACTAGTAAAATCTCTCCACTACTATCCTCTGACTCCTTCCATCGCTAAATTTGCATCTAATTGGCTAGTAAATCCTGAATGCTAAGCTTCCAGACAAGCTTATGGTGTGTGACCTTGTCAAATGCCTTGCTACAGGCCATGTAGCCAATGTCCACCTCTCTATCTTCATCAATCCTCTTCGTCACTTCTTTAAAAAAAATAAAAATTTGCGATGCATAATTTCCCATGCACAGAGCCATGCTGACTATCTATAATAAGTTCTTGCCTTTCCAAAAGCTGATAGACCCTGCTCCTTAGAATTCATCTTAATATATGTTAAGACCACCAGCACCTCCTCATTTGTAATATGGATATATTCCAAAATGTCACTATTTACTCACTTAATTTTTTGGCTTCCATTTCAGAAGTTGAGCATGCAGGACCTATGTTAATAGGAGTTTCGAAGAATGAGGGATGATCTCAACAATGCTTGCAAGATTCTGAGGGAAATCAACAGAATGGATACTGTGAACATATTTCCTCAAGTGAAGGTACCTTAAGCTAAAGGGCAAGGTTTCAGAAAGAAGAGGAAAGGTCATTTAGCATAGATATTTGGAGGAATTTCTTCTCTCAGAGGATTAACTCTTGCCCAGAAAACCATGGAGCTAGAATCATTGAATATTTTTGAGGTAGAGACTGACAGATATTTGGCATAAAAAGGAGTCATTGAGCTTAAGGAGAGAGAGATTGGATGAATAACACAATTGTTTTGAATAATGGAGCAGCCTCAAGGGTTGATTGGTCTCCATTTCCTCATGTTTATGTGTTCTTCCATAATTAAAAGTGATTCTCACCCACAAGAAAATGATCGATTATAAATCACTATATGTGCAATTATGGTAATGAAATCATTCTATCTTTCTATTTCAATCTATCACACTAAAACATGTGTTAATTTTACATAAGGTTAAATTCGTGTTAATGGTGACACAAGATGCTGCAGATGCTGGAAACTGGAGCAATAAAAAAAATTGCTGTCAGATCTCAATGGATCAGGCCATTAAAAAATATTCTGTCAGATCTCAATGGATCAGGTAGCATCTGTGGAGGGCAAGAGAAGGCCATTGTTTTTGGATGAAACCCTGCCTCAGACTGAGAATGAAAGGGGGAGATGGCTAGTATAAAGGGGTGATTGGGAGTGAGGAGACAGAAGATGGCAAACAATTGGTGGATACAGGTGGGGACAGGTTCAGAGGCACATTAAAGCCTATTATGAATATACTAATAAGAATATTGAATGTTTCTACTGTACAAAATTAGTTGTCACACTTTCCTTGGTTTTAATTTAATGCAAAAAGAAAAATCTTATCTTATAACCATTCCCTGGTTTTGGTAAATCAGTTATAAAGTGCATTAAAAGTGAAACAGTTTTTCAGATGTCGCAACTATATTAGATCACTAAAAATTGGTATCAACATTACAGCACCTGTATGAGATTGAACTTTATCAATCCTGAATAGAAACTTCAACATGCATCAGCTCAATTCTCAGAAAGGAAGTTTTGCCATGATGAATATTCTACATGCTCCAGGTCAAAATTTACTTACCCAAAGCAAGTCCAAATGTCAATATCAGACTGTGCATATCACACTCTTCGAACACTTCATGAAATAAATCAATAGACTTTGTTATAGGTAAATATTTCAAATGCAGTTTGTATTTTCTCATGATTCTATTAATTCAATCTTTGTTCTGAAAGAAATTACATAGTTCAACAAAATATTTTAGAGATATATGAAAATGGATATTAAAATAAATGTCTTATTAGGAATACAGAAATTAATATAAATACTTCAAGGATTTATTGTCATTGGTGTGTCTTTGCAAATATATTATGATCTGTTATAACTCATTATGTTTAAACTTTCTCAAATAAAGCAAGATTATACTGATAGAATGTAATTGCAATTTGATGTTACTGTGACATGCATCAGAATCAGAATTTATTGTTATGAACAAGTCATGAAATTCAGTGTTTTGCAGCAACATGAAAGTGCAAGTATGCATATTATAACCACCTTACAACATTACCATGAAAAAAAATTTAAAAAATATTAGTGCACAAAAAGTAAGGCAGTGTCTTTGGTTCATTGATTATTCAGGAATCTGATGGCAGTGGGGAAGAAGCTGCCTTTGTGCCGCTGAGTGCTCGTCTTTACAATACTGTGCCTTTTCCCTGGTGGTAGCAGAGTGAAGAGGGCATGGCCTGGATGATGGGGTCTTTGAGGATAGCGGCTGCTTTTTTAAGACACTGCCTCATGTAGATGCCCTCAATGGAGTGAAGTCTGGTACCTATGGTGTCGCAAGCCAAGTTAACAACCCTTTGAAGCTTATTCTTGTCCTGAGAGTTGAATCCTCCATAAAAGGCAGTGATGCAACCAGCCAGAATGCTCTCCACTGTACACCAGTAGAAGTTTATGTGAGTCTTCAGGACATATTGAATCTTCTCAGGCACCTCACAAAGTATAGCCGCTGGTGAGCCTTCTTTGTGATTGCATCAATATGGAGGCTCCAGGACAGATCATCAGAGATGTTGACACCCAGGAGTTGTCCTTTTCCACAACTGAGCCCACAATGAGGACTGAAGTCCACAATCATCTCCTTGATTTTGCTGATGTTGAGCACAAGGTTGTTTTTGTTACACCATTCAATGAGCTGATCTAAGTCCCTCCTGTTCGTTTCTTCATTGCGGTTTGTGATTCTGTCGACAACATGTGGGGTCATCGGCACACTTGTAAATAGCATTGGAAATGTACCTGGAAACACAGTCATGGGTGTATAATGAGTAGAGCAGAGGGCTAAGCACACACCCTTGGTCTGTGAGGATTAATGAGGAGGAGATGTTGTTTACAATTCCTACTGACTGTGGTCTTCGGACAAGAAAGTCAAGGATCCAGTTGCAGAGTTAGGTTCCGGGCTTAGAGTTTGTAGATTCTCGACTAGCACTGAGGGAATAATGGTATTGAAGGCTGAGCTGAAGTCAATGAATATCAGCTGTAGGTATGAATTGCTGTTCTCAAGGTGATCCAGAGTTGAGTGGAGAACCAGCTATTGCATCTGCTGTGGAGCGATTTTGACAATAGGTGAATTGCAGTGGGTCAAGATCTTTGCTTAGATACATGTTAATTTTAGCCATGACCAGCCTTTCAAAGCATTTCATCACAGTAGAAATTAGTGCTACTGTTGATAATCATTGAGGCAGCTCACACTACTCTTCCTGGATACCGGGATGCCTCGAATGCCTTGTTACATTCAGAAAGCACATTAATGAATGGAAATCCAAGGCCTGAAAGTTACATTTTTATTTTCACTACCTGGCCAGTCAATTAAAAAATTAAGGGAAATTAACTAGTAGAATGGATTAGAAATCTATTCCAGAATGTAAACACTTTATATCTATAAAAAGGAATGAAATTCAGGTATCTTCTATGTAGAATCCACTTCATTAGATAACTCCCTCAATCATAAATATTTTTATGTTCAGTATATAAAGTGTTCTCTGTGAATATTAATTACCTTAACACTTCAGCACTGTATCAAGTCTATTATCATCTGATTGCACAAATACAACAGCGTTCTCCAGTCTTCGGTACAAAAACATATAGACACACATCAGACATAACACACATACAGGACAAGTATTCATCAATATAACTAAATAAATAAATAAATATTGCTTTGTGAATATGGGAGCCTCAGATGGTTAGTGTGAGCAGTTCCTTTGGTCGTTCAGCATTCTCTGGATATTAATTTAATGGTAAGAAGAATCAGAATAGGACATACGTGGTAAATGGGAGAGCATTGAGGAATACAGAAGAGCAGAAAGATTTAGGAGTAACAGTACATCGTTCCCTGAAGGTAGAAACTCACGTGAATAGGGTGGTGAAGAAGGTTTTTAGTATGCTGGCCTTTATCAATCATTGCATGGAATATAGGAGTTGGGAGGTGATGTTGAGATTGTATAAGACGTTGGTGCGGCCTAATTTGGAGTTCTGTGTGCAGTTCTGGTCGCCTAATTATAGGAAGGATATAAACAGAGTGGAGAGAGTGCAGAGAAGGTTTACCAGAATGTTACCTGGGTTTAAGCATCTAGAGTATAGGGAGAGATTGGACAGATTAGGTCTTTATTCTTTGGAGCGTAGAAGGTTGAGAGGGGATTTGATAGAAGTATTTAAGATTATGAAAGGGATAGACAGAGTGGATGTGGATAGACTATTTCCGTTAAGAGGAGGAAAGATTAAAACAAGAGGACATGAGTTAAGAATTAAGGGGCAGAGGTTTAGAGGTAACATGAGGGGGAACTTCTTTACTCAGAGAGTGGTAGCTGTGTGGAATGATCTTCCGGGAGAAATAGTGGCGGCGGAGTCAATTGTATTATTTAAGAAAAGGTTGGACAGGTATATGGATGAGAAGAAGATGGAGGGTTATGGGCATTGTGCAGGGAGGTGGGACTAGAAAGGGGTGTTTGGTTCGGTGCGGACTAGAAGGGCCTAATGGCCAGTTTCCGTGCTGTAATTGTTATGTTATGTTATGTTATGTTAAAAATACACATCATATCCACAAAGCTGATGTTAAATAAAAACTGAAAATGCTGGAAGCTTACAATGTAAAAACAAGCTGATTGGATAATTGTTTTTTTTTTATAGAATATCCTCATAAAGCCTACAAAAGATGAGTCAAAGCTTCCAACTGGTTGTTACTTTAATTCACCATTCTACTCACACTCTGACCTTTCTGCCTTTGGTGCCAACATTGCTCCAATGTAAACTTGCTGAAGGTTCGTTAAATTCAAGTATCTATTTTGTTTCCTGAATGCATTCACCAATGCTTAGTCTGAAATAAGATCAGAAAATGCTGAAAACACTTAGCAGATAGGGCACATCTATGGAATGAGGAGATGAGTTCATGTCTGGGTCTGAGATCGTCCATCAGAACTGGTTCCATGGGCATAATAGCTATTCCTAAACAAAAGATTTAGTTAAAACCTACTGTATCTATAATCACATGGAGAAGAAATTAAAGGTTAATAAATGATCAAATATTAATATAACATTTGCTCTTGACCCTTGTATTATCTGAATTCAATAATGTAATGAATCTTTAATAAGTCACCTCCTCATATATACATTTTACTGTAATAATGTTATAGCTTCCTTATACAAGAATTTATTTTGAAGTTCCATTTTTGATATTTGTTATTTTTATTGACGATATTCTGTATTTTTCATTAAAAATAAGTACTGAAATAAGCATTTAAATTATATACAAGTTCAAGATCTTTTTATCTTAATCTAAAAACAGTGTAAATGCAAATACAAAATAAGGTCAGTTCTATTCATTCTAAACAATGATAATTGAAACTTGCAAAAGTTGAAACATAATTATTTCTTCAAAAATAAATTCCAATACAACTCAGGATTTTGAAAAATGTATACTTCTTTCATCTGTTAAAAATGGTACATTTTTATGGTATTTATTTGATTAAAGGAAAAGATTTAGAATTGTTACTTCATGCAGTTCGCTCACAACTTTCATTGATGACTTTCAGTGAACCTCCAGAGAAACTTTAGAAAACTCTGAAAGGAATCCCTCTGAAGCAGTCTTGCTCATTGTAAGAAATAGTACACAAAGAAGAACCAATATAATAAATATGGTCCCCAGAGTTAGCTGAGACCGCCTGCCCAATTGAGCTTTTTGAAGGCTCTGCGTTTCTGACCACACATTTTAAAAATCTGTAAAACTAAATAATCTAAAGAAAACTAAAACATTAAAAACTCAATAAAGTAACAAAAAAATCTACTAAAATACTTTTTTAAAATTTTGAAACACAGAAGCACTGTAAATAAATGCAAATTAGTGCAGCATTAATTATTTCTATAAAAAATCTTGGAAAGATTTACAATAATATTTCTTAACATGAATGCCAAGCAAGAGTTTAATTGCATCTTAACATTGCACTTAAGGACATGAAAATGAATTATTGGAATTTAATTTATTCTTTTAAAAGAAAAGCAGTTTGAGATGTCTTACAATCAGGATGGCACTTAACACCACATTATTACAGCATGAGCAATCTGGATTCAAATCCACTGCTGTCTCTAAGGAGTTTGTACATTTCTACGTGTCTGTGTAGATTTCCTCAAGGTGCTTCAGTTCCTCTCACCATCAAAATGTATGTAAGTTGTAGATTAATTGGGGTATTTAAGCGGCAAGGGCTCGTGTGCTGGAAGGACCAGTCACTGTGCTATATGTCTAATTTTTAAAAATCAGTGTACCTTAGTTTAATCCTGACTTTGCATGCTGAAGGGTTTGTGCAATTTCTCTGTGGCATCATGGATTTTTACCAGGTGCTCTAGTTTTCACCAGTATCTTAAAGATGCAGTGGCAGGTTAGCTGGCTACAAAGAATTACTCCAAAACTCGATGTGTACAAGAGAGACAAAGTTGTTGGGCTACAGGAAAGTAAGGATGGGGAAATGGGGCTAATGGGATTGCTCCGTTGTGAGCTGGAATGGTCTTCATGGGTTGTGCCCCCACTCTCTTGTAAGTGATAACCAATCCAAAGATCATTTAAATGTTTAAATAAATATTTTGCATCTGGAGAGGTTGCTGAAGACATTCGCCAGGTAGTTGCCTAGACTGGAGGATTTTAGTTATAAGTAGAGATTGCATGACATGGTTTTCCCTGGACCAAAGGAGGCTGAGGGAAGACCTTATAGTAATTTACAAAATTATGTGGGGATGAATAAGGTAAATATTAAAAATGTTTGTCCCTTGTTGGGGGTGTCTAAATCAAGAGGTAAAAAAATAGTAGGTCAAGAGGTGATCGAGGAGAATTTTTTTTCACACAAAAAGAGGTTGAAATTTGGAATGTGCTGTCTGAGGAGGTAGTGGAGGCTGGTAGGCTCACAATCTTTCTGAAGCATCTTGACAACACTTGAATCACTAAGGCATAGAAGGACACTGACCAAATGGAGGCAAATGGGGCTGGTACTGCCATGGGGGTTTGCATGGACATAGTGGGTTGAAAGCTATTTGACAAAGTACAGTAGTACCTCTTTAATCTGGCGACTTTGGGACCTGACCATTGCTAGGCCACAGAAGATGATGGAAAACAGAAATTGACCCCTAAGAGAACCCCCTTTGTAAACAAATCAAAGGTAGAACAAAGCAAAAAATTGGAAATAATACTGTGGGGTGGCACAGTTAGTGTAATGATTAGCACAATGTCTTTACAGCACCAGTGATCGGGACCAGGGTTCAAGTCCCACACAGGATTTTGTACTAACAGCAGCAGATTCAACCTTTACAGCACCAGCGATTGGGACCAAGTATCAAATCCATGCTGTCTGTAAGGAGCTTGTTCTAAGAGCAGCAGATTCAAATGTACCGGACCGTGGGAGTTGTCGGACCACAGTGAGCCAGATAAGAGAGGCACAACCTGCACCTCATTATAGACTGATTCAGAAGATTAAATCACATAAGATTCACAGTGACTTGATAGGTTTGATTCAATATTGGTGTTCATAATTAGTGGTGGAGGGTTGTTATTCTGACTGGAGATCTATGACCAGTGGAGTTCAGGAAGGATCAACGCTGAGACTCCTGCTTGTAATCAATATAAACAGTTTGGATGAAAAGGCATGTGGTCAGATAATTTTTCAGATGACATGAAAATTGGAAGAGTTGTTGAAAGTGAGAAATATTGTCAAAAGTTACAGTAGTGTAAAGATCTGTTGGTAATTTGGGTAGAGAAATAACAGGTAGAATTTAATCTAGACAAGTGTGAGGTTTTATATTTTGGGAAGTCAAATTCAAGAGCAAAGTATACAGTAAATGGAAGGACCCTGAAAACCATTGATGTGCAGAAAAAAAAATATTAGGCTCCAAGTTCACAGTTTACTTAAAGCAGCAACACTAATAGATTAAATGTTAAAGGAGGTATGGAACATGCTTGCCTTCATTTGTCAGGGCATTGAGATAACATTTGGAAAATCATGTTGCAGCTGTATGAGATTTGGTTGGACCACATTAGGAGTTTTGTACAGTTCATGTGGCTGTATTACAGGAAGGTTTTGAGAAATTGCAGGAGGTTCACCAGGAAGTCACCTGCATAGAAGAGTATTAGGTCTATAAGGAGACTTCAGACAACCTTTGTTTTTACTGGACTCTTGGAGGCTATCAGCACTGCATAGAAGTATACAAAATTATGAGAGACATAGATCGGGTAGATTATGGGAACATAGAACACCACAGGACAGTGCAGGCCCTTTGGCCATTGATATTGTGCTCACCCATATATTCCTAAAATAAAAAGTATATAACCCATCCTACACCATACCCTCCACTTTTCCTCCATTTATGTGCCTTTCTAAGAGTCTCAGTCTCCACCACCATCCCTGGGAAGGCATTCCAGGCACCCACAACTCTCTGGGTAAAAATTCTACCCCTGATGTCTCCCCTAAATTTTCCTCCATTCACTTTGCACTTATATTCTCCAGTGCTTGCCACTCCTGCCCCGGAAAACAAGCACTGGATGGCCACCCCATCCATACCACAATCCCACAGACCTCCACCAAGTTTCCTCTCATCCTTCTATGCTCCAAAGAGAAAAGTCCCAGCTCTGCTAACCTTGCTGCAAAAGACATGTTTTCCAATCCAGGCAGCATCCTGGTAAATCTCTTCTGCACCAAATACATAGCTTCCACATCCTTCCTATAATGAGGTGACCAGACTGAAATTTCTAAGTGTGGTCTTACTAGAGCTTTGTAGAGTTGCAACATGACCTCTCTACACCTGAATTCAATCACTCTATTAATGAATCCCAGCAATCTATAGCCCTTCTTTACTATCCTATCAATCTGTGTGGTGACCATGAGGGATGTATGGATTTGGACAACAAGTTCCTTCCATTCAGCCACACTCTTAAGTAACCAACCATTAACACTGTACTCAGCTTCTTGTTTGTCCTTGCAAAATGCATCACCTCACAATTATTTGGATTGAACTCCATCTGCCACTTATGCACTCAGCTCTGTATTCTGTCTATATCCTCTTGTAACTCTCGAAAACCTTCAGGTCCATCCACAACTCCTTCAATGTTTGTGCCGTCTGCAAACCTATCCTTCCACCGTTCATTCATGTCATTTATAAAAATCACAAAGAGCAGGAGTCTCAGAACAGATCCTTGTGGCACTCCACTAGTCACTGACATCCAGGCAAAATATTTTCCTTCCACTACTACTTTCTACTTTCTACCTGCAAGCCCAGTTTTTTTCCACACAGCCAAAGTTCCACTCATCCCATGTCTCATGACTTTCTGGATGAGTCTCTCAGGGGAGACATTGTCAAATGCCTTACTAAAATCCATGTAGACCACATCTACCACCTTACTCTTGTCAATTTCCTTTGTAACCTTCTCAAGAAACTCAATAAGACTCATGAGGCATGACCTTCCCTTCACAAAGCTATGCTGACTCGCCTTGAGTAGACTGTATTTCTCCAAATGTTCATAGATCTTATTCTTAAAAATCCTCTCCAATAGTTTGCACAACATTGATATAAGACTCACTGGTCTATAATTCCCAGGATTTTCACTATTACCTTTCTTAAACAAGGGGACGACATTTCCCATTTTCCAGACCTTCAGCACCTCTCTACTGCCCAAGTGATCTCTTCTCCCTTCTCTCACTTCCCAAAGCAACCTAGGGTATACCACATCTGGCCTTGGGGACATCAATCTTGATGTTTTTAAGAAAATCCAACACTTCCTCTTCCTTAATCTCTACATTGTCAAATACACAAGCCTGTTCTATCCCAACCTTACTCTGATCAAGGTCCTTTTCCTTTGTGAATACTGAAGCAATATATTCATTTAGGACCTTCCAAAACTCCTCTGCCTCCGGGCACATATTGCCTCCTTTATCCTTTAGTGGCCCCACCTTCATTCTCATAATCCTCGTAGAGTGCCTTGGGGTTCTCTTTAATCCTTTATGCCAAGGTCTTTGAGCTCTCCTAAGTCCTTTCTTAAGCTCTTTCCTGGCTACCATATACTTCTCATGAGCCCTTCCTGTTTCCTGCTTCCTATATGTTTCCTTCTTTTGACTAGATGACTTACCTGTTTTGTCAGCCACAGTTCCTTTTCCTACCATATTTTCTTTGCCTACCCTGAACCCAACACAAGTGGTCACTAAATTTCCTCTATATTATTTCAGTGCTTTCACCCTTTAACATCTGTTTCAAATTTGCTAGTTCCTACCTCATCCCATTGTAATTAGCCCTTCCCAATTCAGCACTTTCCAATTTTGTCTATTTTTATCCTTTTCCATAGCTATGCTGAAGCTCAGGGATTTGTGACAACTCTCACCATAATTCTCCCCACTGAGAGATCCACCACCTGACCAGGTTCATTACACAGACCTAGATCCAGTATGGCCTCTCCTCTCATCAGCCAGTCCACATAGATTATCAGGAATCTTTTTTGACACGCCTGACAAATTCAGCCCCATCTATCCATCTTGCAATCAAGGGGAACCAGTTAATATTAGGGAAGTTGAAATCACCCATAACTACAACCCTGTATTTCCTGCACCATTCCAAAATCTTCCTGTGCATCTGCTCTTCGGTGTCCCGAGGGCTATTAGGGCCCTATAGATTACGCCGAGCAAGAACTGGATTCAGACTTGGTAAGGACCTGTGATAGTACAGATTCTATCACCAATGTGTATATGTACAGATTGTAGTGTAGGATGACTGTGATTGGCTGAGAGTGTAGCAACACTTAATGGCAGGTCTTAAAGGATTGCTCCTAGCCAGACCAGGTCATTCTGGACTGGTCGACCTACTTGTGATATGCTCCAGTCTCTTAGTTAATAAAAGCCTTGGTTTGGATTAACAAGTCTTTGGTTCTTTCGACGCGCTCTACAGACCCCAAGCTATATAAAGCTCGGAGGGCCTTGTTAAAAATAAATATGCAATGGAGTCTCAAAAAGCTGCAAAATAGTATTTCTTGATCTAGTGTTTTAAAATATTAGAAATCATCCACCCATCCTTTTATTATCTTCTTTGGATTTTTATCAGCGTTTGTGTAAAATGCCATAAAATAGTTCATAATTGTAAAGGCGTTGCATAAATTTAAAATATTGTTGGGGCTTATCTGATGTCTTCTCAGTGGTTCTGAGACCTCTTCCATCGGGTTTAATTATAGTTTGAGCAGTGCATTGAAATATTGTGATTTAACATGAAATATTATGGTTGAGGGCTCATTTTTGGTTCAATATCTCATCTCCAGTGCAATCATGACCATACCTTAAATAATAAAATTAGTTTATGCTATATCTATTTGCCTTTTTGAAAGTTCCCAATGTGCTCTACAACTTGTTAAAGTTCAGAGTGCAAAGTTGTGAAATACATGGTTTTTGTGTTCCACTATTTTTAAATATATTTGGTGAAGCATATGAAGCAATTAATACAATAATAATGATTTTCAATCCTCGACTTGATGTGAACTATTTTTGCAAAGAAAATTAAATCTAAATGTTTACTCTTTATATTAATTAGTATTTCAATGTACATTTGGAAGTGGGAGGCTTCTTATTTAAGATATATTTCTCCATCTTAGATTGAAGCAGCTTCCACTGTTTTATTGCAATTTCAAGGATACATCAGTGTCTATAGTTTTATTGGTAACAGATATATTGAATCATTTTAAATCTGTGCACATTAAAATATTGAACAACTTTCATCATGCAATTCTAGGGTTCCATTGATTTACAAGATCGTAAATGCAGCATTAATTGAATGGAAATATATGAGTAAACACATCAAAATTGTTTTTAATTTTGAAGTATAACTTTATAGACAGAATTGTATGATGGAATTTTCAGCTTCATAAGTAAAATCTGAATTGATGTGTTTTGGATTTTCTTACCATGGTGACAAATGGAAAAGAATTATACTAAGATTCAGTGGCACTGGTAAATTTGTATAGGAAAGTTAAGAAAGAGCTGGCCACTGATGAAGAGCTGCACATAAGCTCTCCAGTTTATCCTGATGGAATTCCAAATGAAGCATTGAGTGCCTGAATGGAATGTGAATGGAGGCAAGATTCTGGCATTTATGGAAAATACATCTTTCATTTGAAATAGCTTGCAAATTCTCAGAAATATTTTTTCTATTTTTTTTTCACTTTACAGTGTGAGTCGTGGCTTAGCAGTGTTGCATTTGTCTCTGAATCAGAAGGTTTTGAGTTCACATTCAGTTATCTATAATATCCTCATCCCGTTTTTCTTAAATATTTTTGTTTCAGTTTTTAAAACTTAGAGCTACAGCTTGGTAACAGTCCCTTCCAACCCATGACCCTGCACCGCCCAAATACCCTAATTAACTTACCAACCCTGTACATCCTTGGAACATGGGAGGAAACCAGAGCACCTGGTGATGTGTTTGGAACATAACAGGTCTGAACACAAATGTTGCAATCAAAGGTGACTTTATTGACTGCATGGAAGACAAACAGGAGAAAATGTCAAATGATACTTCATTACTACAGTACTAAACACCTATGTACATTGGACCCAGATTGGACTCCAATACCATTACCAGTAGCCGCCTATCTCCTACACACTCCTGCATGTGTACACACTTCACAGACTGGGACTTTCAAACACACTCCTGATTTCCTGCACCAATGGGGGTGCTGCTCTCTGCAAGCACTGATCTGTAACTCAACTTAAGTGTAGTGCACACCTTACCCGTGACTCCTCTGGCAACATCCATTGTAGTGACCTGGCGTGGAACGATATCTGGGATGTGGATCAAGAGGATTAGAGAAAGAAATGTGGTATGCATTGATGTTTTATACTGTTCTGAACTGGGTGTCTGCCCAAAGGTGACACTGGATCATTGGAATGAGCCAACGGTAAGATGTGCACTGATGGGTGGTCAGAGTCCAAACTTGATTGGCAGGTGATGTGATTTCTGAATAAGTTTCAGACAGGGAGGTCATGTGATCCTCCACAATCCACAAAATCCCAGATAGGGAGGCCACGTGTTCCTCCACAATCTACATTTAACACCTGGAGTAACCCTACAAAGATACAGGGACATGATGAAACACCTTACAGAGAGTGCTGGATTAAAATCCAGATCAGTGGCATTGTAATAGTGTTTCACAAACTGCTACACTAACATGCTGTCTTCTCGAGGCCTTGACTCATCCCAAGTCTCATCATGTTTTCAATGGTCTGCTCAAGTTTCAGCTTTTCCAGTTCTCTCACTCTTCGAGTAAAAACACAATGTAGGAGAAACTCATCTGTTCCGTGTTATTTATATAACAAAGATAAAAGATGCATAACCAATGTTTTGGGCTTGAACCCTTCATCAAGGTACCATCAAATGTTGGTTCTGTATCTTTATCTTTGCTATATTAAGTACAGTGTTTGACCAGATTAATTTCTCCTCAATTATGCTTTTACTTCAACCACAGTCTCTGCAGACTTTGGTGTTTTACTTCTTTCTTTCTTCTGTGCCGTTCAATTTCACCTCCTTGACTCCAGCCTATTAATGTCACAACGCACCACAACCTCACCATGGTCAAGGCCACCACTTTTTGATTAATTCCTCACTCACTCATACATGACCTCTTCCTTAACTTATCCCAGTTGAAGAATGTTTGGATTCTTGAATGAATATGAATGTCCAAACTCAGATGAATGGCCATGATTGATGGTTACTGATTATGATCCAACATTGAACTCTTCATGCAGAGCTAAAATCCCTTGTTCCAGGTAAGAAAACCTACTAGGTACATCCATTTTTGGAGAGATAAACTGAATTTTGTGGGGTGGGGAATTTTGGCGGTAGGTTGTTGGTTAAGTTCAAGTAGCAAAAGATAACATCAAGAATCAATAAGAAATAAATTCAGAAGATGGGAAAATACAATTAATTTGGATTGAAGAAATAATAAGGCTCAGAATATGACAGTGGTTGTCATCATATGGCGACAGAATATGGGCAGCTTCATGGGACGGTCCATTATGACCTCAACTAAGGAACAGCCCATTTCAGATGTGGTAATTTGAAATAAATCAGAAATAATTAGGAGTTTCATAGTAAACGATCTTGTGAGGCTGAAAAATGGCAGATGGAATTGGGCTGAAAAATGGCAGATGGAATTTAATGCTGATAAGTGTGAGGTGCTTCATTTTGGTAAGAAGAATCAGAACAGGACATACATGGTAAATGGGAGAGCATTGACGAATACAGAAGAGCAGAAAGATTTAGGAGTAATGGTACATCGTTCCCTGAAGGTAGAAACTCACGTGAATAGGGTGGTGAAGAAGGCTTTTAGTATGCTGGCCTTTATCAATCATTGCATGGAATATAGGAGTTGGGAGGTGATGTTGAGACTGTATAAGACGTTGGTGCGGCCTAATTTGGAGTTCTGTGTGCAGTTCTGGTCGCCTAATTATAGGAAGGATATAAACAGAGTGGAGAGAGTGCAGAGAAGGTTTACCAGAATGTTACCTGGGTTTAAGCATCTAGAGTATAGGGAGAGATTGGACAGATTGGGTCTTTATTCTTTGGAGCGTAGAAGGTTGAGAGGGGATTTGATAGAAGTATTTAAGATTATGAAAGGGATAGACAGAGTGGATGTGGATAGACTATTTCCATTAAGAGGAGGAAAGATTAAAACAAGAGGACATGAGTTAAGAATTAAAGGACAGAGGTTTAGAGGTAACATGAGGGGGAACTTCTTTACTCAGAGAGTGGTAGACGTGTGGAATGAGCTGCCGGGAGAAATAGTGGCGGCGGAGTCAATTGTATTATTTAAGAAAAGGTTGGACAGGTATATGGATGAGAAGAAGATGGAGGGTTATGGGCATTGTGCAGGGAGGTGGGACTAGAGAGGGGTGTTTGGTTCGGTGCGGACTAGAAGGGCCTAATGGCCTGTTTCCGTGCTGTAAATTGTTATGTTAAGTAAATCTTAATATGATAGAATATTGCATTTTGATATACGGCATAATTGGAGTCAATCAAACTAAAGTTAAACTTAAACGAAGATCTGCATTGATATAAGGTGGTAATAGGAAGATTATAAAATGAGATTATAAGATATAATCATAGAATAGTAGTGGCTATTTCATAATATTTACTGAATACATATTCCACAAAGTAATAAATACAATTTCAAAAATGATAATTCATGGCCAGGAAAGAACATAAGGATAACAGAATGGAAGAAAAGGCTTAGCAGTTTCAAGAAATATTAGTAGATCTATGGGCTTTAGAAACTGTCAAACCAAGACTGATAAACATAGAATAAAGAAGCTAAAGAAATCAGAATCAGAATTTATTGTCATGAACAAGTCACAAAATTTATTGTTTTGCAGCAGCGTCACAGTGGAAATAGTGTTATAATTTATATTTCAAAACTAAATAAATAGAGCAAAAAAAAAGGATAAAGTGATGCAGTGTCTGTGGTTCATTGTCCATTCAGAAATCCAATGGCAGAGGGGAAGAAGCTATCCTTGTGCTCATCTTCAGGCTCCTCTATTTTTTTCCTGATGGTAGCAGTGTGAAGGAGCATGGTCTGGGTGGTGGGAGTCCTTGAGGGTAGAGGCTGCTTTCCTAAGACACTGCCTCTTATAGATGTCCTTGATGGAGTAAAGACTTGAGCCCATGATGTCACGACCTGAGTTAACAACTCCCTGGAGTTCTTTTTTTCTTTCCTGTGCATTGGCACCTCCACATCAGTGATCCAACCATTCAGAATGCTCTCCACGGTACACCTGTAGACATTTTCGAGAGTCTTGCATGACATACCACATTCCCTCAAACTCCTTCTTCATGATTGCATTAACATGGAGGCCCCAGGACAGATCCTCAGAGATGGTGACACCCTGGAAAAAAAAATAAGGCAAAAATATATATAAATGATTTAAGAACACCTACTAGTAGGTAAAATGCAAGAGAACACCACAAATAAATATTAGTTCCTTAGAAGCTGAGATGGGAAATAATAATGAGGAAATAGTATTGATAATTTTCAATGCTTTAGTATCTGTCTTCAAAGCAGAAGGCATTAAAAGTATCCCAAAATTAAATGTAACCAAGGGATGTAAGCATTAAGGAACATGTCAATTAATATCTCCAGAAAGAAAGTGGCAAGCAAATTTTTAGGAATATAGGCTGACATAACTCTTGAAACAGATAGTCTGCTTTTCAGGGTTGTAGAAGACGCGAGTGCAAAAATAGATGCATTAATTGCCATCTGACAAAATTGACTAATGTCTGGTATGTTGGAAAATAGGAAACTTAATTCCACTGCTCAGGAAAGAAAAACAAGCAAGAAACCATTAAGTTTATGCCAGTTAGGCACATATCAGTCTTTGTGAGAATGCTGGAAAAGTGATTTTTTTAATTTTTCACACTATGAACCATATTGACAAAAATACACATAAACATTTCCCTCTTAAATATACACAGTGTCATTTTCTCCCCCTTTCCCCCCCACCCTTCCCTCCCTCCTTCCTACCCCCCTCCCCACCCACCAAACAAGAAAATGATAACATAGCACATGTTAAAACAACAAATTTAAGCAGAGCCATATGAGTTTATTAAAGAGAAATTGTGGTTAATAAAATGAGTCAGCCAATCAAGACTGATTGTGGCCAATTACACATTATTACAGATGCCTCACTAGGATCTTACATAATTAGAGCAAAAAGTCTCTACATTTGCACTCGTGTGTCATGCAATAAAAACCCATTTGTCTTCTTAATTCTGTAAAGGAACTGAGGATGTTGGTAATCTGCAAATCAGTATGGCAAAGGAATGAAGACCATTATCAGGCCAGGGTTAAGCTCGGTGATTTGAAATGAGAGGGAAATAAATCTGGCAGTGATGAGTTAGGCGGTAACTGTCTTAATTTTCTTACAGATTTTCTCATAGTTCCCAGCATTAACATTAACATGTCTGAGAGGTTTTGTTTTGAAGTCCATTAATGATTTGACCTACATTGCTCTCGACCAATGTCACCCGTGACACAAAATTACTCAGTAGGAAGTTCCTACTAACTTATTCAATGTCAAGGGTGATGGTCATAATATTGTTTTTTTTTCTCCCCCAAGTTGAATAATGATGGGTTTCCTTTCTACTCAATACTTACTTCATTTGGTATACTATATGAAAAGATATTGAAATAAATGTTTCAATTAATATAGAAGTTGAAGATTTATTTTTGCTATTTATCATTTTCATTATTTGCTGGATTTCAGTAGATGCATACAAGATGTCAGATTTGCAAAAGGTGCTGTCGTAAATTTGGCAGCATTGTCTACTCTTGCTGTCAGAGTCAATCTGGTTGGATGCTCCATTCTTATGTATGATGTGGGGGGGGGGTTTAACTACATTACCTTGCAACACATTGTAAGTAAAATATTAAGGTTTTGTACAGAATAGAATATTACTTTACAAAAAAAATCATGTACTATTTTCAGGATTTGCTTTCATTTTCTAATATTTAAAATGCATCATGTTCTTCTTTTGAGTATATTTTTAGTGAATCATTGCATCCAATCAAGGAGGGTCAGTGATTAGTCCTTGGGAGCGAGGTCACATGAAAGAAACAGGTAATAAATGATTTGTTTAGCCTTTTCATAATATTGCAACATCCTTTACAGGAGATTGATTAACACATCAGAGGAACATCTCTGCTCTTGGATGGGAAATGTTTCAGAATCTCGTACAATGTTTCCTTGGAAATTTATTTAACTTTAACAGACAACTATCATAATAGTACCAGAAAATTTAAAAAAAAATTAAAAGTTGATATTTCTTGTCAGTAAGAATTTAAAATAGAAATTGGTAAAGACTTTTGACAAATAGTTTAGTTTAGAGTGTTGAAAACTTTTCTGAACTGTATTGACAAATAATTTCACACATTAGAAGTGATGTGCCTGGTTTAATAAAAAAATTGAAATATAGTCCTGGCCTTCATGAGTGTGCAGATATGATTAATTTCTTAGAAAGCAATAGAATACTTTCAGCTTCTTGTAAAAAGTAAGTGATTGAACAGTGGATGTTTATGTGGTTCTAAGGATTAGTTTCATTTGCCTAAAGTAGTCTGGAAGAATATTTCCATTTTCCCTTTGGCAGTGGTTTCCTTTTTTCATATTTTATTCCTTTTTCCAATGATTTCATTGTGGCCAGCAAAATTGTTCAATCATTATAATCAAGGTGTGACTGACAGACAGACAGACCTTTGAGTCTTAAATTTTTTTAATTTAGACATACAGCACGGTAACAGGCCATTTCGGCCCATGAGTCCATGCTGCCCAATTTACACCCAATTAACCTACATCCCCGGTACTTTTCGAATGGTGGGGGAAACCAGAGTACCAGGGGAAAATCCATGCAGATAGGCGGAGAACGTACAAACTCCTTTCAGACTGCATGGGATTCAAATCCTGGTCCTGATCGCTGGTGCTGTAAAGGTGGCATCCTGTGGCTATACTATGGACCATATACTATAGACTATTGTATATAGTGCATACTGTATTTTGTGAATACATAATAAAATTTGCTTACAATCCTTTTTAATTAATATTTATGAATTAGGTTTCATGCAATAGAGTGATCTTCCTCTGTGAACATAACCTGGGCTTGAACTATTGCTGTGGATGTCAGTAAAGATCTTGCCTCGTCCAATATAATACACTACATAGGTTTCACCTTTTCCATTATCCATATTAAACATCCAAACAATGCAACAAGTGTATCAAAATAGAACCTATAATATTAAATGAATAATTTTTGAAAAGCCACCCATGTAATTAGTTGCACAATTAAATAAAAGGAAGAATTTGTTATGCATCAAACAAACAGCTGGAGGACAATAGTGGTGGGAGCATCACTGGGAGAAAAAGGACAATCAACATTTGGAGCTGGAACCCTTCACCAAGACCATGTCCGCAGTCTCCTGTGTATCTCCAGAATATGTTAGGCATTGTTCACATCAATTTGATAAGTGAGTTGCTTTTGGAGTTCACAAATAATAGGAAACGAAACAATGTAAGATGAGCAATTAAATTGTAAGATTACCAAAACTGGATGAAGTCAAATGCAATAAGCCAACAGTTTACAGTCTGAAAACATTCTTTAATTTAGTAACCATTCCTATAGGTTAATATTTTGCTACTTAGGGAAGGTGAGAGAAAGGAATTGGTAGTCTTTTGCCAGTCAAAGATCACATTTGTTGTCAGGAAACAGCTGTAATTTATAAGTAAGAATACATTTATTGAATTCTTTGAAAAAATTTCATCGATCAGTAAGATTCAGCCCTTATGAACCCTGGTTATGTTTTTGACGAAGTGTAATTGTAATCGATTGTCTGAGATTTTTATTCATGTGACTTTTTGGAAGTCATTTGGTTGCTTCTGAAGATTATCGGCAAATTTAAAACTCTGAACTGCTGTCAAAGTTATTGATCTGATCTTAAAATTGGCTGACTGGCAGATAGTAGGAATAAATGACAGATAGTTAAACCTGCAGGATGTGGCACATTGCTCTCTGTAGCATCTATGTCACAAAATGTCAACTTATTCTACCTAGATTTGTAAGACTGAATGAATTGAAACCCTTCAACTAATTAAGCCAAATCACATTTCTGCTTAAGTAGACCCAGTAATATATATGATAAGCATTTTTCTAATTATTACAATGTGGGAGTCTGAGTAATTAAGCAAAGGAAATTCTAGAAAAAAATATTGGTAAGTGCTGGAAACTCAGCAGATCAGGAAACGTCTGCAGAAAGAAAACAGTTTGTATTTCAGTTTGAAGAGCCTTTATCAAAGTTGAGGAAAGAGGGAAGAGTGGTGTTAAGTCACAAAGAAAGTGGGGACCAATAGTTTGGACAAGTTATGGGGAGGTGAGACCAGGCATAATGAGACCAAGTACGTTGAGATGTTTTTCCGGTATTCAATGTTGCTATGCAGGGTTGGTGGAAGTGCTCAATAGGACAGATTATACACATTGCGAATATAGACTGATGATTTACAGAACAAATGGCCAATTCTGATGCTGACAGAAAAAGTGCGTTATCAAATTTTGGAGAATTTGATATTGAGTCCAGAAGGCTGCCATCTGTCCAGAAGGGAAGATGTTGTTCATTGCAATAAGCTTCATTGTAATCATTTCTGACAATCTCAGTTTTTTTCTCTATCCATTAGAATGAGGTGGAAAGTGGGACAGTCTGGTATGGAAGTGCCAAATCTCAAGACAAGAACAAACTTCAGAGGGTTGTTAACTCAGGCACATAGGAACATAGGAACATAGGAACAGGAGTAGGCCAAAAATGGCCCATCGAGCCTGCTCCGCCATTCAACACGATCATGGCTGATCTAATTTATGACCTAACTCCACCTACCTGCCTTCTCCCCATATCCCCTTATTCCTCTATCATGTATCACCAGACTTCACTCCATCGAGGACATCTACACGAGGTGGTGTTTAACCTCAAAGACGCCCACCACCCAGGCCATGCCCTCTTCACTCTGCTACCATCGGGAAAAAGATACAGGAGCCTAAAATGAGCACTCAGCAATACAATGACAGCTTTCTCCTCGCTGCCATCAGATTCCTGAATAATCAATGAACCAAAGACACTGCCTTACTTTTCATGCCCTATTATATTTTTTTTTTTTTATATTTATTGTTGTAAGATGGTTTACAATGTGAATACACTGTGATGCTGCCACAAAATACTGAATTTTGTGACTTGTTCATGACAATAAATTCTGATTCTGATTCTACAGGCAATCCACTCCAAAGAAAGCAGGAGCAGATGACTGTGGAGTTAAACCCCACAAAAACAATACTTCTGGAAATTGAACTTTCCTTTACGGGTGGTCAACGACAGAATGTATTTGAGTTAAAATATACAACAAATTCTACCAATGGTCATAGATAGAGTTTGATTAACCACATTCTGATCATTCATCTACAAACAATTAGTGTTGCAGCATCCAGCAATTATGACTCAAACCTATCATTCAAATGCATCATTTCACTTCCCATATTTAGCACAAAGGACTTACACCCACATCTCATATTTTGTACAAAGTTTCATCTATTCATTTATTAATTACAGTAATCTCCCTCACAAATAGCACAATTGCTGATCTCTTTATAATCATACTTTTATCACATTTGTCCATGTCATATCTTCTTAGCAATTATTATGGCTATAAGACCATTGACATCAGAGCAGAAATAGGCTATATAGACTATTGAGTCCATGCTGCCATTCAATTGTGAGTTGAATCATTTTCCCACATCCCTACTACCCGGCCTTTTTCCTATAGCGTTCGATGCCCTGACTAATAAAGAACCAATCAATCTCTTCCTTAAACACACCTAATGACCTGGCCTCCACAACTGCCTGTGACAACAAATTCCACAGTTTCACCATTTTCTGGCAAAAGGAATTTTTCTGCACCTCTTTTCTAAGCGGACACCCTTCAATCTCCTGACGTTGTGACCTCTTGTCCTAGACTCTCCCACCATCGGAAACAATCTTTCTACATCTACTCTGTCCATGCCTTTCAACATTTGAAATGTTTCTTGAGATTCCCCACCTCATTCTCCTAAATTGCAATGAGTACAGATCAACAGCTGCCAAACACTTCTCATATGATAACCCTTTCATTCCCAGAATTATCCTTGTGAACCTCCTTTGAACCGTTGCAATGTCAATACATCCCTTCTTAAATGAGGAGCCCAAAACTGTTCAAAATACTCCAAGTGATGTCTCATTATCACCTTATAAAGCCTCAATATCACATCCCTGCTCTTGTATTTTATTCCTCTTGAAGTGAATGGCAGCATTGTATTTTCCTACTTCACCACTGACTCAACCTGCAAGTTTACCTTCAGGCATGAGAGCTCTCGGGTTCCTTTGCATCTGGATATTTTCAATGTTCTTCCCATTTAGAAAATAGTCTGCCCGTTTATTTTTTCTATGAAACTGCATGACCTTTCACTTTCTGATATTGTATTTCATTTGCTACTTCTCTTAATTTTTCTGTAGCCTGACTGTTTCCTCAACAGTACTTTCTCCCTTCACCTACCTTTGTACCATCTGCAAACTTGGCCACAAAGCCACATAAAAAGAAGCAGCCCCAAACAGAACCCTGTGTTATAGACCCCTGGGGTATAGATAGATTAAATGTAAATTGGCTTTTTCCATGAGGTTACATACGATACAAACTAGATAACATGGGTTAAGGGTGAAAGGGGAAACATTTAGGGGGAACATTTAGATGGAATTTCTTCACACAGAGAATGGTGGATATAGGAACAAGCTGTCAATTTTAACATTTAAAGAAAATTTAGACAGCTACATAGATGGGAGGGAGGGACTGGATGCAATTCAGTGGGATGGGGCAGAATAGCTCAGCACAGATTAGAAGGCCTGATGGGCCTGTTTCTGTGCTGTAATATTTTATGGTTTGAAATGGAAGGAGGCTATTCAGCCTTTCGAATCTATGGCATTCTCAGAGCAATCTCATTCACCCCATTTCGCAGAGCAGCACAGTAATACAACAGATAGACACCACAGTGCCTGGCTGAGCATCAAAAATGAGGAATTGGAATACTGAAAAGAGAGTGAAGGTCTAGGGACATGGTACCAAGATAACATCCTGTCTCTCAATGTCAGTAAGATGAAGGAGATGATCATTTACTTCAGGAGAGGGTGACATGTCCACTCACCTGTTCACATTAAGAATGCTGAAGTCAGAAGAGTAAGTAGCTAGCTTCAAGTTAATTAGAATAAATATCTCCATTGATTTGACAGGGTAAGTACATTGACATGATGATTAAGAAAGTGAACCAATACCTCTTCTTTCTATAATGACAAAGAAAGTTAAGCATGTTTGCCCTGTCCCTGAACAATTTTTACAGGGACACTCTCAAAAGCTTACTTACTGAATCATCACCACATGCTATGGGAAGCACTCTGTTAAGCATTGGAGGCAATCACAAAAGATAATGAATGCAGTTTAGAACATCATGAAAAATGTGCACCCCTCCATGGGCTCCTTCTCCCACTGCTTCTGAAAGGCAGCCAACAAACCGCAAAACATACTATCTTCTGTCTCTCTCTCTTAAAGCGTGAAAGTATGTACCAGCAGCTTAACTACAGTTTCTTCCCTGGGGTCATCAGGCTCCTGAATTAGCATAATGACAATGCCACCATACTACCCTTGTCTGGTGCTAATTGATCTTCCTTTCTATTATAATTCTATGCTCTGAAAATTGTTCACTTTACACAGTTGCATTAATGTTCAAAATAACCTGCTGGTCTGTTCGCAGATGAACTCTCCTCATTATACCATGTATTTGTGCCAAATAAACTTAAACTCAAAAGATAATGGTCCTGACTCACAAGCCTAGGGACGTGTTCTTCGTTTTGACTTCCAGTACTCTCTATATGAAGTTTGTACATTTTCCTTATGACTTTCTGGAGTTTTCTCTGGGGCTCCAGTTTCATCTCACATTTCAAAGACATGCTGGTGGGTAAGTTAGTTAGGTCCTGAAATTTTTCCCATGTTAAAATTAGGAGGTAGTTGTGATAGTAAAGATTCTATCACCAATGTGTATATGTACAGATGGTAGTGTAGGATGACTGTGATTGGCTGAGAATGTAGCCACACCTACTGGCAGGTCGATTGCTCCTAGCCAGACCTGGTCATTCCAGACTGGTCGACCTACTTGTGATATGCTCCAGTCTTTTAGTTAATAAAAGCCTTGGTTTGGATCAACAAGTCTTTGGTTCTTTCGACGCACACTACAGTAGGAGAATCAGGGTGAAGTTGATGGTGTATGACAGGAAGTGAATTACAGGCAAACAGCTGACGGGAATGATATTGATGGGATGCTCTAAAAGCTGTTATGGATTTGTTTAGCCGAATGAAAGAGCATATTTCTGAATTTTGTCAAGATCCACAATCATCAAAATTATGAGTCAGCTATAAAAATGAATCAATGGATAATGTTTGTAGATCTATGTTTTTCTTACATTTTATTCTGCTTATAATGAGTGTGTCATTAACAATTTTAAAAACAGGAAACATGAGTTATTGAGGATTACACAAACGGGCAGGTCTTTCAGTATAGTAAAAACACCCTGAATTGCTGAGGAACTCACTGGTCTATCAGAGTCCATAAGAGACAAAGATATATTGCAGACGTATCGGGCCTGAGCCCTTCTTCAATGATTAATCAGAATGAGCAAAAAGCAAGAAATCGCAGAATGCCGACAATGCTGACTGGAGGAGGATTCCAAACCAACAAAATGTGTTAATTGGATATAGTAAGGGGAGAGATGACAATTTGTTATGTCTGTGCAAAAGGAATCAGGGAAAAGGGAGAGAGAAAAGGGGAAGGTGGCAGGGGAAGAAGTGAAGGGGGGGGGTTTAATGAAATCCAGAGAAGTCAGTAATAAAGCCATTCATTTGGTGGATGCTCAGTCGAAAGATGAGTTGTTGCTCCTCCAATTTGCACTTGGTCTCACTCTGGCAGTGTGTGAGGCCATGGACAGACATGTTAGCAAGGGAATGGGGAGGCAAATTGAAATGGGAGATCCACACTAGTGTAATGGACAGAGGCGAGGTGCTCAACAAAGCAATCTCCCAGTCTGCATGCAGTCTCTCAGATGTAGAGGAGACCTCATTGGGTGTACCAGATGCAGTAAATGACCCATGCAGATTCACAAGTGAATGTTGCTTCACTTGAAAGGAGTGTTTGGGGTCTCAAATGGTGGTGAGGGAGGAGGTGTGGGCACAGGTGGAGTGCCTCCTGTGGTCACAAGGGTAGGTACCAAGGGGACGATTAATGGGGAGGGAGGAGTGAACAAGGGTGTCACAGAGGGAACACTCCTGTGTCTAGTGGTGGGATCACATAGAAGGAGGATGTGTTGGATGCGTGGAAATGATGGAGGAGGATGTGTTAGATACCAAGCCCGTAGTAGGTGCTGGTGTTTTCTTTTATGCCACACGAGATGATTCTCAACCTTTTGGACTTGATCATCATCTCTGTTTTAAGAAAAGTCTAGAGTGGTTCTTGTGTTTAATTCACAGGCAGAATTAACCCCAAATATTGTTGCTTTCATTGTGGATTCATCAAGCTACTATGAATAGTTAGGTCTTTGACTTGATATAGAGAGGAAATAAATACCATATATGCCAGCATATAGGATAACTCTTATCTAAGACAAACATGGAATTTTTACCTAAAATGTAGGTTTTGAGTAATTCCTTCTGTGTATATGATGATGCCAAAATCTGGCACTTACTGCTGACCAGTGGATGCTGTTAAAAGCAAATCACAATATTTTAATATCAAATTACCCTATAAAAGTTTCAATTTTTATTAGCAAATTTTAAAATAACCACTGGCTCCCGTGATAAGCCATTTAAAGCTTGTACAGAGCCAATGGCAGTCAGATTTGGCAGATGGACCCTGCATGGCAGCGCTGGGACTTTGTTCGTAACTAACATGACATGCAAGATTGCGTCAAAGCTTATGGGAAGATGGCAGTTGTGTTGAGACTTTGCTGTCAATCTTTGGATTTAAGATTACCCTGATTTTTAAGGTGACATTTTTAAAGTTTGGGTCATCCTATACACCGGCATCTACAGAATGCATATCAAAAACTCTCTCCAATTTTGCTAATACACATAAAGAAAAGCTGTTTTTACAATTTCCATCCAATGCAGTGGGCCATCCTACCATAAACCACCTGATAGTGGCAGATTTACTGCAAGAACGGGAAGGGAGAAGTAAATCTGGTCAAAAATGTTATCACATCAGGCAATAAATTTGGGTATCAATCTGAAGTATGACAACATTGTTTTGTCTAATGGAAAATATCTAAACATTCATGAGTCAAATGAGGTGAACAGGAAAAAAGGCTGCAAGTTGTGAGAGCTATTTATTTCTTCCAGCTGCGAACAGTACACAAGCATTTATAAATCAAATGAACTAAATTATTAAGTGCAGTGTACTATCAGCTTATAAAAAAGCAAGCTTAGCACGACATAGAGAAATATAAGTAATGACAGGAGAGGGTGATTTCCATTTCACCCATTTCCCCCCCAAGAGGCCAAGTGGTTTAAGGTAATAAGGTATAGGGAGAGCATAACTAAGTATGATTTTAAAGGTGATGTGTAAAGTACCTGTCATATATTGATTACGGAACAATAAATAAGAATGAGAATTATCCTGAGTGGAGTTAAACAGAAGATCAAGAAAGGCTGAAAAAAGAATATCTCACACAATGAGAGAGTTTGAAATAGCACACAAAAGAATGTCATCTGTAAATAGACACATGGAAGCTTAGGTTTAGTTCAAACCAACAATCCATGAGATCTTCTGTCAGATATCTCCCATCTCCCAAATAGGAAAAAAAAAGTGCAAGTATTGAAATTAAATGTAACCAATGATTACATTGGAAATACAAATTATATAATATGTGTAATGTGTGTGTTCAAGTTCAGAAAAGTTATTTGGTTCACAGTCCAATCTCACTTCTAATTCCTCCAAGTTCACTGGTTGCTGGCAATTCTTATATTGTGCACAAAACTTAACATGTATAAAATTCACCAGGCTTTGGTGCTTGAAAGGTAAATGGTTACCACTCAGGAAGGTTCTTGTTGGTTTAGAGAGAGATGTGTTGTTCTGAGATATCCACAACTGATATACTTTCATTAGTCATCTCAGTGTCTTGCTGACGAAACTTGCCCCATCAGGGTTCTCCAGATGATAACCTCTTTCTTTCAGGTCATCACAGAGTTCCTTTCTGTTTATCTTACTCCATGTGAACCATTAGACAGCCAGTCCACTCCTCTTCCATTAACCACAAGGGCTTTGACCAGGCTGTGTTCTAAAAGCTTGCCAGCTTGTCCTGCTTCACTCTCTCTCTCTCTCTCTCTCTCTCTCTCTCTCTCTCTCTCTCTCTCACAGAGACCAAGAGAAAGCCTGTTTGACTCTCTCTGCTTGCAATACCACATGACCCTCTTACAACAGCAAGTATCTTGCAGTCAATAGGAACCAACATTCTTTTTCATCTGTTGCTTTTAGGTAAACAAGAACCCATTTAGCACTCTTTTGAGCACTCTTCAAAGCTCTTGAAAAAAGGTGTGAGAAGCCACTATGTCTCTAGTATTATCAGAGCTCCAGTATTTCAAATAAGATTGGATTTAAAGTGTTTGTATGTGACCTACCCTAACAAACCTTTCCCAATTTATACTCTTTCACAATAGGTCTATGGCTGACAATAATTGCAACTTCAAAGAGCTGTCACAATTACAATGCTCAGTAAAACTCTTTGAATTACAGCCCTTGTAACAGTTTCGCTCCCAGATTTCATTCCTATTAGATACAGGCACATCTACATGAGTTTGATCATTTTCCAGTCCAAGCGACTGTAATCAAGTACAGTGATAACTGAAGGAAAGATCTTCAAGAGTTAAGAGAATGAAAATATTTTCCATCTGAGTAGATGTTAACAGTTATTTTTAACAGAGTGGGGTGGGTTACTTATGAAGAATTAGCTCATTTATCCTCAGCCCTAGGACTAGCAATTAATTTAATACTCTTACCCAAGCCCAGCTGGACAGATACATCTGATGATGTTCTAAAGGAGTCTACTGACTGTTCTGCAGATATCGAAAAGTGCTGAAGATGGGTCAGGCCCCCTCTTCGGAGAGAGGAACAGATGTTTCAGGGCAAGCCTTTTCTTCTATTTTGTTAAAAGCATCATTGACTCCAACCATTAACTTCCTTTCTTCACACCATGTTGAGAATTTCCATTATTATCAATACTAAAGTGAAAACCTATGCTGAGCAGGAAAGGAGTAGCAGAGGACAATGGAGGCAACATTGGCAACAAGGGAGTCAGTGAAGACTGGGCATTCGTTTATTTGAACATGACTACTTACTATCTTACCAGTATTCATCTAACATTACCTTTTTCTGACTTTAGTTTTAGCATTGTTATATGTGCACATATTCGAAGTGACTGATATTCCTTTCTCAGCTCTTTAATACTGCTGTCTGCATACTACATAAAATCAATGCATTCTCTCTCTCTAATAATATTAAATGTTTAATATTGATACCTTTGATTTTCAAGGCTAAAAATGGAACAAAAGTAAAATGATGGTGGATATGCATGCAATATCATGTACAAGATAGAATGTGGTTTGTGAATTTGGTTATATTTAAAGGCTTCGTAGAAGAGTTTTTTTGCTTTTTTTAAATCTACAGTATACTAGAAAGTGTTATATCATGCTGTTAAATAGCTTGTCTAATTGTTAGGCGAGCCAATCAAATTCTGGGCAGGTATTATTAACTGATTTGTAATAGGTGTTTACACCTTTTCACATTCTTAATTTTTTATGATCTTCTCCTTGTCATCTCTCAATTCTGCCTTTTCGTGAGGCAAGGAAAAAAGGTTCTGCACTTTTTCAAGACTTCCAGTGCTTGTGCTACTCAATACGTTCTGCATCAAATACACTTCGTGCAAATTACATACAAAGTTACTTTTCAGGAGAAATTTATTTTGGAAGGTTTTTCACCTGGATTCCTGGTTTACAGTTAATAATATCATATGATTCATACTATAACCTTGCATTATAGGGGAGAGGAAAAACCATCGAAATTTGAATTTGTGGCTCTTGTAGTTTGATAAAACTATGTTATTAATACTCAAATGCACTCATGCTTGATAGATTTTGAAACATAGGAATGAGTGAGCAATAATTGTGCAGATCACTACAGTCTTACACAGGATTATGAAACATGACAGTCACACTCAGTTGTAAGCCAATGTAGCAGTGTATTAAACATCTTGAAATGCTTTGAATAAGGATTATAAAGTTAATACTAGAGAAAATCTTCATACTCTTTTTATGAATTTGTAATACATTAATTCAAAAATTAAAGTATGCAAACTTTTTGTGCAAATCCAAAAAATAAATCTGTTTTCATTGTATTGAACTATTATAGAGAGTTGCAATTCATAAATTGGAAGAATTATGCTAATTTTTTCATTCAATTTATTACAGCCTTTAAGGCTGTCAGACATATTATGCTGGTCTTGTATCCATCGCTTATTTCTTTCTTCCAAGCTCCACAAAGTGTGCCGACTCCCTCAAGGATTCATGGTATAAACGGTTCCAGAGTTGAGGTGAGTTGAGATGAGCCTGCTGAGGTCAGAGGTGTAATTGAGAAGTACATTTTCAAAGCATAGAATGAGTACAATCCCAGAACACCCCTTGTCAGGGCCCACATTACTGCCACTCAATTTCTGGCAGCTAAATTTCACAGATTGATGAAATGACCAAGAAAATTGTTGGGTAATGAATGCATTGCAGACCACTGTAATTGAATTAAAAGCAGTATGACACGGATATACAATAAAAGACAGGATAAGGTATTTACTGTTGCTATTTGGGGTTACTTGAAGATGACAAGAATCTTTCCACCCACAGATTAATGTAATGAAGAGGGATAGATTGAAGTGAATATTGGCTATGCAGACACTGCTATAACAGCATAAAATAGAGAAGTGTTCTTGTTGAACATTTTATGCATGTTGTGTGCTTAATATTCTAATTTGATTATTTTAAACCATTATTTCTACATAATACAGTAATTTATACCTGCCATTTCTTGTTTGTTCCCTTTATAGAAAACTTGACTGACTTGATCCATTTTACAATTATAGCATAATACTGGTTGTGTGCAGTTTCACCAACAGTGGATAAAGTGCACACACACAGAAACCTCTAAAAAATGGAAGGTAAACCAATTTAAGAGGTTTTGCTCTCACATTTAAGTGTGAAAACTAAAATAGGTGAGGAATTAAAGAATTGCAAAGCCATTTCCTGGAAAACTCCAATTTAATTTGATGACAAAGTACATTGCCAGGTCATAATTGTTCCATTTTTGGTGAGAAAATGAATCAAACTCGATACCGTTTAATGACATGCATCTTTAATAGCTGTAATGCAGATTAATGGGCTTTTTAATTGCTGTTACATTGTTCATGCAAGAGCCTCATCGTTAATATGGGGCATCTGAAAGATTAATGAAAGCTTCTTCATTTTACTACAGCAGGGAAGTAAATCTAAAGACAGTCCGACTAAAAAGAATTGATTGTACGACAAAGTATGAAATTGGAAATCAAATGCTTGATTTCCATGAGCTTAAACTGACAAAGATTTTTTTTCTTTTGCTAAGCCTACTTAGTACATTCAAGTTTACCACATTATTCAACACATTTTATTTAACCTTCAAGTTCATTGTTTGGGCTCCTTCTGCTGCTTTTATGGGAATAGGTTTCGATTTTGCCATGTTGTCTAATGATAGACTTGAATATGCAGTATATCCGTGAAGACAGTGCAGACCGCAACCCCTGCCATATAAATTTCATTTGGAACTGCAAATGACTTAAACTTCTAGTGCCAAGGAACAGATTCTTCTGCAGAAACATATAATAGATTTACTTTGCAGTACTGTGAAAGAATAATTACCATTTTTTAATCAAATTTGGCTACTGTTCCTTGAGTTCCTAAATGAAACCATGGAATGATTTTAGCAAGAACTTGAACACAGAATAAAATAATAGTATATTAAAACCAATGGCTTTACAAAAGTTTGTTTTAACACAACTCATTAAGTAGGATATAAAATAACATGATCTAGAAATGCATTCATTTTGTTATTGACAATATTTTCAGATTTGTTTTGAACCAGCTTATCGTAGCCTGAAGTTTAGTTTTGGTTCTGTTAATCAAACAGCTCATATCATGAAAAAGCAACAAAAATAGAATCAAAAACATCTTCATCTGCAAGAAGTGCATCCAAGCAGCAGCTCCTGACAAGTTGAGTTAAGGAATCGGAGCTGGAGTTGGGTCATTTGGGAGGCATAGGGGGGTGATAGACAGAAGTTACAGGGATATGATCACACCTAGGAGGCAAGAGAAGGGTAGATGGACAACAGTCAGGAGAAGGAAAGAGAACGGGTAGGGAGTGCAGGGCACCCCTGTAGCCATTCCCCTCAATAACAAGCATACCATTTTGGAATCTGTGGGTGGGGGGGAAGGGGAGACAATCTACCAGGAACAAACCATGATGATCAAGTCTCTGGCATGGAGTCTGACCTGTGGCTAAGAAGGGAAGCAATGAGAAAAGGTGAGCTATAGTGATAGGAGATTCCATAGTTAGGGGACAGATAAAAGATTTTGTGTAAAAGATCGAGTATCCTGGTTGGTATGTTGCCTCCCTAGTGCCAGGGTCTGAGACATCTCTGATTCAGTTCATGGCATTCTCAGGAGGGAGAGTGAGCAACCAGATGTCATGGTCCATGTAGGGTCCAATGATTTGGGTAGGAAAGGTGAGGAAGTCCTGAAAGGAGAGTTCAGGGAGTTAAATACTAGATTGAAGGACAGGACCTCCAGGGTTGTGATTTCAGGATTGCTACCTCTGCCACATACTAGTGAGGTTAAAAATAGGAAGATATGCAGCTTTACATGTGACTAAAGACATCGTGCAGGAATGAGGGCTTCAGATTTCTAGATTATTGGACTCTCTTCCAGGGAAAGTGGAACCTGTTCTAATGGGACAGTTTGCTTCTGAACCAAAGGGGGAATAATATCCTTGCGGGAAAGTTTACAAGTATTGCCTCAGTGTGTTTACACTAGATTTGTAAGGGAATGAGAGTGCCAGAGCAGATAAAGGTGTGGAGGAGGGAAAAGATGATGTGAAAATTGCCTGCACCGTTAAAAGTCAACAGGTTGAATATCGTGGAAATGCTCTCAGGTGCATCTATTTCAATGCAAGGAGTATCGTTGGAAAGGCAGATGAACTTAAATGAGGATTGGCACGTGGAATTATGACATTGTGGCCATAAGAGAAACTTAGCTGCAGGAGGGGTGGGACTGGCAGCTCAATGTTCTTGGTTTCCATTGTTTCAGCTGTGATAGAACTGGGGTGAGGGGTGGGGCTAATGACAGGGGGAGGAGTGGCATTGCTCATCAGGGAAAATATCACAGTTGTGCTCAGGTAGGACAGATTAGAGGACTTGTCTACTGATGTTATATGGATAGAGCTAAGGAAAAGGAAAGGTATGACCACACTCATGGGATTATATTATAGACCAAATTTTTCAACAAAAATTGGAGGAGCAAATCTGTAGAGATAGATAACAGACAGCTGCAGGAAACATAAGTTTGTGATAGAAGATTTTAATTTTCCACATATTGATTGGGACTTCCATGCAGTAAAAGGGATGGATGGCTTAGAGTTTGTCAAATGTGTTCAGGAATGTTTTCTAAATCAATATATTGAGGTAACAATGAGAGAGAATCTCCTTTTACGGGTCCAATGATCGTATTTTAATTGGTTTCAAATTAATTATGGAGAAGGGTCGGCCTGGGCCTTTGGATGAGATTTTAAATTGGAGAAAGGCCAATTTTGAAGAAATGGGAAAGGATCTAGAATGTATGGATTGGAATAAGTTGTTTTCAGGCAAGGATGTGTGAGGTAAGTAGAGGACATGCAAAGGTGAAATTTGAGAGTACAGAGTTTGTATGTTCCTGTCAGGATTAAAGGCAAGGTTAGCGGGCATGGGGAATTTTCATTTTTGGGCGATATTGGGGGTCTGGTTTGGATGAAGAGAATGGTGAATAGCAGATAGAGACAACATGGAGTAAATGAGGTACTTGAGGAGTATAAATAATGCAAGAAAACCTCAAGAAAAAAATCAGGAAGTCTAAAATAACACATAAGGTTGCTTTGGCAGATGTTATGAAGGAAAATCTGAAGGTACATTAAGAGCAAAAGGATAGAAAGGATTAAAATTGGTCCCCTTAAAGATCAGAGTAGTCGGCTTTGTATGGAGCCAAAAGAGATGGGAAAGATCTTAATTATTTTTTTTCCATCAGAATTCACTCAGGAAATGGGCACAGAGTCATAGGAAGCATGGAAAACAAGCAGTGAAGTCATGGAACCAATACAGATTAAAGAAGAGAAGTTGCTTGCTGTCTTAAAGCAAATAAGGATGGATAAATCCCTAGGGCCTGACAAGATCTTCCCTTGAACCTTGAAGGAGGCTAGTGTAGAAATTGCAGGGGCTTTGGCTCTGGCAGAAATATATAAAATGTCTTTAGCCACAGGATTGGAGGGTAGCTCATGTTGTTCTGCTTTAAAAAAGGTTCTAAAAGTAACCATGGAAATTATAGGACAGTGAGCCTGCTATTGGTAGTAGGCAAATTATTGGAAGGTGTTCAAAAAGATCAAATAAACAATAATTTGGATAGCCAGAAACTGATTAGGGATAGTCGACATGGCTTTGTGTGAGGTAGGTCGTGTTTAACCAATTGTTTTTGGAAAATTTTATTTAAAGTTTTCATTCATGTAATTGTACTTATACAGAGTCAATATATAATAAGATTTAAAATTTACAGTGATTACATGATATTAACCACACTCTCCATAACCCACCCTTCCCTCCCTCTTATCCCCAGCCACTATAATGATAATTATAACAGTTGATGCAGTAAACAGTTATAAAAAGTAAAAAAACTAAAATTAATATCAATCTAGATTGTACAAAGGGTTGGTTCACACACTGGAATCTTACAGTATTTATGTTTGTAATGGAGGATTTAGACCAGCTTATGCAAGAAGGGATACAGTTGCATCAGAAGACATAATCTAAATTCCACCATGGAGCCCAGGGATGCATTTGAATCGGAAGACATAATCTAATTTTTACACCATGAGGCCCAGGATGCATGTGAATCAGTAGACATTATGTAATTTCCACCATGAGGCCCAGAGATGCAGTTGTCTTTTGTTGGTCGCAGACTGTCAGGAGACCTTGAAGATAATTAAATCATTTATTCAAAGAGATAAGCTATGAGTAAACAATTTTTGGGTAATATAAGCCATGGTCCCACTGCTGAAGTTTGAGACTCTCCGACAGGTGGCAACATCTCTCAGCAAGAAGAAGAACTTCTAGACTTCAACCAACGTCCTGGTCGGGGGAGGTGGAAAAGCTGCTTCCGGTGCCCAGACAACCTACTACAAATCGTTGCCTCAATTTGGAAGTTGGGACCAGTCCAGGCATTGATAAGTATAATTGGGAAGGGCTTGCATATTGTGGTTTGAATTCAGCTTTAGATTTAGTAATAAAGATTTGTATCAACTGAAGTGCTCTCGGTGTGTGTGCCTGTTTTCTTTCGGTAGCTCAAACACTGTGACCAATTAAAATGAACAAAGTGAGAGGTACAAGTTTACCCAGGACAATTGGCGTAGTCGGCAGGATTGGTCTCAAGATGTTTCGCCGAAAGAAAGAGGTGAGTCCTGAGCAGTTCTTGATTCCGGGATGGACTTCCAAAGATGATGGCCAATACCCTGTCTTTGTTGGGACCACCCAATAGTTGGGATGAGAGGTTAGATCTTTCAAGTGCGCCTCTGGGAGAGCGGGTTGCCACTCCTTCAAGAAAGTAATTTCCTGTTAAAAAGGAGATGCTGATGGACGGTTTTTGGCTGCTGGCCACAGCATTACGCCGCGCCGTTCAGCATGAAGCAGAATCTGTTCAGCGAGAAGTAGAATCCCAGCACAAGAGAGAGCAACTGGAGGAGGAGAAAGAAGCCATGCAACAACGCTGTTCCATGATGAGCGAGATTGTTTGCACCAGTCAGGACCGAGCCAAAGAATGGGAGGATAACCATGTCCAAATGATTTGCCATAATATTAAACTCCGGCAGCAGGTCTGTGCAGATAAGAAAAAGCAAGGGGCAGAACATAATCCACATTGTATTCGTGCCATGATAAGGAATGGCGACGATCCTGATGTAATTGATGAATGGGATGGGAATATCTGGAATGATGACAATGGTAATAATGCAGATACCCCTTGGCATGTGCCTGACGTACTCCCCTCTCCACCCGCTGTTCAAGGCAGTGGACTTCCCAAACAAATGAAGACGGAAGGGGGGGATGATGTCCCAACCTCCCAAGCGGACTCAGGGGAAGGTACCAGAACCCCTGCTTATGCTCAATGACCCACCCCCTCTACGGGAAAACCTAGGCCTCGTCCCGTCCACTGGGCAAAGGACCCTGTGGGCCAAAGTGGGAGCAGAGGTCAAGAGCAGTCAATGACACGTGACTTCTCTATAAAAGAGCTGGCTACCATTGGAGATCGATTTAGGCAAAAGGCGGGAGAAACTCTGGCAGCCTGGCTCCTGCATATTTGGGAGCAAGGAGGGGGTACTGTATATTTAATCCCTGAGGAATTGTTGGGATTAGGAACATTGACTACTGATATCTGCGTCACTGCTGAGCTGCGGGGTAGAGGAAGAGAGGTGGATTACTTACTTGCCACTCTAGGGGATGCCCTGCTATTAGTATACCCATCACCAATCGATTGGGATTTACATTTGCAGAACAATTGGGGCATCCCAGAGGAGGGTATAGCAGTAATTCGTCAGCAGGCCCTGGCCTCTGCCTTGTATGCAGGGTGTTTGAGGCTGTGGGTACATGGGGGGAGCCCTAATGAAGAGATATTCATGGCCGGAATGCATACCCGATTGGTTCGTTCTGCCCAACCCACTGTACCGGGATTGGTTCTGTCCGTAACTAGTCCACAAATTGGGCACCCTGTGTCTGAGGCGGTGCACGCCTTATCTGGGCTTAGAGAATTAGAGTTGGGAGGTAAAATCCACTCACGTACAACCCAGGTTAAATCAGACAAGCAGGATGAAAAGAGAGGGACTGCTGCTAATAACGGACCGACAAGGAAGGACCTTTTTTTCTAACCTTGTTAAAGTTAGGCGTATCTAAAAGTGATATTGATGGGAAACTTACCGCGGTCCTTCATGCCCTTTATAAGAGGAAGGCAGGGGAACACCATACCCAGCTGTTGAGTCCTCCTGGTCCAGCTGTGCCTTCTGCTCCCACTGCTGCTTCTATCGAGCCAGCTTCTCTTGCTCAAGTTACCCGTGATGAGATACAACAATTGGTTAAAAAGGCTCTTATGGATAATAGTAGCATGTGATCCTGGAAGCCCCCAAACCCTACTAAGGCATGAGGGTCCAGGCGGGATTAATCCATTGAGATACTGCGGATACACAGGGACCCGCAGCCCTACATACCATTGGGGTGGGGGTAATGACCGCCAATACTTGGCCTTGGTCGATACCGGTGTGGAGCACTCGGTGATTCCTGGTAACCCCGACCTCTGGACTGGACCGGCATTTTGTATATAGGGGATGGGAGGAGCGATCACCCTGGTGAAGGAAATAAAAGTCTGTGCCATGGTGGGTGATGGCCCTTCCCCTGTATGGTTACATGCCCTGGTGGCTGCCACTGACGAGTGTATCCTGGGTATTAATATGTTGGCCGGTACGGCCCTTAATACTAGCCAAGGGGGATTTGCATTTGGAATTCGGACTATTACAAAAAGACTAGTGGTGGGTCGGACTAAGTGGGATCCTGTGATGGTGCCTCCCCCACCCCCCTGAAATCAGTATGCATTCACAATATCGCCTCCCTGGAGGGCAGGAAGAGATTATTGCCACCATCGATGTTTTGCAAGAAGAAGGGGTAGTGAGGCCCGCAATGTCGCCCTTCAATAGCCCTGTTTGGCCAGTCCAGAAGCCGGATGGCTCCTCGAGAATGAGAGTTGATTATCGTTTTTTGAACAAACATGCCCTACCACTTGCTTCGGCAGTTCCGGATATTGTTACCCTTATTGAAAACATTGCTACTGGGAACTCGGGAACATGGTATGCAGTCATTGATCTCGCTAACGCCTTCTTCAGTATTCTTATAGCTGAGGTCTCACAGAATCAGTTCGCCTTTACCTGGAAGGGGCGCCAGTATACCTTCACCCGCCTCCCTCAGGGCTATGTACACACTCCCACTATTTGCCACAGCCTAATTGCCTGTGATTTGAAGGCAGTGCCAGTATCACCTTCTCTCTTCATTCACCATTATATTGATGATGTGATGATCCAAGGGGCCACGGAAGAGATGGTACAGGAAGGTATGGAGAATGTCTGAGAGGCCCTGATGCAAAGAGGATGGGCCATTAACCCCGCCAAGGTGCAGGGCCCATCACAGACAGTTATTTTCCTTGGAATTCAGTGGCATACTGGAGAACAGGTTGCCGTGTCAGACTGTATGGATAAACGTTACGTCCTAGTAATGGTTGACACCTTTTCGGGCCTGGTTTTTCCTCTACTCACCAAGACGGCTGACCAAGCTAGCACTATCCAAGGACTAAACCGTTTAATTTCTCTTTATGATGTACCAGAGGAGATTCAGTCTGATAATGGCTCACACTTCTCCAGGAAGGTAATCTGTGATTGGGCAACTGACAACAGTATCTTATGGGTCCACCATATTCCTTATTACCCGCAGGCTGCCAGGTTAGTTGAACGAATGAATGGCTTACTGAAGGAACAAATTTGTTTATTAACACAACTGGGGACCCTGAAGGGGTGGTGCCATGTGCTGCAGCAGGCAGTCGACAATTTGAATCATCGCCCTTTAAAGGGAGGTACACCTTTCCACCGACTTCTTCACGCTTCTGAACTACAGCCTATTCCAGAGGAAAAAACAGTCATTGCCCCCCATTCCTGAGCTAGAGAATGCCGGACAAAAGGTATGAGTGGCACCATCAGGTAAAAGGGGAAATAGTGACACCTGCCCAGGGTAACACTTGGTAGGTAGCTATTGAGGGACAGGATGGTTTAGTTTGTTTAAATACTGAATGCTTACGGCATCGTAAGTGACATATGTCAGGCTTCTTTGTTCTAGGTCCTCCATCTTGCGCTCCTGCTGATCTGGCTTAACCTCTGCTTTGATGCCAGCAATTGGATTTGAAATGTCAAGGACGTTCCTCGGAAGTTGCCCGTGGGGGACACGGCCCGATGTATCCACTAATATATCCGATATCGTTCAGCATGTTTCAAAGTCTGTTCGTGAGCTTCAGCGTCTGGGTATTGTGGCCCACAAGGATAGTTTGAGCCTTGATTGGAATCCTTTTTCATGGTTAACTGATACATTTTGGGGATTGGGCCACACTATTCTCCGTTGGTTGCTCGCATTATTGCTTTTCTTTGTGATTATTGTAGTTTTGTTTCTCTTTTTTTCGCTCCTTTTATATTCAAATGCTTGTAAGGTCTTGTAAGTGACAGGCTGCAACCAAGAGGTGGAATGTAATGGAGGATTTAGACCAGCTTATGCAAGAAGGGATACAGTTGCATCAGAAAACATAATCTAAATTCCACTATGGGGCCCAGGGATGCATTTGAATCGGAAGATATAATCTAATTTTTACACCATGAGGCCCAGGATGCATGTGAATCAGTAGACATTATCTAATTTCCACCATGAGGCCCAGAGATGCAGTTGTCTTTTGTTGGTCGCAGACGGTCAAGAGACCTTGAAGATAATTAAATCATTTATTTAAAGTGATAAGCTATGATAAACAATTTTTGGGTAGTATAAGCCATGGTCCCACTGCTGAAGTTTGAGACACTCCGAGAGATGGCAACGTCTCTCAGCAAGAAGAAGAACTTCTAGACTCCAACCAACGTCCTGGTCGGGGGAGGTGGAAAAGCTGCTACCGGCACCCAGACAACCTACTACAAGTGTGCAGTCGTTGCCTCGATTTGGAAGTTGGGACCAGTCCAGGTGTTGTTAAGTATAATTGGGAAGGGCTTGCATATTGTGGTTTGAATTCAGCTTTAGATTTAGTAATAAAGATTTGTATAAACTGAAGTGCTCTCGGTGTGTGTGTCTGTTTTCTTTCAGTAGCTCAAACACTGTGACCAATCTAAAATGAACAAAGTGAGAGGTACAAGTTTACCTAGGACAATGTTAAATGACTTTAGGAAAGAAAATTATACAGTTCTTAAGAGGTGGGAAGTACATTCTTACATATTTGGCTGTAAACTTTGCATATAAGGGTACCATATTTTTACAAAAGTTGAAATTTTATTTCTCAATTTATATATAATCTTCTCCAAGGGTATACAACTTTGGATTTCTGAATGTCATCTTTCCATGACCAAATGCACATCTGATTTCTAAGTCACTGCAATACACTTTCTTCCCACTGCTAAGATTATTTTAATAAATTTAACTTAATAAAATGGTAGTTTTAATTCAGATCTTATTTTTCTATATTGCCCAACAAAAGTAAATCTGAATCGTATGGAATAACAATCCCACTAATCTGTTCAAAAACTTGCCTAAATCCATCCAAAAATTCTAACTTTACAACCTGGTCAAGTAGAATGCAAAAAAGTTTCTACGTCTTCACCACATCTAAAACATTTATCTGATCAATCCAATTTCATTTGATGCAATTTTTGTAGTGTTAAAAATAATTGGTGCAAATAATTATTTTGAACTAAACTATATCTAACATTTATAAAATTTGTCATACAATGTTTGCAGAGTTCTGCCCATCTTTTCTCATCAATTATAATATTTTTAACAACCCCCATTTCTGTTTAATGTATGTATTGCTTTTTAATAGTACCTGCTTGTAATAAAATATACATTATAGAAATACATTTCTTAGTATAACATCTCCTAATAAGAACTTCCACATCACCAGAAACTGGCAAACACATTGCTGGACCTAATGTTTTCCCCAAATACCCCCTCAGTTGAAGATAACAAAAGAGTATATTTGGAGTAACTCCATATTTATTTCTTAACTATTGAAACAACATCAACTGACCTTGTTCATAACAATCTTCTACATTTTTAATACCGTTATGAAACCAAATATTTAAAAAAGGATTATCTTTAGTAAAGGGTGTAAGATTATTTTGAATCAGAGGTATTTTAGTTGATATACTTCCTTTTTGCTCCTATTTTATTATTTACCTTATTCCAAATAGTAATCAAATGTTTAAGCATTTGTTTTATCCTTCTCTATTTTAACCCATGCTGGTTTTCCTGATCCCTCAAATAAACTTCAATTGCGCTACTTGATAATATTTCTTAAAGTTGGAAAGTTGCAAACTTCCAAATTCATATTTCCATGTTAGTGCTTTTTAAAGATATGATTGACATTTTACCTTTCCAAAGAAATGTTCTCATATGTTTATTTAGTTCTTGAAAAAACTTTTATGGTAACCATATAGGTAAAGTTTGAAAAAAATATTGTATCTGTGGAAATATATTAATCTTAATACAATTTACCCTACCTACTAATGTTATTGGCAAAGTCATCCATTTTATTTTCAAATCTTCTTCAACATTTTTAAGCAATGTTAAATAATTCAATGTATATAAATTGTTTAAATCATTATCTATTTGAATCCCTAAATATTTAATTGCTTCCTTTAGCCATTTAAATTGAGTATTTCTTCAACAAAGAGTATAATCTCATTGTGTACGGGGAAAAAATTTACTTTTATTCTGATTTATTTTATAACATGAAATCTTGCCATATTCCTCTAAATTTAAATGTAATTTACATAAGGAAGTCTCTGGTTCAGTCAAATAAATCAAAACATCATCTGCAAATAAACTCATTTTGTACTCCTCGTGACCAACCTTAAATCACTCCCAATTATTTCAACCAGTGGTTGATTGCTAAAATAAACAAAGCTGAAGATAAAGGATAACCTTGTCTGCTATATCTCACCAAATAGAATGGATCAGAAATTTATCAATTAGTTACTACTTTTGCCTTAGGATTTTTATATAATGCCTTGATTCAATTTATTTAAAAAAATGTCCAAAAATGTCCAAACCCAAATTTAACTTATACTTTAAACAGAAAGTCCTAATCCAATCAATTGAAAGCTCTTTCTACATCCAACGCCACTGCTACACTTAAATCTTTCCTCTTTTGTGCTGAATGTATTATAATAATTAATCTGGCTATATTTTCCACTGACTATCTTTTTATTTAACAAATCCTGTCTGATTTAGGCAATAATTTAGTAAGTCTCTTCACAAAATATGTTAGCTAATATTTTATAATCGGCATTCAATAATGAAATTGGTCTTTAAGAAGAGGGGTTCAAAGGATCCCTGTGTTTCTCTATGGTAACCAGTGGTTGAAATAATTGGGAGTGATTTAAGGTTGGTCACGAGGAGTACAAAATGAGTTTATTTGCAGATGATGTTTTGATTTATTTGACTGAACCAGAGACTTCCTTATGTAAATTACATTTAAATTTAGAGGAATATGGCAAGATTTCATGTTATAAAATAAATCAGAATAAAAGTAAATTTTTTCCCCGTACACAATGAGATTATACTCTTTGTTGAAGAAATACTCAATTTAAATGGCTAAAGGAAGCACTGTTGAAACAGAAACTGGAAGGGTATAAGTTCTTCATGCTTGATCCAGCATTTCCATGACAATAGGAATCAATTCGTCTTTGATTTATTTGTAAAATTCAGGTGAAAAACCATCCTCCCCTGAAGCTTATTGCTTTCTTTACCTCTAATTGTGTAATTTGTGCACTTATTTCCATTTGTTTTCCCAAGTCTAATGTAGGTCAATGTATTCTCGATGAATAACTATCTATATTGTTATAATCTTCTAAAGAATCTACACTACATAATTTTAAATTAAAGTTTTTGAATGTTCCATTTATTTATTGAGGTTTATAACTAATAATATTCAAATCATTTTAACTGCATTAATTGCTCTTGAGGCCTGCTCAGATTTCAATTGCCATACGAGTACTTTATGTGCTCATTCACCAAATTCATAATATCTCTGTGATAATTTTTTTTTCAGTTCTGTAAGTTTGTAATATATTATATTGTAAGACCCCAACAATGAAGACGCTGTTTACATCCGGTACCGCACGGATGGCAGTCTCTTCAATCTGAGGCGCCTGCAAGCTCACACCAAGACACAAGAGAAACTTGTCCGTGAACTACTCTTTGCAGACGATGCCGCTTTAGTTGCCCATTCAGAGCCAGCTCTTCAGCGCTTGACGTCCTGCTTTGCGGAAACTGCCAAAATGTTTGGCCTGGAAGTCAGCCTGAAGAAAACTGAGGTCCTCCATCAGCCAGCTCCCCACCATGACTACCAGCCCCCCCACATCTCCATCGGGCATACAAAACTCAAAACGGTCAACCAGTTTACCTATCTCGGCTGCACTATTTCATCAGATGCAAGGATCGACAATGAGATAGACAACAGACTCGCCAAGGCAAATAGCGCCTTTGGAAGACTACACAAAAGAGTCTGGAAAAACAACCAACTGAAAAACCTCACAAAGATAAGCGTATACAGAGCCGTTGTCATATCCACACTCCTGTTCGGCTCCGAATCATGGGTCCTCTACCGGCACCACCTATGGCTCCTAGAACGCTTCCACCAGCGTTGTCTCCGCTCCATCCTCAACATCCATTGGAGCGCTTACATCCCTAACGTCGAAGTACTCGAGATGGCAGAGGTCGACAGCATCGAGCCCACGCTGCTGAAGATCCAGCTGCGCTGGATGGGTCACGTCTCCAGAATGGAGGACCATCGCCTTCCCAAGATCGTGTTATATGGCGAGCTCTCCACTGGCCACCGTGACAGAGGTGTACCAAAGAAAAGGTACAAGGACTGCCTAAAGAAATCTCTTGGTGCCTGCCACATTGACCACCGCCAGTGGGCTGATAACGCCTCAAACCGTGCATCTTGGCGCCTCACAGTTTGGCGGGCAGCAACCTCCTTTGAAGAAGACCGCAGAGCCCACCTCACTGACAAAAGGCAAAGGAGGAAAAACCCAACACCCAACCCCAACCAACCAATTTTCCCCTGCAACCGCTGCAATCGTGTCTGCCTGTCCCGCATCGGACTTGTCAGCCACAAACGAGCCTGCAGCTGACGTGGACTTTTTACCCCCTCCATAAATCTTCGTCCGCGAAGCCAAGCCAAAGAATATTGTAATATTTTAATTATTCATTTGCTTATGCTTATCTTCTGAGCCTCACTTCTGGAGATCTTTTTCAAATATTTTTATTTCTTTCTCCAACTTATCTACTTCTTTCATATAATCCTTCATAATTTTTGTAGTGAAACATAACTTGTCCTCTCAGAAAAGATTTGAAGGCATGCCATATCACAAATTTATCATTTACTGAATTCAAATTTGTATCAGAAAATAACTGAATATGCCTTCTTTGTAATATTTTACTTACAATTTTAAATCAGTTATAATATAATCAATACTGTAACAACATTATTATTTGGGGAGAATTTATAAGATTTAGAGTAGGTCACATATATACACACATTTTAAATCAGATCTTATTTGAAAGACTGAAGAATTCACATTTACAGGATTTCTTGGAGAATGTAAGCACCTTTTACAATTAGGTGTTAATTGAACTGACCTCAATGCTTGACCATTGTCTTGCTGGAGTCATGCTATCTATCAGTACCCTTTCTGCAAAGTGCTCACAGAAAAGTCAATTCTGGATTGTTTACCTAAGATAACAACTTGAAAGAGGAAAGAACTCCTGTTGTTTTGGCAAGACATGAGTCACATGCTCTCTTTGGAGTTTCAGTTGGAGAGAGAGAGAGAAGAAAAGCCCGCTCAGCTGGTGTGTGTGTGACACAGTGCAATCCAGGAAGAACTGATAAAAAGTTCCAAAGCAGTGGATGGCTGGAAGTGCTATCTGTCTGATGTTTCTCTTGGAATAAGAGGAAGAGAAGGGGCTCTATCGTAACCTGAAAGAAAGAGGTTACCATCTGGAAAACCCTGATGGGGCAAGTATCATCAGCGAGACATTGAGGTGACTAATGGTGGTACCTCAGTTGTGGAATTCCTGGAACAACCAATCTCTCTCAGCAAACCCTATAAGAACCTTCCTGAGAAGTAAACATTTACCTTTCAAGCACCAAGCCTGGTGAACTTTATACATATTAAATTTGTGCACAGTATTGTGATTGCCTGCAACCAGAGAACTTGGAAGAAGGAGAAATGAGATTAAACTTTGAACCAAAGCACTTTTTTTGAATTTATACACATATTACATAACATGTGCGCTTAGAATTAGAAGGGGGTAATTTGGGACAGTATATAGTATAAGTATAGAGTTAAGTTAAAGTTTAATTCTATTTTCATGTGTGAAGTTGATTAAAAATAACTTTTGTTTTGAAAACCACTTGTCTTTGAGAATGTCTATTGCTGCTGGGTTTTGGGGTCCTTTGGGCTCATAACAATACAAACATTATGTAATTAAATGAACCCCCCCCCCCCAACCTCCCTTGTCCACCCCACTAACACCTTCCCTCCTCCCCTACCCACCTACAAAGAAAGAAGGAGATTGTGATAGTACAGATTCTATCACCAATGTGTATATGTACATATGTACAGATGGTAGTGTAGGATGACTGTGATTGGCTGAGAGTGTAACCACACATACTGGCAGGTCTTAAAGGATTGGTCCTACCCAGACCAGGTCATTCTGGACTGGTTGACCTACCTGTGATATGCTCCAGTCTTTTAGTTAATAAAACCCTTGGTTTGGATCAACGTCTTTGCCATTTCATCAGATGCAAGGATCGACAATGAGATAGACAACAGACTCGCCAAGGCAAATAGCGCCTTTGGAAGACTACACAAAAGAGTCTGGAAAAACAACCAACTGAAAAACCTCACAAAGATAAGCGTATACAGAGCCGTTGTCATACCCACACTCCTGTTCGGCTCCGAATCATGGGTCCTCTACCGGCACCACCTACGGCTCCTAGAACGCTTCCACCAGCGTTGTCTCCGCTCCATCCTCAACATCCATTGGAGCGCTTACACCCCTAACGTCGAAGTACTCGAGATGGCAGAGGTCGACAGCATCGAGTCCACGCTGCTGAAGATCCAGCTGCGCTGGATGGGTCACGTCTCCAGAATGGAGGACCATCGCCTTCCCAAGATCGTGTTATATGGCGAGCTCTCCACTGGCCACCGTGACAGAGGTGCACCAAAGAAAAGGTACAAGGACTGCCTAAAGAAATCTCTTGGTGCCTGCCACACTGACCACCGCCAGTGGGCTGATAACGCCTCAAACCGTGCATCTTGGCGCCTCACAGTTTGGCGGGCAGCAACCTCCTTTGAAGAAGACCGCAGAGCCCACCTCACTGACAAAAGGCAAAGGAGGAAAAACCCAACACCCAACCCCAACCAACCAATTTTCCCTTGCAACCGCTGCAATCGTGTCTGCCTGTCCCGCATCGGACTTGTCAGCCACAAACGAGCCTGCAGCTGACGTGGACTTTTTACCCCCTCCATAAATCTTCGTCCGCGAAACCAAGCCAAAGAAGACAGAGATCATCACTAAAAACAGTCATAATCAACATTTTAGCTGTGAAAACTGAGAAATCCACTGGAAGATCAAATTTTGATACCAAGAGTTTTTAAATATGGGGTCCATACTTTTACAAAAACATTATATTTATCCCTCAAATTATATGTTATCTTTTCTAAAGTAATATAAGATTTTATTTCAGTATGCCATCTTTGCAGTCCTAAAACTAAATCAGATTTCCATGTAATAGCCAAACATTTTTTTAGAAACATCCAAAGCAAAACATAAAAATTTGATTTGGTACCATAATTAATCTCAAACCTAAAGCAATTGACTTAATATCCTCTAATAAAAATAATATTAGATCAAATGGTAAACTTACTTTTAATACTCACTCCAAAAACAATTTAACTTGTAACCAAAAATTCTTAACCTTAGAACAAGTCCAAGTCAAGTGAAGAAAAAAGTATCTATTTCTTGTCCTCATCTAAAGCATAAATTTGAAGAATTTAATTTAAATTTCCTTAATTTTTGAGGAGTTAAATACAATTGATGTAAAAAGTTAGATTGTACTTATCTATATCTTACATTTATAACCTTATCTTTTCACAAATTTCTCCAGGCATTTTCATCTATCTTTCTATTTAAATCAAGTTCCCAATTCATTCTTGATTCATGAACATTCAATTTAGGCTTTTAATTTTATAATAACTTGTACATTGCAGAGATAAATTTATTTGATTCTTCTTTAGTAATCAATAATTTAAAAGCCTTCTAATGAAATCACAAAAACTTAACTTTTTAATAACGTTGAATTCAATCTCCATCTATATACTGATTTTTTTCCTCTTGTCTGGCATTATTATAGTAATTAACAATGGCAAATAATCAAATAATATCCTTGTTTTATATTCAACATCCAATGTCCTCTCTTGTATTTGTGCAGATATTTTTAAAAATGATAAGTCAATTCTAGAATAAGAATCATGTGTATTTGAATAAAAGGAGTAAACTCTTTCCCTGGGAAGAACTTTTCTCCACACATCTATCAAATTTGAATCTCTCATTAAAACCAAAGATACTTTTGTTGCTTTAGTTCTTATTACTCATCTTGTAGTTTTATCTAAAATCGGGTCCAAACAAAAGTTGAATCCCCACCTATCAAAATATTATTGTGTACTTTTGTTAAATTAAAAAATATATATATTGAAGTAATCTCTCATCATCTAAATTTGGTGCATACAGATTTAGATGTGTCCATAATTCAGAAATTATTTGGCAATGTGCCATTTCATATCTTCCAGGTGGATCTGTCACTGGGTTTTGTATTTTAATTGGAATTTTTTTAAACCAAAACAGCCACACCTCTTGCCTTAGAATTAAAAGAATAAGCAATTACATATCCAACCCAATCTCTCTTCAATTTCATTATTTTCAGTCAATTCAGTACCTTTCAAAAAGGCTTTATCTAGATTCATCTTCTTGAGGTATATTAATACTCTTTTCCTCTTCACAGATCTGTTTAAACCATTAACATTATTATTTCTGAATTTAACAGCATTACTCATCCTACTAGTTAACACTTTCTTCCACATCTGCCCATAAATCTTCCTCCCATAACTCTCAACTCAACATGCTTACACACTTCTATTCTATCAATCCAGATAAAAAGAAAGAAAAAAAATAAGAATTTTTCAAAATAAACTTATAACAATGCATATAACTATATATAAATAAAAAATCCCTGCAATAGGTGTTGTAGTAATATAGTCCAACACCACCTCCCTCTATTTTATGGGCCGTGACCAAAGTTATAACTACCCTCATGATACGTAGATGTCAAAAACACCTTTTTTCCCCCAACTCCTCATTTTTTTAATTTAAAATCCATTAAATCCTAAATCTAAACTTAATTAAAAGAATAATCATGCAATACACCAAATAAATCAGTAGTAAAGAGAAAAATGGTCAATATAGGGTGTCTTCATTTACACCTCATAATAGTGAACTACAAAAATACTAGTCCATCAGAATCAAAGCATTCATAAATCTTCACTCTCTTCACTCCCTCTGGACAACTGGAAGACTTTGAGCAAACTGCTCTGCTTCTGCATAACTTGAAAATAACTTGTTTCCTTCTCCAGGTATGAAGATCTTCAAAGATGCAGGATGATACAGAATTAACCTGTATCCTTCCTGCCATTAAGTCTTCTTAACTAGGTTAAATTCTCTTTGCCTTTTTAATAACTCTGTACTTAAATCAGGATAAAATAACATTTTATGACCTTGGTACTCAAGTGGTTCTCCTGTCAATTTCACCCTTCCAGCTACCAGAGATAAAATCTTCACTTTATCTTGATATCAGAGAAATTTAATTAATATAGATCATAAATTTTGATTTGGAGACTGTTTGAGTCTGAAAGCTCTATGAGTTCTTTCAATCTTATAGGACAGTCAAAATGTTCAGGACTCATCGTTTCAGGGAACCATTCCAGAAGAAAAATCAATCGTATCTTGCATTTCCACATCTTCTTTAAGACCCACAATCTTAATATTGTTTCTCCACTTTTTGCTGTAATTTATTGTTCTCCATAGTTAAAGCAGCACTATGCTCTTCTACAATAGTTACTCAATCTTCTACCTGCTGCATATCTTCTTGAACCTTCTAACTTATTTATTCATTCTTCATTTTGTTAACATGTTACGAGCCCAGAGAACACCAAAACCCAGCAGCAATAGATATTCACTCAGACAATGGTTACTTAAACAAAAGTTGCTTTCAATTATCTTTAAATGTGAAAATAGAATCGAACTTTAACTTATCACTAACTTACTTAACCTAACTTAACCCCCTTCTAATTCTAAGTGCACGTGTATGTAATGTGTGTGTAACTTCAGAAAAGGTATTTGGTTCAGAGTCCAATCTCACTTCTCATTCTTCCAAGTTCACTGGTTGCAGGCAATTCTTATACTATGCCCAGAATTTAACATGTATAAAGTTCACCAAGCTATTGTGCTCGAAAGGTACATGGTTAGTGCCTAGGAAGGTTCTTATTGGTTTTAAGAGAGAGATTTGTTATTCCAGGACTTCCACAACTGATGTACTTCCATCAGCCACTCCAGTGTCTTGCTGACAAAATGTGCCCCTTCAGGGTTCTCCAGATGATAACCTCTTTCTTTCAGGTCACCACAGAGTTCCTTTTTGTTTCTCTTATTCAGAGTGAAACATTAGACAGCCATTCCTCTCCTCTTGCATTAACCACAAGGGCTTTGACAAGGCAGTCTTCCAGTTGGACTTGCCAGCTTGTCCTGTTCCAGTCCCAGCTATGTTCAAAGCTCCTGCAAAAGGTGTGAGAAACCAATATGTCTAGCATTAGCAGAGCTCCAGTATTTCAAATAAGATTTGTTTTAAAGTGTTTGTATGTAACCTACTCTAAAAAACCTTTCCCAATTTATCTCCCTAAAACATATCTATATACTCTATATACTCTGTCACAACAGCCTCAAGCACGTTACTTATTTTTCCCTTTATATTTGCCACGGTTCATTATTTGGTATGTCCTTAAGCCTTAGATTTAAGTATATTTGTTACGGATCTAGTAATTTTATTTTACATCTTTACCTCCACTTCTTCTTCTTCTTCTTCTGCATCTTCATCTTCTTCACTGCCCGATGTCTGCGAGCCCGAGTCTTCATCTGTCAGCATTGCTGAAGGCCTCCATTGTTCATGCATGCTCGATGTACCACTTCTGGTTTCCTCTTCTTTGACGCCATTTTCTGACGCTACTGGAGAGCAACAACAAAAGAAGGATCTTCAAGGGGATCACTCACCCTGGGAGCAGTGTGGGTGCTAGCTCCCTGCTTCTTTCCAATGGCAGGCCCTTTCTCTTCCTTGTTTTCTCATTGCAAGGGGCTTCAGATTAGGCAGTGGCAGTGATTTTTTTTAATGGTGGCATGTCTAATAGTGTAGGTGTTTAAATATAAACAACTTTTAAAGACTAAAACATTACTTAATCATTTTTTTTACATTTTTCCCTGTAGGGTTAGGTTCTATATCTTAACCCTAGTGCATCACATGACTTTCCCCATGATTAACCAATCTTATAGAGTTTTCGAGGATGTTACCATGAAAGCTGATGAATGAAAGGCTGTGAAGGTTGTCTACCTGGACTTTAGTAAGGCCTTTGACAAGATTCTACCTGGGTGGTTAATCAGGAAGGCTCAGACACTAGGTATTCATGGTGAAGTAGTGAATTGGATTTGACAATGGCTGGGTGGGAGAAGCCAGAGAGTAGTGGTGGATGATTGATTTTCAGACTGGAGACCTGTGACTAGTGGTGTGCCTCAAAGATCAGTGCTGGGACCTTTGTTGTTTGCCATCCATATCAATGATCTGGATGATAATGGGGTAAATTAGATCAGCAAGTTTTGTGGAGAGTGACGAAGGTTTTCAAAGCTTGCAGAGGGATCTGACCACTGGAAAAATGGGATGACAAATGGCAGATTGAATTTAATGCAGACAGAGTTGTTGCATTTTGGAAGAGCAAACTGAGAATGGAACAAACTTTACTCAGAATCATGGACGTTAATTAATACTTAATCCCCGAACTATGACAACAAGGTCTTTATGAAGGATGTATTTTTAAAAGCCGCAGAGAGAAGGAAAAATATATTAATTAGAGGCGACTTTAATTTTTGTTTGGATCTAATCCTAGATAAATTAGCAAAAATGGGAACAAGAGCCAAGGCAGCTAAATTAGTTCTCTCATATATGAAAGATTTAAACTTGATAGATGTATGGAGGCAGTCTAACCCTATGGAGAGAGATTATTCATTTTATTCAAAAAAATCACTTACATAGCAGATTTATTTTTGCTATCGTCGAGTCTGAAAGATTGAGTAGTTAAAAACTGAATACTGTAATGGATTATAAATATTTAGGAATATGGTAAGATTTAGAGTAGGGTACATATATACACAGATTTTAAAATAGATCTTAATTGAAAGACTGAAGAATTCATATTTAGTAACATTGCAAGATCTCTGGAGAACATGATGCACATTTCACAAGTAGGTGCAAATTGAAATGATGTCATGAAATGAAAATACCATTGTTTTGAAGATGACAAACTGGCTACAAGTACCTTTCTGGAAAATGCTCGCAGAAAGATCACTCCAGGGTTTTGTTTACTAAGACAACAGCTTGATCAAGGGGGAGAACTCCTGTACTTTGCTGAAGAAGGTGGGGGTTTTTGCAAGTGATAAAATCACATTGGCTTTCTAGCAGTCTCAGTGAGAGAGAGAGAGAGAGAGAGAGAGAGAGAGAGAGAAAGAGAGAGAGAGAGAGGGAGAGAGAGAGAAGTTAACAAGCTCTCCCAGCTAGGGTGTGCAACACTGAAAAGCAGCTGAACAGTGCAAGCCAGAAAGCTGGTTGAAACTGATGAAAAACTTCAGAGCAGTGAATGGCTGGAAGTGCTATCTGTCTGATGTTTTTCTTGGAATAAGGAGAACAGAAAGGAACTATGTGGTGGCCTGAAAGAAAGAGGTTACCATCTGGAAAACCCTGATGGGGCAAGATTCATCAGTGAGACATTGAGAGACTAATGGTGGTACCTCAGTGGTGGAAATCCTGGAACAACAAATCTCTCTCTGCAAACCCTACAAGAACCTTCCTGAGCAGTAAACATTTACCTTTCGAGCACCAAAGCCTGGTGAACTTTATACTTTTAAAATTCTGTGCACAGTATAAGAATTTCCTGCATCCAGAGAACTTGGAAAAGGAGAAGTGAGATTGAGCTATGAACCAAAGAACTTTTCTTAAATTTACACACACATCATGCACATGTGGTTAGATTTAGAAGGGAGTTAATTTGAGTTAGTTAAGTATAGAGATAAGTTAAAGTTTGATTCTGTTTTCATGTTTAAAATTGATTAAAAACAACTTTAAAATCACTTGTCTTTGTGAATGTCTATTGCTGCTGGGTTTTGGGGTCCTTTGGGTTCGTAACAATACTTACTAGGCTGCACTCAGATCACTCACCTCTAACCTTGGTAATGCAATTATCAGAGAAGCAGGAAAATAAATACAAATGGCGATTAAATACGATGTTATTAAAAAGGGAAGATTTTAAACAATTTATACAACAACAGATTGAACTTTTTTGTGAAACTAATTTGAGATCAACGGACAATAGCTTTCTAATAGGGGATATATTAAAGGCATATTTGAGTCATATTCAAAAAAGATTAAAAGAGAACTTAATGCGGAAAAATAAATTGGAGATGGAAATAGGGGAATTAGAAAAGGAACATCAAAGGACAGGAAATAAAGACATATATAGATTACTGGAAAATAAGAAAATCCAATACAATATTTTACAAATATATAGAATAGAAAAGACTACATTAAATACAAAACAGAAAAACTATGATTTGAGAGAAAGTATTATCATGACAACTGAAGGCTGAAGAATCAGTGAGACCTATAAATGCTATACAAAAGGAAAATGACATGATTACATACAATCAAAAATAGATAAATTAAATATTTCCTCAATATTACAAAGTTTATATAAATCTGACTTGCCAGGGGATGAGGCCGAAATAGATACGTTTTTAGATGAAGTGGAACTCTTGAAGTTGAATGATGAGGACAGACAGGATTTAAATTTACAATTTATCAGGGAAGAAATTGAAAAAAAACCACTGGGGACACTTCAGGTAAAAAAGCTCCTGGCAAGGATGGATTTCCAGTCAAGTTTTATAAAGAATTTAAAGAGTTGTTAATGCCCCTGTTTATAGATGTAATAGAACAAGCAGTGAAAACCCAGAAATTACTGGATTCCTTCTCAACAGCATTAATTACTGTGTTGCCCAAAAAGAACAGAGATCCTATGTAAACTTTATCTTATTGACCGATATCTCTTTTGAATGAAGTTTACAAAATAATAGCAAAAGAATTAGCAAATAGATTGGGACAATTATACCTAAATTAATTCATGTAGATCAAGTAGAATTTGTTAAAGGGAGGTAATCGTCAAATAACTTGGCAAGACTATTTAATATAATACACCATCTAGGTCATTTGGCACAATGTTCCATCGCCTGTGCTCAAAAACAACTACTTGGACTTTGGCAGGCTGGTGGTGAGAGGAGCCCTCCCAATCAGTTCCTTCCTGTATGACTGGAGCATCACCCACAGCATGCTTTGTCCCTGAGATGAATGTGGTGGAGTGAAGACCCCAATACAGTAGTATCACTAGATGCAGAAAAAGCATTTGACAGACTTTAGTGGCCTTATTTGTTTAAAACATTGGAAAAGTTAGGTATTAGTTGAGGCTTTATAAATTGAGCTAAGGTTCTATAGCAAAATCCACAGGCAAAATTAATAACTAGTAACTAGATGAGGGAATGTTTCTATTAAGCTGCTTGAGCAGGCAGGGCTTACCCCTTTCTCCAGCTCTATTTGCTACGGTGAATGAACCTCTGGCAGAAATTATCGAGGTCATCCTAAAATGAAAGGCCTCAAAGCCGGACAAGTTCAGCACAAGATTAGTTTATTTGCTGATGATGCACGGCTGTATATGTCTGAACTCAAGGGTTCTATGGAGAAATTACAGTATCAGGATATAAAATAAATATGGAAAACAGTGACATTTTACCTATAATAAACCAAAATTATGAGTGGTTTAAAGTAAACAGTATGCTTAAATGGAAAAATGATGGGATTAAACATTTAGGAATCCTGCATGATAACAATTTGAACAAATCTTTATGAATTGAATTACTCTCCCTTATTGGCAAAAATAGAAAAAGATTTGCAGAAGTCGAAAGACCTGCCCCTGACCTTAATAGGAAGGGTTAACTGAATTAAAATGAAGATCATGCCAAAGATCCAATATTTGTTCCAATCAGTACCAATATATTTATCAAATAAGTTTTATTAAAATAATAAATAATATGGTTAGGCAATTTTTATGGAACAATAAAATGTCAAGGATAGCACTGGACAAATTGAGTGGGACTACAAATCAGGGGGTTTGAGGCTTCTGGATTTTAAGAAATATTATCTGGCTTCACAGCTGAGGCTTTTGGCATTCTTTTTTCGAATTGGAATCTCCGAATTGGGTACACATGGTGCTTTACGGGTGGGAGGTAGCATCACCCAAAGATTTTATTTATAGGTGAAACTTGAAACTAATTAAGAAAAAAGTCTTCTAAACCTATATTGATTCATTTGATTAAAATATGGCAAGACACCAACGACATAATAGGAAGGAAAACTGGGATTTCTATAAGGCCTCCATCATGTAACAATCCATTGCTGCCCAATGATAATGGGGAAAAGGATTCTAAATATTTGGTCCCAGACGGGGATTAATCATATTGCAGATTGTTATAAAGATGGAACTTTAATATCATTCGAACAAATGAAGCAAATATATGATGTCCCAAATGGTAACTTTCTTTGCTATCTGCAATTAAGAGCTACTGCTCAGAGATCAAGTCAATTGGAACTCATTTTATGGGTGAGTAATAAAAATAAGTTTACCCTCCAGACGGATGGGAAAAAGCTCAGAATTCATAGGTCCAGGGAAAGATGGGAAGCAGATTTAGCAGTGAACATATCAGAATATTCCTGGGCTGAATGGCGTAAAGAAGGGGTAACATCTATTATTAATGTGAGGTACTGTTTGGTGCAATGCAATTTTCTTCATCAATTAGTTTTGACTCCACAAAGACTGCACAAATCAAAACCCGAAATATCTGAAAGATGTTTCCAATGTGGGATAGAAGAAGGAACATTCCTCCATTCTGTTTGGTCGTGCGTGAAAGTAAATGTTTTCTGGCAGGAAGTATCAGAAGTGTTATCTAAGATTACAGGAGTCAACTTCCCTGGCAATCAGATTTATATTTGTTGGGGAATTTTATAGACATCAGGTAATCATTTAACTGAAGTCCAAATCTCATTTACTATGATTGTATTGGCGATACTTAAGAAATGTGTTGCCATCACATGGAAATCAGATAGACAGATTTCTCTGAAGAGATGGATATCAGAAATGGACAGTTGTATTCCTATGGAAAAGATTACATATAATTTAAGAAACAGACACGATACATTCCTGAAGACCTGGCAACTATATTTGAACTTTATTGGTACACAAGTGTAATATTGCTGCTTTAAGCATGTGATCTATCCTCAACACCTTATACCATTATTTTTACTTGTAAAATAGACTGTGAGCCTTGGCGGTAGACAAAAAGGCTCTGTATCCATTTATCTTGTTTAAGTTAAGGGGAAGAGGGGTAATGGGGAGGAGGGAGCTCGAATCCTTTTGTTTTGTTTTGGAATTTTTATATTGTTTTGTTATATATATTTATGTAAATTGTACTTTTTTATATTTTTTATAAAAAGATAGAGAGAAGGTCTATATATTTATTTGTAAGTAATATGTAGATTATTTTGGTGTATATAATATTTTTATATGTATGTTAAAAATGTATGTGATATGTGTTTGAGAACCAAAAATAAAACATTTAAGAAGAATTTGGACAGGTACATGGATGGATGAGGATTATGGATTGTGCAGCTTAGTGGGACTAGACAAAAAAAAAAATGGTTTGGCACAGACTAGAAAGTCCAAAGTGGCCTATTTCTGTGCTGCAACATTCTATTGTTCTATGGTTCTAATATGTAATTGAAATATAGATATACTGGAATCAGTATTCTTTTATGCAACGATCATTACTCCTTAATTAGATTCCCTCTAATCAGTACTATTGAAAAGATTTTGCTGGTTCTTTGATATATCTTCCAGGTAGCTGTTTTTCTCCTCACAGATTCTTAAAATGTTTGTTCACCTTTGAATTATTAAGTTTTATTTTGTCAACATTACCTGGAAAGTTACTGATTGCAGTGAAGATCATTAGTTTGATCAAATTTAAAAAAAAATCATTACAGGGAAGGGAGGGAAAGAATGGTGGAAAGGTGGAGATGATTAGATTAGGAATTCCAGAGGTTCAGGCATTGTTATTAGAAGACCAGCATGTCAAGTGGGATGAAGAGAAGAGGATGAATTGGAGGTCATTAAAATGCAGATAGTTTAACCATAAGATTGCTGAGCTAATCCATATTTTCCAAAATTTTGGTCTTCACACCCAATAAGTTTTATCAACTTTTCCTTTACATCATCAGCCTCAGTTACGTGAAGAAACAACAGTAAAAAGAACATGGCCAAGTAAACTGAAATAAAGAGAGAAAAATCTATAAGTAGTCTGCAGACAGCATATGTGGAAGAGAAAATGAGTTAATATTCCAGGTCAGATTCCTTCTTCAGAACTGATTTCAAATTCTGCCTATTTCAGCCTCTCTCTCAGCACGGATATCTGCCAACACCGACAACATGAATCATGGATCCTCTTCCTCCTGATAAGTGCTTTAATCTGATTCATGACCCCTGGGTCCTTTTATTCCATGCTCCTTTTGCTAGAATTTACTTAGCTTTTCCATGCTGGGTTCTTCACTTTCAGCATTCCTGGTGTCGCTTCTAAGGTATTCTTCCACACACCTATCAGAAACAGGATTTGTCCACTAGGTTGAAATAGTGATAAAGTGAAGAATAAGCCAGGCTATAAATTTCGACATGTGATGGAAAACAATTTGTTTATTAGATTTCCATCATCAAAACTAGTGGTTCCTTT